>NC_059111.1:14660833-14982500 GCF_020740685.1 Jaculus jaculus
TGTGATTGTAATTAAGATCACTGAGCTACATGCTTAAAATGGCAACAATGGTAAATATGAGAAACATTTTTGTCACAAATAATTTCAAAAACCGAGTTCAGGAGTCAACTGTGATAAACTCACTGCATGATTCCTGTAAGAAATAAGAACACCTTTAATTCCAGCACTTAGGAGGAGGGTGTAGGAGGATCGTCATGAGTTCAAGGGTCCCCTGAGATAACATACATAATTCCAGGTCAACCTGGGCCAGAATGAGACCCTACCTCAAAATACCAAAAAGAAAAAGAAAAAAGAAAGAAAGAAGCAAAGGGCAAGGAGTGCAGCTCAGTAATAAACAGCACTTGGGCTGGATAGATGACTCATCCATTAAGGTACTGGCTGGCAAGGCCAAAGGACCCATATTCAGTTCCCCAGCACCCACATAAAGCTAGATACATGAGGTGGTCCATGCGTCTGGAGTTGGTTTTCCATGGCTAGAGGTCCTGGAGTGCCCATTCTCTCTCTCTTGCTGTCTGTCTGTCTGTCTGTCTGTCTGTCTATCTATCTATCTATCTATCTATCTATCTATCTATCTATCTACCTACTTACCTACCTACCTACCTACCTACCTATCTACTTCTTTTTCTCCTCTCTTTCTCTCTCAAATAAATTAATTAATCTAATAAAAAAAAAAAACAGCACTTGGCTAGCATACACAAGGTTCTGGGTTTGATCCAAAACAGAGGGGAAAAAACAAAGGCAGAGGGTGAAAAGGACTGGGAATATTGCTCAGTGGTAGAGTATTTGCTTAGCGTGCACGAGGCCCTGGAATCAAATCCCCAGAAACAGAAAACAAAAAAGGATGGAAGAAAATGAGGAAGGAAGGAAGGAAAAAAGAAAGGAAAAAAAGATATGGTAAAAATTAAGATTTTTGTTAATACTTTGCATGTTGTAGACTTGAATGTTAAAATTTTTAGCTAGGAAACCTAGCTTTAATTAAGTATATGAAATCTCACTTGGGATCATTAGTATCATTAAGGAAAGGATACACTGGATTTGAAGTCATTTAAAGTGAGACCAAAGTAACACATGTAAAAGCTCAGGAGACGAAAATCACCTTCGATCTTACTTGCTGGGTAAAGAACACCAACGACCCTGTGAGGTTTTGTGAAGTAGCTTGTAGCCATTTTAGTTGAACTCCTATCATTTTAAAATATGTTGTATTTATTTGTTCACTTATTAGAGGGAAAGAGAGAGAGAATGGTCACACCTGGGCGTCTAGCCACTGCAAACGAACTCCAGACACACATACACCACCATGTGCATCTAAGTTTACGTGGGTACTGGGGAATTGAACCTGAGTCCTTAGGCTTCACAGGCAAATGCCTTAACTGCTAAGCCATCTCTCCAGCCCTCCTATCATTTTAAATACAGTTTATGAACATTGTATGATTGTGTTATATTATTAATTTATCTTTGGTGATATTTATAGTATCAATTTAAAAGCTGAGAAACTTCATGAAAAGTAGCTTATGCACAGGGATTTTGACAAAAGCTTTCTGTTTTTAAAAGCAAATCACAGAAATTGGACTTCCTGAAGAAGCTTTGAAGTTTTCTGTTGTTATGGGTGATAGAATTATGAACCTTATAAACTCAGTATTTTTTAGTTAACCTAAATACATAAATCTATTTGAATTCATCTTATGAAAAAAGATATGTCATTAGATATATGATCATTATATGCTGTAGTGATTCATGGACCTTGTTACATACGTGCTTTGTAATGTATGAATTATTTAGTAAGAAAAATCACAATAATTTTGTTGTTACTCAAAAATTTATGGGTTGGCAGAAACAATTATGCAGCCCCCGAAGCTGGTATGTTAAGGTAACATCATTAACACCACGTAGTATGATTTTTTTAGTAGTTATTTGACATAACCTTTACTGCTAGAATATATCAGCAATTTTATAGCAGTCTGAACAGAATGTTGAATTTATTAACCACAAGTGATTCATTTCACTTTATTTTTATATTAGTACATAACTTAAACCAGATCTAAAAATTTGTTTACCCAAATACTAAAGAATAAAAATATACAAAATAAAAATTAATACCTCGTCAAGTAGAAAAAGGCCCAAAAGTACATTTAAATAAAAGTGGATATTTCTGTTTTAGAAATGCAGGTGTTTAGTAATTCAATAAAAATAACTTATGAGTAGATTATCCTAAGCTTTTTTACACATTGTATTATGTCCTCTACTGTAAAATGGAGAACAAAATTTTACTTTCTATATTTTTCACATTTCAAGATTTATAAAATGAAGTAGCCAAGAGTTTGAATGTTTAAATAAAAATTTGGGCTGGGGGTACGGCTCAGTGTTAGAGCACTTAACCTAGCATGTGTAAGACCCTAAATTTGGTCCCCAACACACACACACACACACACACACACACACACACACACACATACACACACACACACTTAGATAGTGTCACTTAACTCGTTAACATTTGAAAACCAACAGGCAGGGCTGGAGAGATGGCTCAGCAGCTAAGACTCTTGCCTGCAAAGCCTAAGGACCAGAGAGAGCTTGATAACACAGTACCTATGTAACACCAGACATACAAGGTGGCACATGTGTCTGGTGTTTGTTTGGCGTGGCTAGATGCCTTGACATGCCCACTCTCTCTCCATCTTTTTTTTAAGTATTTATTTTTATTTTTATGCATTTATTTGAGAGCAAAGGACAGAGAGAAAGGGGGGGAGAGAGAGAGAGAGAGAGAGAGAATGGGTGCAAGAGGGCCTCCAGCCACTGCAGACGAACACCAGACACATGCGCCCCCTTGTGCATCTGGCTAATGTGGGTCCTGGGGAATCGAGCCTCGAACCAGGGTCGTTAGGCTTCACAGGCAAGCGCTTAACCACTAATCCGTCTCTCCAGCCCTCTCTCTCTCTCCATCTTTATCTCTCCCTTTCTCTCAAGTAAATGAATAAAAGCTCTCTAAAAGAAAATAAATCAACAGTCATTCATGCATCCAATACATGTTTTAACATGGACAATGCTGAAAGCATTCACCTGCCATTTTGAGTTTCATAGAAGGTCAATGCAGACTGAAAAAGCCTGCTCTGTACACCACTGGCCAACAACTGGGTGTTACTGAGTTTTGTTCGCAGTACTTGTTTTATAATGCAAGCTTTAGGTTGCAGGCCAAGTATGCATGCTGCTGCTGCGCTACACCCCCCCCCCCACAGCCATACTCTTCTTTAGGCAGAACTAGAAATGTGCTAAGTACCTAAGTACCTAGGAGACAAGAGGATTGTCTGGTTGTTAAATAGCGGGTGATATCTCATGACACAGCTGAGTCTCTGTTGACGTCCACAGAGGCTGCAGGGCAGTTCCTTAGGACCATGGTGAAGAGCCCTGGAGTGGGGCAGCAGGACAGAAAATGCTTTTCTAGGTCCCTTTTACTGTGAAGCTGTGTGCATTTTACAAACCTATGTCTGGTTCTCAATCATGCCATTTAGTTTGGTCATTTATATGTGTATAATACTAAGAACCCTGTTTATTAAATCTATAATTATATATTAACATATAATATATATTTGAAAGACAGACAGAGAGAGAGAGAGAGAGAGAGAGTGAGTATGGGCACACCAGGGCCTTCTGCCGCTGCAAACGAACTCCAGACACATGAACCACTTTACGTGACTGGCTTTACGTGGACACTGGAGAATCAAACCCAGCAAGCACCTTTAAAACCTGAGCTATTTCTCCAGCCTAAGAACTCTGTTTTGAAGAGAAAAAGACTTAGTTTTAAGTCCTTGATCCACCATTACTGGATGAATAATAGAAGAAAAAAATCAGCCTTCTACACTCTTCACATACGCAGTAAGGAGTTCATCAAACACGGAGTATTTGTGTCCTTATCTGAGGGTGTGGAGCATTCCAACTCAATCCTAATTACCCTGTGATTTAGGCGTATGTATTTTGTTTATTATTAGTATTTTCGGTTAGCATATGCTCATCTTTTCAGCTGTGGAAATAAGAAGTCTTGCCCAAGGCCATACAGAGTGAAGGATGGTCCAGTTCCTGCAGCCTGTCTGGAGGCCGCGCTCCTTAGTTTACCTCATGCTTGTTCTACCATGCGCAGCTGACTTTGTCAGCTAATGAATGTGGCAATACGTGACAAGCTATAATGAGCCACTCAGATGTGAATGACGTGTGTGCTGCCAGTGCTATCACACATAAAATGACACAGCTGTGTTTAAAACAATGAGAAGACACACACTGTCAAGCGCAAAGTCTTTTGTACAGACACTAGCCTATACTACCTAATGGAAAATGCACGAGGTAGAAGTCAAACCGAGTTCACTTTGAACGAATGAACTGATTGATTTTAGGGTATCTGAAATCCATAGTGCCTGACCCCTATTGACACCCCATGAATATCTATTGAACTGTCACTCCTCCCTCTGTGAGCACTGGGACCATTTTTCACTGTTCTTTTCCATTCCTACACAAAAGAGAACAGTTACCTGCCACACTTGGGGGGTGGGGGTGTTTATTCACATTTCTTCATCTTTTTAAAATAACTTATTTGTTTGAGAGAGAGAGAATGGGCGCGCCAGGGCCTCCAGCCACTGCAAACGAACTCCAGACGCGTGCACTCCCTCGTGCACCTGGCTTATGTGGGTCCAGGAAAATTGAACCGGGATCCTTTGACTTTGCAGGCAAATGCCTTAACCACTAAGCCATCTCTCCATATCTCATCTTCTTTTTATAGCAATATAAAGAAAATGTTTGAAGTTTTGTTTTTATTGCTGCCATAAATGATGTCCATAAAAAGATATTGTTTTTGGTATGTACAAAGACAGCATTAGGGGCTGGGGAGATGGCTCAGTGGTTAAAAGCCCAAGCATGAGGGCCTGAGAGGGCCTATGACCTCCTCACGTGGATTCCCCAGTACTCATGGAAGCAGCTGGGAGTGGGCACATGCATCTGTAATAAACCCACAGGTGCCCCAAAAGGGAAATTTTAATTAAAAAAAATGTTTTAAATAGAGCCAGATGTGATGGCTCACACCTTTAATCCCAATACTTGGGAGGCTGAGGTAGAAGGGTCACCATAAATTTGAGGCCAATCTGAACTACAGAGGGAATTCTGGGACAGCCTGGACTAGAGTGAAACCCTGCCTTAAAAAAAAAAAAAGTAGGGCTGGAGAGATGGCTTAGCGGTTAAGCACTTGCCTGTGAAGCCTAAGGACCCCGGTTCGAGGCTCGGTTCCCCAGGTCCCACGTTAGCCAGATGCACAAGGGGGCGCATGCGTCTGGAGTTCGTTTGCAGTGGCTGGAAGCCCTGGCGTGCTCATTCTCTCTCTGTTCCCCTCCATCTGTTTTTCTCTCTCTGTCTGTCGCTCTCAAATAAATAAATAAAAAATGAACAAAAAAAATTTAAAAAAAAGGTTCGGAAGGACTAATGATTATTTAAATTTTTATTTATTTATTTTTAATTTGGACAGAAAGGGAGAGAGAGAATGGACGCACCAGGGCCTCTAGCCACTGCAAACAGACTCCAGACACATGTGTCACCTTCTGCATCTGGGTTATGTGGGACCTGGAGAATCAAACCTGGGTCCTTAAGCTTCACAGGCAAGCACCTTTACCATTAAGCCATCTCTCCAGCCCCTGCAATTCTTTTCGAATAAATTTTAGAATTAGATAAACATAAGAAATGTAGTATGAGAGGGCTGGAGAGATGGCTTAGCTGATAAGGCACTTACCTGTAAAGCCAAAGAACACAGGTTCGATTCCCCAGGGCCCACGTAAGCCAGATGTGCAAAGTGGTACATGTGTCCAGAGCGCACTTGCGCTGGATGGAGGCCCTGGCACACCTGCTTTCTCTCTGCCTCTTTCTCTCTCCCTCAAATACGTAAATAGAAAATAAAATGCTTTTTAAAAAATTTATATATGTATATAGTATGGGAGCATTCTAGTGTCAACCAACATTCGTGTTCTGTTACTAAGTGACCCCAGATTTTATTCAGATCTCACAGTTTCTCCATTGATGTTCTTTTTTTTTGTCCATCCAGGTTCTCACATTGCATTTGGTCATCATGATCCTTACTCTCCTCTGTTCTATAATAGTTTCTCAGACTTTCCTATTTTTTTTTTAAATACACTTATTTGCTCCAGGGGCTATAGCTGCCGCAAACAAACTCCAGATGCACGTGCCACTTCGTACATCTTGCTTTACGCGGGTCCTGGGGTCCTGACAACTTGGGTTGTCAGGCTTTGCAGGCTGTGCCTTAACCGCCAAGGCATCTCTCTAGCCTGACTTTCCTTGTTTTTTATGAGCTTGAAAAGGTTGAGGAATACTTTTCAAGCGTTTTGTAGACAGTCCCTCCATGAGGGATGGTCAGATGTGATCTCATGAATAGATGTGGCTATGAACTTTGAGGAAGAAGGTCACAGAAGTCAGATGCCTTTCTCATTACATCATATCAGAAAGGACATAACATCACCATGACAGTGTGCTAGTCACTTTGGTGTTGATGGGACCAAATAACCAACAGAAACGACTTATGGGAGGAAAGATTTATTTTAGCGCATTAAATAAGAAGGCCTCATCCAGCGTGGTGAGGAAGGAATAGCTTACTTCATGGCAGTGGGAGTATGTGGCAAGGATGCCTCCCATCACAGTGGACCAAGAAGCAAAGAAGAGACTGGAAATAGGGCTGGTCTAGAACCTCCAAAGCCTCACACCCTGGTCATCTACTTCCACCACTTAGGCCTCACCTCCTAAAGGTCTTATTTAAAAAATGTACTATGTGCCAGGCATGGTGGCGCACGCCTATAATCCAGCAGTGGCGGGGGGCGGAGGGCAGAGGTTGGAGGATTGCTGTTAGTTTGAGGCCACCCTGAGGCTACATAGTGAATTCCAGGTCAGCTTGAGAGCTAGAGTGAGACCCTACCTCAAAACAACAACAAAAAGTACTATGTGCTTGAGATCACATATAACTTCAATGCTATTAAATATTAAATTTAGACAAGGAGAGATCATTCTCATTAAAGTGCTTTTTCTGGCCGGGCGTGGTGGCTCACGCCTTTAATCCTGGCACTCAGGAGGCGGAGGTAGGTGAGGGGCACTTGGGAGGCAGAGGTAGGAGGATCACCGTGAGTTCAAGGCCACCCTGAGACTTTGTAGTGAATTCTAGGTCAGCCTGGGCTAGAGTGGGACCCTACCTCAGAAAACCAAAAAAAAAAAAAAAAAAAATCCTTGATCAAATCATTTAAGATGAAGATTTCATGCTATAAAGTCTGCATAGAGCTAAAATGTGATTCTGCAAATACAGGGAAAGAGCTATGTATCTGCCATTTGTATAAGGAAAGCTTCAGAATACATATGCAAATCGGGCAAATGGAATTGGCTTTCCCTGTGGTATTATGAATAAAAAAGACATTTTAATAAATCATAGGCTCAAAGAAAATCTCTAGTTTCGTGGTCTATTTTATTAAATAACAGAAATGAACTTTCAATAAAAAAGCATGTGGGAACCTGGGGTGAATGGTTTATTTTTCAGGACCAAAGTGCAGGTGGAAAGAGGCAGTTCCTAGAACACCTGGAGGAGCTAACTAAATGAATTTCTATCTAAGCTATTATTATAGTAACTAAAAGATGGTTATTCATCTCCTACAATGGCCTTTCAAATTAAATATAAAAGAAACTTGGGCAGAGAAAATTATGTACAAAAATTTTGCTATTACACTAAAGGACCAACATTTTTTTCCACCCCCATGGAATTTATGCAAAATCAACTCCAGAAGGTTAAGCTAACAGGTGCAGCTTAATTACAGACAGATAAAGGACCAACCTGCACAGTGTCATTGATAAACAATTTTCTTCTGCATAGGCACCATGGGTCAACAGGGTTATGCACTTTAAAATATGAGGCAACAAGGCATTTCAAAATAACCACATTTGGGTTAATATTTAATAGCATTGAAGTTATAAATCATCTCAAGCACATAGTACATTTTTTAAATAAGACCTTTAGGAGGTGAGGCCTAAGTGGTGGAAGTAGATGACCAGGGTGTGAGGCTTTGGAAGTTCTAGTCCAGCCCTATTTCCAGTCTCTTCTTTGCTTCTTGGTCCATTATGATGGGAGGCATCCTTGCCACATGCTCCCACTGCCATGAAGTAAGCTATTCCTTCCTCACCACGCTGGATGAGGCCTTCTTATTTAATGCGCTAAAATAAATCTTTCCTCCCATAAGTCGTTTCTGTTGGTTATTTGGTCCCATCAACACCAAAGTGACTAGCACACTGTCATGGTGATGTTATGTCCTTTCTGATATGATGTAATAAGAAAGGTGTCTGACTTCTGTGACCTTCTTCCTCAAAGTTCATAGCCACATCTATTCATGAGAACACATCTGACCATCCCTCATGGAGGGACTGTCTACAAAACACTTGAAAAGTATTCCTCAACCTTTTCAAGCTCATAAAAAACAAGGAAAGTCAGGCTAGAGAGATGCCTCAGCGGTCAAGGCACTGGCCTGCAGAGCAGAACAACAGGAACGACCTGGCTGGATTCCCCATTACTCACTAAAGCCAGATGCACAAAGTGGCACATGTGTCTAGGGTTCGTTTGCAGAGGCAGGAAGCCCTGGCTTGCTCATTCATTCATTCACATTCTTTCTCACCTCTTTCTTCTTCCCTTCCTTGTTCTCTCTCAAATAAATAACTATTTGAAAAAGAAGGAAATCCTAACATTAAACATAATCAAGGTTGGGGCTGGAGAGATGTTTTAGCAGTTAAGGCACTTGCCTGCAAAGCCAGAGGACCCAGGTTTGATTCCTCAGGACCCGTGTAAGGCAGATGCACACGGTAGCACATACTTGTGGAGTTTGTTTGCAGTCGTTGCAGAAGGCCCTAGTGTGCCCATTCTCCCCCCTCCCTCAAATAAATAACAATAAAACATAAATTAAAACAATTAAAGTCAAGGTTTACAGCTACTGCAGTGCTACCAACAGCTGCGTGGACCTTACAGATTAGTCGAACATTCATGGAATAGATGGGCTATTTTCACAACAGTTGAATGAAATATGATGATGCCACAACGACAGCTGTCCTCAGGCAGTTAAACTCTTCACTGAGTTTCTTTACTACTGCATTTGAACAGGAGATCATTTAGTATTTTGGGGGCACTTTCGGGGATAAAAGACCTCAACTGAAAAAAAAAAAAATTCTTAGTACAGGAGAAAGAGAATGATATTCTGGAACTGTTACTTGGAAGAAAGGGAACAAAACCCCCACTTTTTTAAAAAAAATTTATTTATTTATTTGAGAGCGACAGACACAGAGAGAAAGACAGATAGAGGGAGAGAGAGAGAATGGGTGCGCCAGGGCTTCCAGCCTCTGCAAACGAACTCCAGACGCGTGCGCCCCCTTGTGCATCTGGCTAACGTGGGACCTGGGGAACCGAGCCTCGAACCGGGGTCCTTAGGCTTCACAGGCAAGCGCTTAACCGCTAAGCCATCTCTCCAGCCCAAAACCCCCACTTTTGATTTAATTATTTAAGATTTGTTTTATTGTATTTGACACACAGAGAGAAAGAGGCAGATAGAGAGAATGGGTGCGCCAGGGCCTCTAGCCATTGCCAACGAACTCCAGTTGCATGTACCACTTTGTGCATCTGGCTTACACGGGTACCGGGGAATCGAACCTGAGGCCTTAGGCTTCGCTAAGCCATTTCTCCAGCCCCAAACCCCACTTTTTAAGAAATCTCTCGTTGATCTGATGCACAACCCCCTAAATAATCAGCTGCACTGCTTGACAAAGTGGGGATACAGGGAAGCTGCCAAGCTGTCTTTGAGGTTTCTCGGAAGACAAACCATGCAATGTTAAGCCTTAAATTGGCTTTTGACCGACTCCATCCCTAGATCAGCCTCGTCCTCCGACTAGCTATATTCACCTAACCGCCTTTATCCGACGTGGAGAACGGGGCCTTCAACCTGGCCCCCGCGTGCCATGCCCTGGGACACTATGGGCCGTCCGCGCTCGCTCCTGGTTCCCGCCCACCCGGGCCGCAGGGGAAGCGGGAGGAGGAGGCGGTCCTCCCGGAGTTGCCCTCTTCCAACATGGCGCCGCGGGCGTCGGGTCCCGCTCGTCGGCTCCCGGGGTTCCGGCGCCGCGCGTTTTGGTTCCGGAGTAACAGTGCTCCAGCCTCCGCCTTCCTTCTCCTCTCGTCGCCGCCGCCGCGGCCGGGTCTCGCAGCTTCGGTCCGCGGGGCTGAGCCCACGCGCCCTCGGTGTCCGGCTCCAGGTGCGGCCGAGGACCCACCTCGTGACCTTGCCGCCCTGGGTCCGCTCTCACTTCCGGTCCGTCGCGCGGACGCCCCCCTCCCGCCCCGGGGCGCCTGCCTAATAGCCCCGGAGTGAATCCGCTCCCTTCCGCTCGGCGACCCTCCCCCTCGCCCGCTGAGCCACGAAGGAGCGGGTGGACCCTTGCCACCGTATCTTGCCTGCCCCACATGCACTGCCGAATGCTGCTCGGTCCGGTTTTGCCCACTTTGCTAACTCTAGAACCTACCGACCTCCTCTAGTCCCTACTGGCCTCTGTCCCCAGCGCATCCTCCCGCTCCGGGGAGACGCACAGATCTCATAGCCTGGGGCTGGCTCGGAGCTTGGGTGGGGGGGCTCCATCCTGACCGCCCCTCCTCTCTCCGCTTCCCTCACCCTCCTGCCTCCTGTCTTCTTGCCCCTCACCTCCACCTCTACCCCCTTGTCACCTCAGGAGCTCCTCCAAAGCGGGGCCCGGTGGGTACCCCCTGCCCCAGCATGTGAGTCTCTCGAACCTGTGATGCTGTGGCTGGCCATTGGCCCCTTCCGTGCCATGGAGAACCAAGTGCTGGTGATTCGCATCAAGATTCCAAATAGTGGCGCGGTGGACTGGACGGTGCACTCGGGGCCGCAGTTACTCTTCAGAGATGTGCTGGTGAGTGGGACTCTCGGTGTCCAAATCTCACTTGATGGGGTTCATTCAGGCACCTGAGTCAATCAGTGCCCTTGACCACCGGTAGCCTGAGCTAGCACTGGGGGCAAGCCCCCCCCCACCCCTTCTTTCTTCATAAATCACAGCATTGATTTATCTTCATCCACTGAAACCCTGGCAGATGTGCAGGGCCCTGGGGAAAAAAATGCATGAATCAGACATGAACCCCTGTCCTCAGGAAGCTTGCAGCCTGCACACTGATGCCAGCAACTGGGGTGTTAAAAGCTGAGTTTAGAAGAGAGTGTTTGGGGAGTGTCCCTGGCTAGGTTCCAGCCGTGTCCCTTTAACTGAGTTCTCTGAACTTGGTGACTTGGGCAACTTTAACTTGCTGTATTTGAGCAAACCTCAGACGTCACTGATCCTCCTCCTAAGACATAATCTTACCTACCAAGAAGAAAGAAGAAAAACGCTTGCTGTTGAACTACAGCATACCATTGCATGTGTCAAAACAGTGTTAAGGAAAAGTGTTTGTCTTAGAATTGATGGCACCTCGCCTTAAGATACTCAGAAGATATTTCAAATGAACTTGTTAGCTTTGTAGGTGGCCTGTAATCTTTTTTTCTTTTTTTTAAGGTAGGGATTGATGGATGAGATGAAAAGACTTTCCCAAAGATGGGTAGCTCCTAAGTGGGAGAGTCAGCACCAGAAATCAACTTTCTTACTTTTCCTTACATCTTTTGCCACGTGCTACAGTCCATGTGGCTCTTTTGAAATAGAGGCTCAGTGGTTAAAGGCACTTGCTTGAAAAGCCTGACAGTCCAGGCTCGATTTCTCCAGTACTCATTTAAAGCCAGACCCGCAAAATGGCACATGTGTCTGGATTTCATTTGCATAGGAGGTTCTGGTGTGCCCATTCTCTCTCTCTCTTTTTCTGTCTCTACCTCTGTCCCTTCCTTCCCTCTCCCCCTCCTTCCCTCCCTCCCTCTCTTCCTTTCTCTCTCTCTCTCTCTCTCTCTCTCTGTGTCAAATAAACAAAATATTAAAACACTGAAATAGAATGTATTGTACCCCTTTATGTTCTGAGCAACTCAGAGGCAGACACTGACCCTACCAGGAAGGAAGAACGTTGCAAGAGGCAGATGTATAGTTTAACTAATAAGAGGAAGCTGCCTGGCAGTTTTGGAAGGGGAAGTCATGTGATGTAATTATTACTATTTTTTATTGTCTTGGGTTGTTGAATGAAAATTTGCTATTCTGTAACTTCATTATGAATTTTGGATATAATTGTCCACCCAGGCCATTCAGGCTTTCAGGGGCCTAGGTCAGGAGTTTGGAGGCTGAAGTGAGCCAGCGCCTTCTAGTCTTCGATGCCATTGTCATCCAGGATTCTTCACGCACTCACGTGCATGCCAGTATCCTCTCCTGATAAGCCCAGACAGTCCTTGTTGTGGCCCTCTGGACCCGTCCTGATGGGATCTAGTGCACCCTGCGCCCGCTTCTCCCCTGCCACACCTCCATGAGCATCCTGTGTCCCCGTTTTACTCGGTTACCATCTAGTCCCTCAGGTACCCAGGCTGTGTTTCTACGTGACTTTTTTCTTTTAGCTGGCCAGCTCCCACTTGTCCTTCCACCCACACTAAACTTCATTCCTCTTCCATGTGCATGTTGGCTGTGGGGCCACCTCTGTGTTCTCAGCAGCTGTGTGGGGTGTACCCCAGCAGAGCACACACCTGGTCATGACTACCTGCCTGTCCATTCCACTGGAAGGTACACTTGGGGAGGAGGAGATGGAGATCTGTGTTTCTGCCATTTCGTAGGACTCGAACATGTGTTTAATGGGAGAGCTTAAAAGAAGATGTGTGCCATTACAGTGTTGTGCGGACCATGAAATTGTGTGTGTGTGTGTGTGTGTGTGTGTGTGTGTGTGTGTCTCCATGCATGTGTGTGGGAGCCAGAAGAAAACCTTGGGTCGTCTTCTATCATTTTTCTTCTTTATTTCCCCGAGACAGGATTTCTCTCTGAGCCTGGAGCTGTTCTTTTCATTCAGGCCAGAGAGCCCCAGTGCTTCTCCTGTCTCCACCCTCCTCTGGATAGGAGGTTACAGACACGTGTGGTCACAGTTGGCTTGTTATGTGAGTACTGGGGGGGGGGAGTCAAACTCAGGTCCCCGAGTCAGGCGTGGTGGCGCACACCTTTAATCCTAGCACTCAGCAGGCAGAGGTAGGAGGATCGCCGAAAGTTCGAGGCCACCCTGAGACTCCATAGTGAATTCCAGGTCAGCCTGGGCTAGAGCGAGACCCTACCTCAAAAAACCAATCCCCCCAACTCCCCCCCACCTCAGGTCCTCGTGCTTGTGCCATCAGTGGTCTGACCTGTTAAAGCCATCTCCCCAGCCTCTTAAGTTCTTTCTTGGACATGGGGTCTCATGTATCTCCAACTGGCCTCCTGCTACTTATGGAGCTGAGGGTGAACTTGAATCCTTCATCCTCTTGCTTCCATCTTCCAGGTTCTGGGATTACAGGTGTGTGCCACCACACCCAGCAACCACAAGGTGTGTGTGTGTGTGTGTGTGTGTGTGTGTGTGTGTGTGTGTTTAATGAAAGAGAGAATTGGCACACCAGAGCCTGCAGCCACTGCATTCAAACTCCAGATGCGTGTGCCAACTTGTACGCAAGTGCAGCCTTGCACACGTGTCACCTTGTGTGTCTGGCTTACATGGGATCTGTGGAGTTGAACATGGGTCCTTAGGCTTTGTAGGCAAGTGCTTTAACAGCCCTGTTTGTTTGTTTTTAATAAATTTATTTTTGTTTATTTTTATTTATTTGTTTATTTGAGGGAAAGAATGGGCACACCAGGGCCTCCAGCTACTGAAAACAAACTCTAGATAGATGCACCACCTTGTGCGTCTGGCTTACATGGGTCCTGGGGAATTGAGTCTTGAGCTGGGGTCCTTAACCACTAAGCCATCTCCCCAGCCCTCCTTTCTTTTCTTTAAGCATTATTTAAATTATTTTTATTTTTGTTTTAATTTATTTGAGAGAGAGAGAAAGGCAGATGGGCACTCCTGAGTCTTTAGCCACTGCAAACGAACTTTAGATGCATGTGCCACCTTGTGCTCTGGCTTTGCATGAGTACTGAGGAATGGAACATGGCTCCTTAGGCTTTTCAGGCAAGCACCTTAACTGCTGAGCCATCTTCCAGCCCTCCATTCTCCTTTCGTACTACATATTTCTTTTTGTCATCACCTCTTTTGCTCTCCTATCTCAAATCATAGTCTATACTCAGTCACACATTCCCTTATTTACGTACATACAAATATTAAAAGTTAGGATCCAGGGCTGGAGAGATGGCTTAGCGGTTAAGCGCTTGCCTGTGAAGCCTAAGGACCCCGGTTCGAGGCTCGGTTCCCCAGGTCCCACGGCAGCCAGGTGCACAAGGGGGCGCACGCATCTGGAGTTCGTTTGCAAAGGCTGGAAGCCCTGAAATGCCCATTCTCTCTCTCTCTCTGTCACAATAAATAAATAAAAATGAACAAAAAAATTTTTTAAAAAAGTTAGGATCTGGCACTTAGGAAGTAGAGCTAGGAAGACCACCAGGAATTCGAGGCCAGACTGGAACTACAGAGTGAGTGTCAGGTCAGTCTCGGCTAGAACGAGACCCTACCTTGCACTACACCCCCAACAACAGCAACAACAAAAAAGGTTAGATGCACATATTGCATATCTGAAAGAGAGCATATGACTTTTCTCTTTCTGGGCCTGGGAAACCTTACTTAGTATATAATCTTTTTCAGTTCTATCCACTTTCCTGCAAATTTGTAATTTTATTTTTCTTTATATCTGAATAAGATTCCGTTGCATTCATGCACCATATTTTTATTAGCCATCCTTCAGTTGACGGACATCTAAGCTGATTCTGTTTCCTAGCTATTGTGAACTGAGCAGCAGTGAACATGGGTGAAACACAAGGTTTTGAGTCAAGAAGTTTTTTTTTTTAAATATATTTTTATTTATTTATTTATTTGACAGAGAAAGAGAATGGGCACACCAGGGCCTCCAGCCACTGGAAACGAACTCCAGATGCATGCTCCCCCTTGTGCACCTGGCTAACGTAGGTCCTGGGGAATCAAACCTAGGTCCTTTGGCTTTGCAGGCAAATGCCTTAACCATTAAGCCATTCCTCCAGCCCTTTTTTGTTTTTTTGAGGTAGGGTCTCCCTCTAGCCCAG
Source organism: Jaculus jaculus (assembly GCF_020740685.1). Classification (NCBI taxonomy): domain Eukaryota; kingdom Metazoa; phylum Chordata; class Mammalia; order Rodentia; family Dipodidae; genus Jaculus; species Jaculus jaculus. The sequence goes on from NC_059111.1 coordinate 14,676,038, forward strand.
GCTGACCTGCAATTCACTATGTAATCTCAGGGTGACCTTGAAGTCATGGTGACCCTCCTACCTCTGCCTCCTGAGTGCTGGGATGAAAGGTGTGTGCCACCACTCCTGGCTAAGAAGTTTTTAAATACTTTATTTATTTATTTGCAATCAGAGGGGGAGAGAGACTGAGAGAATGAGAATGGGCCTGCCAGGTCCTCTAGCTGCTGCAGACAAACTCCAGATGCATGCACCACTTTGTGCCTCTGGCTTTATGAGGGTACTGGGGCATCAAACCCAGGTTGTAGCCTTTGCAGGCAGGCAAGTGCCTTAACTGCTGAGCTGTCTCTCTAGCCCAAGAAGTTTTGTTGTTGTTGTTTTTTAATTGGCATTTATCCCATTATCTAGGCAAGTCGCTCTACCTCTCTGAGCCTCAGTTCCCTTCTTCTAAGACAGGGATACCTGCACAAGACTTGTGAGGATTAGGCACATAGTAAGTGCTCTGTAAGAGGTATTCTGACATAAGGGACTGGGCCTGGAGCTTCCTGAGCTCCACCATGGGGCTCCTGGTTCAAGGCTAACTGGTCTAAAGGAGTCAGTGCACTAGTGGTCCTACCAGTCAGGGCTCAGAGCCATGTGTCAGCACTCTGTCCCCGGGTTAGCCCAGGCAGGGCAAATCCTGCTGAAGTGCGTCTGACCGCGGGCTTTGCGCCACCTCCTAGCGCGCTCCCCGCAAGTCAGCCAGGGCACACGCACTTCCTCACAGTGGTGATGTCTCGTTTGCTGATGAGTAAGGAGGGCAGCCCAGGATAGTTGCTCTTTTTGATCGATTTTATATGCACAGATAGAATTTTGAAAAAAAAAATAAATAAAAAGGAAAAGCAGAAAGCACCTCACCACCAAGGCAAGACTATTAGTCAAATTGCCACCGCAGCCCAGGCTTTTCTGGAATTGCCTTGAGAAGAAAGCTGCCCCCCCCCCCCCACTCTGCTAAGCACCCTGCTCGCCAGGGCCGTGGGCTTCCCGCCGAGAAGCACTGCCAGCCCGCTTTGTCAGCGGGATGCCTGGTGCCAGCCCTGGCACTGGTGCAGCCTGGGGTGGGGCAACACTGTAGCTGAGCTGCTGGAAGGGATTGAGAAGTGATGGGAAGAACTGGACACGATGGAGGGCGCTCCTTCCAGAACTTAAGTATTCTGTGCCTCTTCAGTTAAGCTGCCTCTGTAGACCCAGTTTTTTTCTTGTTTTCAACTTTGTAGATTCATTTACACATCGACATCAGATTATATACACCTTTAAAAAAAAAAGGTTTTCAGATATTTATTTATTTGCACTCAGAGAGAGAGGGAGAGAGAATGGGTGCACAAGGGCCTCCAGCCACTGCAAACGAACTCCAGATGCGTGCGCCCCCTTGTGCACTTGACATTACATGGGGCCTGGGGAATCAAACGCTTGTCATTAGGCTTTGCCTATCAAGCACCTTAACCACTGAGCAATCTCTCCAGCCCTGTATACATCTTTTTTTTTTTGGGGGGGGGGTTATTTTTGTATGCTACACTCACTTTCATTTTCATTATCAAATTTGGTTTCCATCCTTTGAAGAGTAAAGGTTGATAAGATTTTTTTGTATTACATGTAGTTTTACAGGTTTGTATCAGGGTCACAGCAACTTGTGTGTTGAACTCTGTGAGATCAAGGCACCGTGTTGCTTATGACATACCAGGAACTACACCTGTTGGGTGTCCACAGTGTCGGAGCCCCCACACTTACGCTTCTTACATAGCTTAGTTTTTACACTACCATGTAAGTAACACTGGACCTATTTTGGAAAATAATTAGAAAGAGGCTCAGAAAAGTTAAGTGATTTTTTTCCTTTTGCTGGGTTATATATATAATAAGTACAGAGCAGGGACCCAGACTTAGGGTGGTCTGTATTCTGGGCCCCCTTTTCTTTCCCCTGTTGTGTAGTGTGTTCCTTAGCTTCCAGTACAAGAAGTATTGTGTGTGTCTATGTGTGTGTGTGCATGCATAAACACACAGTTGTGTAGGGGCGTGTACTGTTGAGAGTAAAAGATTGCTGTTAATACAACCTAAAGGTTTTCTGAAGAATTTTCCCTTTGGAATAGAGATTTAAACTATAGGCTTAGATTTCTGGGCTAAGTGTGATTATAGCTAATGTTTTTTATAGTTTATGCCAACATTTCAAAAATCTTTCCCAGGTTCTCATATTTCCTCTAGGATTTGCCACATGTTGGCAATAAAGAAGATGGCTAATTGTGTTTCTTTATTCTTTCTTTGTTTAGGATGTGATAGGCCAGGTTCTGCCTGAAGCAACAACCACAGCATTTGAATGTAAGTCTGGCTCATATAGTTTCTTGACTATTTCTTCCTGCAGTAATATTTCACATGGTTTATGGGTTGCATTACTTTAGAAACTGACAGAAACAGATTATTTATGATCATCATATGGTACATTTAAATATTTATAAATTAATGCAAGTTTAATGATGATAGTGAACCGAGTAATATTTTCTTATTTAATCATATCTTGGGTGTGCATATTTCTACAATATAGCTTTAATTACCAGCATGACCTTTATCTGCTCTTGCTCCTCACTGTAATAATATCACAAGACAAAATGAAACATGTAAACTACCTGTAGGCCAGTGATTGTTGATTAAGAGATTGAATCCTCTGCTGCTTGCAGACACAGCAGCAGAGCGCACTGGTGTGAGCCTCATGGGAGATCATTCCATTTCTCTGGGGCTTGGGAACCCCGCTAGGGGATGACCCGAGCACTTCAGGCCATGAGTCCTTTTTCTGTCCACTGGACTAGCTTCTGGACAGGGCTGGGATATGCTAGAAAGCTTTCTAAAATTTATTTATTTGAGAGAGAATGGGTGTTCCAGGGCCTCTAGCCACTGCAGACGAACTCCACAAGCATGCTGCACCTTGTGCATCCTGCTCTACATGGGTGCTTAGGGTATCCAACCTGGGTCCTTTGGCTTGGCCAGCATGCGCCTTAACCGCCCTCTCTCCAGTCCCAAAAACTGGTTTTGATATGAATAGGTCATGAGGGGAGGTCATGGTGTGAGTTTAGTCAGTAACATAAGGGCTTATAGTGCTGAGAAGGTAAAACAAGGGTTTGGAACTGTAGTACCAACCTTTATTAAAGATGAGAGCCACATTCCCGGCCCCCCCCCCCCCCAAGGTAGGGTCTCACTCTGGGCCAGGCTGGCCTTGAACTCACAGCAATCCTCCTACCTCTGCCTTCCAGTTCTGGGATTGAAGGCATGCGCTACCCTGCTGCTCAAGACCACTCTTCAATGTGGAAATATTTATGGTTTTATTTCACAGGAAAGTATACTTTTGGTTTCAGGACCAAATTCAAATTCCCACACCTACTGTCCTGAGAGGGTGGAGGGTCTGCCGTCACCATCTTCTTTCTGATTCAGTTTGCAGGCGGGGGGCGGAGGGGTACCAAGGGAGTTAGGGCTGCAGGAAGGAAAGAGGCCTGTGTGTGCCACACTCATGACTGGGAGGAATGGCCCTTTACCATGCTTCTCTTAGGTCTTCCTCACGACTGTAGCACCAATGAAAGAACTTCCTAATAGCTGCTGTTCAAATTTTTATTAAAATGCTATCGTTTTTTTTTTTTTTTTGGTTTTTGAAGTAGGGTCTCACTCTAGCTCAGGCTGACCTGGAATTCACTATGTAGTCTCAGGGTGGCCTCGAACTCATGGTAATCCTCCTACCTCTGCCTCCTGAGTGCTGGGACTAAAGGTGTGCACCACCGTGCCCGGCTAAAATGGTATAGTGTTTTTTTATTTTTAATTCAAGCAACTTATAAATAAAGCAAAAATTTTTTGGGGGGGAGCAGGCATGATGACACACACCTTTTTATTTTATTTTTTTTATTTTTTATTTTTTTTGGTTTTTCGAGGTAGGGTCTCACTCTGGCTCAGGCTGACCTGGAATTCACTATGTAGTCTCAGGGTGGCCTTGAACTCTTGGAGATCCTCCTACCTCTGCCTCCCAAGTGCTGGGATTAAAGGCGTGCGCCACCACGCCCGGCTACCTTTTTATTTTTATTTATTTATTTATTTGAGAGAATAGAGAGAAAGAGGCAGACAAAAGAGAGGGAGAACAGGCATGCCAGGACCTCCAGCCACTGCACATGAACTCTAGATGCATGCGCCACCTTGTGCATCTGGTTTACGTGGGTCCTGAGGAATCGAACTGAGGTCCTTTGGCTTTGCAGGCAAACACCTTAACTGTTAAACCATTTCTCCAGCCCATAAATGAAGCAAAATTTAATTGTTCTCTTTTCCTCAAGTCCTCAGTTTTGTTGTTATCAGCTCTCTCCCTCCTTCCTTCTCTTCCTCCCTCCCTCCTGTCCATTAATACACCCATCCATCTCATGTATCCCAGAATTCCCTGTGTAACTGGGAATGACCTTGGACTTCTGATGGTTTTGCGGTGCTGGGGAACTGAACACTGGGTCTTGTCCCTGCCAGCTAAGCTGCATCCCCAGCCCCACGGTTTCTTTCAGGCCAGCACGCACTGCTGCACTCACCTTTCCTGCCTCCACGGAATGGCCCATACCAGACCTTGTTGCAGGCAGGTTCGCATTGACGGTAGAAATCACCCGACCAAGAGCAGCTTGTGGGAAAAGGAGGATTATTTGGCTTACAGGCTCGAGGGGAAGCTCCATGATGGCAGGGGAAATGATGGCATGAACAGAGGGTAGACATTCCCCCCCCCCCCGGCAGGTCGACCATAGCAACAGGAGAGTGTGCTCAACACTGGCATGGGGCAACTGGCTATAATACCCAGAAGCCCACCCCAACAATGCACTCCCTCCAGGAGGCGTTAATTCCCAAATCTCCATCAGCTGGGAACCCGTCATTCAGAACACCTGAGTGTACGGGGGACCCTGAGTCACAAAGCACACAGATCCCTTTCCAGTGTCACCATGCAGGAGTCATCGTCAGTCTTTCGGAGATCGTGTACTTTTATCTCACAGCTAGTGCCTGCTTCATTTAACCTGCTGGTGGACACTTGTTTTCAGCTTTTCATAACAAAACAAAATAATGCCAAAGTCAACAGTATTGACTCTCATTGCTATTATTACTTTTATTTATTTATTTGAGAGAGAGAGAGAAAGAGGCAGGTAGAGAGAGAGAGAATGGGCATGCTAGGGTGCCCAGCCACTGCAGACGAATTCCAGGTGCATGTGCCACCTTGTGCATCTGGTTTATGTGGGTCCCTGGGAAGTCGAACCTGGGTTCGTTGGCTTTGTAGGCCAAGTGTCTTGGCTGCCAAACCGTCTCTCCAGTTCAGTATTGACTCTTACCTTGCCACGTAGAAGTAAGCTTGTAGGATAAATTCCCAAGAGTTGAGATTACTGAGACAAGCGAGTACCTACGTTTTAAATTTCAGTAGCTCTTATGTTCACCTTCTAAAGACAGAAACAGTTTATAACACATTGAATAATGTGTGAGAAAGCCCGTTCCTCTCCACCCTCACCAGTGTTATGGGTATTAAGAAACTTTTCTTTTAGTCACTGTTAATTTAATAGGTGAAAAAGGTTATGCTACTGACTTCTAGTTCATTGTAAATGAGCACCAGCATGCTCTCTGTTGTGTGTAATATCTATGAACTATGTGCCACCTTTGCTCATTCTTCTAGTTAGGTTGTCTTTTATTGATTTAAGAAATTGAGAAAACTAGCTCTTGATCTTCTATGTCACAAATGCCCACTTGACTGCTCCTTTTAGCCTGTTTTACTCCTTATTTTCTCTTTTTGGGAAGTTTAAAGTTTCACATGGTCACACTTGTCATATTTTCCCTTATGACATATGTTTTTTTCTCATGCTTACAAAGGTCTTCACATTTCAGGATCTTGAGAAGACATTCATCTGTATTCCTTTCTGTTTCTGCTTTAATGAGGTCTCTCTCACACACACACACGTGTAATTTATTAAATAAGTGCACTTGTGAGTATCATGAGCTTTTAAAATAAAAAGCTTGCTTTTTATTACATAGAGAGGAGGAATATATATATATGTTTTAAAATCTCGTACCATCATCAGTATATTTTGGTGGAAGAAGTCAAGGTGGTATCCAGCTTCATTTTTCAAAGAGATAGATAACTGACTCCGTGCTCGTTATTAAATAATGTTGTCCTTTTTCAGAACTGAGAACACTTGTGAGATAAAGCTCAGTTGCATAACCATACACCATTCCGTCTGCTTGCGTGTGTGGGCCTTACAGATGCTCCAGGGGCCTGGCACTTACTCAGGCCCCAAGTCCCCCGCCGGTTTTCAGTTTCATTAGCAGATTGAGTGTGCCGACACACCAGGTAGTAAAAATCAGCCAGGCTCACAAATGCATTTCCTGTGCATACCTGTTATGTGTAGCCCAACCCTTCACTTTTTCTGGAGACCAGTAACCCCTGTAATGCGCACTTGGACTAGGGTTGTGAACAGTGAGGTCTCCCTGGTGACTCAAAGTCGTGTCTGCAGTCCTTCTGGACAGATGCTGCCTTATGCCCGTAAACATCGTGGGTTTTTATTTTTCCACGACACTGGCTTCACATATTCAGGTCTGTGGCCCTCCTAACTGTCTTCATGGTTGTCACACTGTGTATCTGAGTTTCGCTCAGGAAATATAATTGTTAGATAGAGGTTTATTTTGTATCTTTCTCCAACCCTGGCTGTTTTTTATTCACTATTTGTTAAATTGAACCTTTCCAGTTGTTTTTTGGGTTTCTAGAAAATCATTTTATGTTGTGGGTGGAAGTCTAAACAAACACATGCTATCTTATTTAATTGGGGATACTATGAGCTTTTGAAAAAAACTGCAATGATAGCAGATGTAACTTTTCAGAACATAGAAAACAACCCCACCTGAGTACGGGAATGACAACTGTAGGAGGTTCCTCAAGGCTTAAGTAGCAAAGAGAGCCAGTGAAAATAAGTTCAAGACCTCAGACATTTGGAGATATGAGGTTTCATATTCTTAAGTTGTGTATGTAAAAGATAATCCACTGCTCATAAGCAAATTAGGTAAATTAGTGAAAAATTGTCATTAACAGTAAATCTACATTGAATCAGAAAAAGTTAATTACATATTCTGGAATTTGAAACAATTAGAAGAGAGCTTAATTTATTGAAATTTTGTCTTGAAATATTATAGAGATAAAAAGCCCAACTAAGGCTGAGGAGATGGCTCAGCAGTTAAAGGTGCTTGCTTGCAAAACCTATTAGCCCAGGTTCAATTCCCAAGCCACCCATGTAAGCTGGGCACAAAAAATGGTGTAAGTGTCTGGTGTTTGTTTGCATTGGCAAGAGGCCTTGGGGCACCCCTTCCCCCCCCAACAAACACACATACACACAAACATGTACAAATAAAGTTAAATGAAAAAAAGTCCAACCTGTTTTTAGTCTTATGAGAGGAGTCATTGTATTGGTAATCTTATGACTTTGTATGAGAATCAAAAAGTTCTCTGACAAAAGAAGGACTAGCTATGCCTTGAGGTCAGGGGACTGTGCTGCTCATTTTCCAGTTCCTAGAGATGCCAAAGGAGTACCTGGTACGTGGTGGTAGGCCCAAGACAGGTTTCTGGAATGCATGGATGGTTGAAGGGCGAAGAAATGGGGCTGGAGAGATGGCTCAGTGGTTTAGGTACTTGCCTGCAGAACCTAATGACCCAGGTTCAGTTCCCCAGTACTCACGTAAAGCCAGGTACACAAAGCAGCACATGTGTCTGGAGTTTGTGTGCAGTTGCAGGAGGTCCTGTTGTGCTCATTAATCTCACTCTCTCAGTCTCTCTCTCTCTGCTTGCAAAAAAGGAAAGAAAGAAAGACAGACAGACAGACAGAAAGAAGAAATAAGAATAGGCCTTTGATATCCCCTATCAGCAAACACTGTTGACTCTGTCTTCAAAACAGATGCAGCCTGTGAGCCTTTCTCAAACCTTGCCTGGCTGGGACACCTTGTAATCCCAGCACTTCAGCAGGCTGAGGTCAGAGATTTCCTTTTTTTTTTTTTTTGAGTTTTTTTGAGGTTAAGCCAGCCTGGGGCAGCAGAGTGAAGCCCTATCCCTTTAAACAGTGCAAAACAGCAGCAACAACAAAAGAAGCAGAATCAAGGCACCTTCAGCTTGTTTAGGCCACCACCTTCTCTCACCTGGAGCAGGACAGTGGCCTCCATCCCCACCCTTGTCTCCACACGGCAGCCAGAGTGACCCTGTCACCAGTTGCGGTCATGACTCTCAAAGCCCTCCACTGACCTCCAGAGCACTCTGGAATAAAAGCGGAGTCCCTAAAGTGCCCAAGTCTCTGTCTCATATCAGCTCCGTCCTGGAGCGTCTCGGTCTCTCTCCCCCCTTGTCACCGTGGTGTAGTCACTCTGGTTTCCTTGGTGTCTGTCCCTGTGCTGGACCTCTGTGTTAGCTGTTCTGCCCAGAGTGGTCTGTCCACACGTCTCCATTCCTGTCCGCTCGAAGTGTTCACCCAGTGTGTGCTCCGTGGGTGGGGTTTGCTTCGCTTGTGTCTTCTATCTCACTGTCGCTGTCCCCGTGCCCAGCGTCATACCTGTCCCACGCTGGGCACTTGGATGCGCAGGAAGAGGGAAGAAGGCAGCCGATGTGCTGAGGAGGAGAGCAGCAAAAGAGCTGCCACAGGAGTTCACAGATACCAAGGTGCTCGTCTTGCCCACGTCGGTGGACCCCGTCCCTGAGCACTGCTCTAAACTTGACACCTTTCCCGGCAATTTCCTGCCGCCGTCTTCTTAACCTCCACAGTCATGTTTTCATTTCTTTCCCATTGCCTGGGAAAAACGCCTCTGCTGTAGTTCTAATTGACTCGCACCTGGCAGGGGAAGCGTGTGACAAATGTCATATAACATGCTGCCGTAACCTGCTGTTCCTCTCTGTGGAAGCAAGGTTGCTTCTCCCAAGAGCCCTCCTGAGCCTCCATCACTGCAAAGGGTGCCTTGTGCCGGGGGGGCGGGGGGGGGGGCGGGGGGGCGGGGCGGTGAGGATAGCGTCCCCAGCATCTGCTGTTGATACACTAGGCCGTTCTGGCCACCCCCTACCTGGGGCTGCCGCTCCCCCGTCGGACCTTTATGTCCCTTTTCTAGGGTTCTCTTTTGGATTGCATGTCGCCTCAGATGAAATCGCTAAGGACATATGGCCCGTTATGATTCTCTGTTCTCAAACTCTGCCATTTTGTGTATTTGTGACACACTGCAGATTTCGTGAAGACTGCTTCCTAATATTTGTTTACCATCTGCTGCACTCTATTTGGTATCTTGCTAGGATTTTTTTTCCCCCTCCATTTTAAGTGACATTAACAAAATCCAGCCAGTACATAGACTTTCTGGTTCTACTTTCGCTTCCCTAATGTGCTGGAAAATCATATAACTATGCTCCAGGCAACGAGAGAAGCCTGGAGTTCTCATTGTGAACCAGTGTGTCAGATCTGTGCCCCCCACCCCCTTTCCTGGTTATATCCAGTCATGCTTTTTTGGTCAGATGGCAGAGAACTGCATGTCAAGACAGAACGAGTGCAAATTGTTTTTTACTACTTCCCACTCAGTACCACGACTCGCTGGTATTCTTCAGCATATTTATACCTGTGGAACTCTTTGGGCCCTCCTAGTAGAAGGCCAAAAGCTGCGAGGTTTGCCAGGTGGATATTTTGTATAGCCCCAGCTTTCTCTTTAGGAAAAGTCTTTAGGTGACAGGCATATTAAGCCCACCCTCTTCAGTCCTGTCGTTGAATCGACTCTGGAGAGAAGTACGTTCTCACTTTAAACCCTGGAGGGTTTGCCCTTGGGCTGCCATCACCAGGTCAGAGGCAGGTTCCGTGTTGCTTTTTGGCCAGCCCCGCCAGCATTCTCGTGAGTGTGCTGAGTTTTCCAACTTCGTCATCTCCTCTTTGCCAAGAACAGGAAGTCTTCACTGTACCAAGTAAGAGTGAAGCAGTCCCCTGAGGAAACCAAGGCCTCCACCAGGTGCACCATGACAGCCACCGAGGGCCCCGTCACCCAAGCCTGGCTGTGTCCCCAGGCTTAGTGAGAATGCTTCTTTCAGCCGATCTGAGATCCGCCTTTTGGAGTCAGAGCCCATGTTACCAGACAGCACCAGCGATCCGTCCCTGGGCTGCTATCAAAGCCCTTCTGTCTGTGTCCAGTCAGTGCCTTGTTTGTGTTTATTCTTGCTTTTTATGGAATTTCTCAGCCAGTTGACTCCCCTAGGAAAGATTATATAAAATCCTAAGCCGGGCATGGTGGCGCACGCCTTTAATCCCCACACTCGGAAGGCAGAGGTAGGAGGATCGCTGAGAGTTCGAGGCCACCCTGAGACTACATAGTTAACTCCAGGTCAACCTGGACCAGAGTGAGACCCTATCTCAAAAAACCAAAAACAAACAAAACAAAATCCTAGAATTCTAAGTATTTTGTCTTAAGTAGCCTTAGTTACTCAGGTCTATCTTTAATAATTTAAAAGATCTCTCTCTCTCCCTCTCTCTCTTGTACTCTTTCTTTTCCTTCTTTCTGCCCTCTCTCCTCTCCTCTTTTATTTCTCCCTTCCCTCTATTTTAATTTAGAGAATTATGATTTAAATGATATGGAACTTATGCCCTTTCCTCAAATATCATGAAAAGGCTTTTAACCTGTTTTACTGAACTCTGACCCTTTCCCATTCTAGTCAAAGAATGCCCTTTTGAGGTCATGCATATATTGAAATGGAAGTAGTCCCTTTGTAGCCATCATCTGCATAGCCAGGTCTGGTGCAGAAATGAGATTCATAAAAAAGCTACTTCCTTCAGATTGGACAGAACCTGTTTTTTTTTTTTTTTAATTTTGTGTTAATTTTTATTTGTTTATTTGAGAGTAACAGAGAGAGAGAGAGAGAGACAGAGGCAGAGAGAGAGAGAAAGGGTACACCAGGGCCTCCAGCCACTGCAGATGAACTCCAGATGGATGCACCAACGTGTGCATTTGGCTTACGTGGGTCCTGGGGAATGGAGCTTTGAACTGGGGTCCTTAGGCTTTATAAGCAAGCACTTAACCACTAAGTCATCTCTCCATCCCCCAGAACCTGGTTTTAAAGCACAAAATATAAAGTGGTTTTTTATGTATGGTAGTACATTGAATTGTAAGGTTTTATTCTTTATCTTCTTTTTTTTCCTTTCTGTCTTCTGCATTTTAAAGAAAGCTTTCAACTTATCATTGAATATGTTGCCTTCTAGAACCTGCATAGAAACTCTTCCAGTCATTTCTCTTCCAGTTTTGCCTTAGAGAGGCTGCACCTGAAACAAAAGACAGAAAGAAAAATTCTAAGATGTTATGTACATAACATCTCTGAGGAGTCATGGAATGTGCCTTAAACAAAAAGAATTATATTGGCTTTTCTTTTTTTTAATTATTTATTTATTTGAGAGCGACAGAGACAGAGAGAAAGACAGATAGAGGGAGAGAGAGAGAATGGGCACGCCAGGGCTTTCAGCCTCTGCAAACGAACTCCAGACGCGTGCGCCCCCTTGTGCATCTGGCTAACGTGGGACCTGGGGAACTGAGCCTCGAACCGGGGTCCTTAGGCTTCACAGGCAAGCGCTTAACTGCTAAGCCATCTCTCCAGCCCTGGCTTTTCTTTTTTGAGGCAAACCTTTTTTAACTGTGAGAGTGAGGGAGAGAATTGGTGCGCCAGGGCCTCCAGCCACTGCAAGCGAACTCCAGACATGTGCGCCCCCTTGTGCGCATGTGAGGCATTGTGCACTTGTGTCACTGTGTGTCTGGCTTACATGAGTCCTTAGGCTTCACAGGCAAGCGCCTTAACTGCTAAGCCGTCTCTCCAGCCTATATTGGCTTTGTAAAAAAAATATTTTTATTTATTTGCAGAGAGAGAGAAAGAGAAAGAGCGAGAAAGAGAGAAGGGGTGCACCAGGGCCTCCAGCTGCTACAAACGAACTCCAGATGCATGTGCCACTGTGCATTTGGCTTTACATAGGTACTGGGGAATCAAACCTGGGTCTTTTGGCTTTGCAAGCAAATGCCTTAACTGCTGAGCCATCTCTTCAGCCCTGGATTGTGCCTTTTTGCTTACTGAAATGACCGTATAAACCTTTACTCTGTGAACAGGCAACTCTTCTGTAAAAATATTTTGGTATATTTATTTATTTAGAGAGAGAGTGAAAGAATATGAATGTGTGTGTGTGTTTGTGGGCACAGTAGGTCCTCTTGCTGCTGCAAATCAACTTCAGATGTGTGTGCCATTTTGTCTTCTGGCTTTGTACGAATACCGGGGAGTCGAGTTTGGACTGGCAGGCTTTGCGAGCAAACACCTTTAAGCACCGAGCCATCTCCCTGGCCCTAAGCAAGCAGCTCTTGGTAGTGGAGTACCGGTAGTGGTTCTTGACAGCTTCTAAGTATTCAGACACAGTGGTGTGGTGATACTGATCCCCACAGGGGCGCAGAACTCTGCAGAGTGAACCAGGGCCCAGGGTCCAGAAGTGGAGCTCTTGGGGAGAAGACCTGTGGAGAGCGACTGACGGACTCGCTCCCTGAGGGAGGCCGGCCGAGGGCTAGTTTCCCTCACGCTGTCACATTGCTGTTGGCTGCTGAGAAGGAAAAGGCCCGGACAGCGTTTTGCTTGGCGGTAGGCTAATCGAGAGAAAGCACATACTCCTTCCTAGGGTCCCCGTGGCCGGGACAGTCGTGCTCATCTGTGGGGGGAACTGAATCCTTCCGCTCTTTTAGTCTGCCCAGAGCATGCTGCGCCGGCGCTCATGGTAAGAGAGTCGGCTTCGCCGGGTTTGGGATGGGCGGCGGTCTTCTGTATCTCATCACATTAGCAGCCCTATGCCCAAAGCGAACAGAAGTATGATCCTGAGCGTTGAGCCAGTGCTCCAGGGCTGAGCACCCTGCCGAGCGCCGCCCCTTCTAAGAAGCCGTCACCTCGGGAGGCTGTGCACGTCACCGAAGTGTTGGAGGCGTTTTTCTCTCAGTGTTGCATTTTGGGGTCTAGCGCATTGGCTGTCAGATGTTCTCATTCCTGACCAATCTTATCTTTGGAAGGATGGCATATGTTAACTGAATAGATAGAAAACATTCAGAGTCTGGCCAGGAAGATGGGTAGGTGCTATTTCTCGGACACAGTGAAGAGAGGACAGGGCAGCATTTCTCCTTCAGGCTGCAAGTGAGGTAGGATTTTCTCACATGGTCTGTCTGCAGTTTTTGAAAAGCCCGTTCAAAACTACTTTGATTAAGAGAATTACCGAAACAAGCACACTGCTGTGGACTCGATAACGCTTATTCAGATGCACACATTCTGGCTACGTGTTTTGAAAAGCCATACTATCCTGTGGTCTGTAGGCTATGGAATTATTTCAATATAGCATGAGTCATCGTTTGAGGCTTGCTAGATCAGTCTCTCCAATACACATGAAACTGTCCACAGAGCGCTGCTAGGTGGAACGGAAGATGGGAAACCTGCATTAGAGTTGCTTTGCAAGTTAACCTTGTACACGGCCCCAGGCTTTTCTTCTGTGAAAGGAAATCATCTTAACGTCAGCGTCGGAGGACCGTGAGCAGCGTCCTAAGGCGGCAGCCCAGCATCTGTGGCTCCCATCACAGTAGCTTGTGTATGAGCAGTAGCCATGTTTATCATGGGAGAGAGGAGGAGCGGAGAGACAGGGGCTTATTGAGAAACACAAAAGGTGCTGATAGAACAAGACGGCTTCTCATTGATCTTAAAAATCCTTCCAAACAACCCAGTCTTGTCATGCTCCCGTTATGTTTATGTGGAGAGTGCCACGAGCAATATTTTGATCTTTTTCAGCTGTCTTTTATTTATTTATTTATTTGAGAGAGAGAAAGAGGAAGGGAGAAAGGGAGGGAGGGAGAGAGAGAGAGAGAGAGAGAGAGAAAGAATGGGTGTGCCAGGGCCTACAACCACTGCAAATGAATTATAGACATCTACACCACCATGGGCATCTGGCTTATGTGGGTTCTGGGGAGTGCAACCTGGGTCCTTAGGCTTTACAGGCAAAAGCCTTAACTGCTAAGCCATCTCTCCAGCCTTACTTCTTTATCTTAAAATTAATTAATTTATTTATTAGAGAGAGAAAGGCAGGCAGAGAATGGGCATGCCAGGGCCTGTACCTACTGCAAACAAGCTCCAGACAGACACATGTGCTACCTTGTACATCTGGCTTTATGTGAGTCCTAGGGAATTGAACCGGGGTCCTTTGGCTTTGCAGGCAAGCACCTTAACCGCTAAGCTCTCTCTCCAGTCCACTCAGCTGTCTTTTAAAAATAAAGATTTAGTTCTTTCTTGAAGTTCTGATTATATTCCAAACAAAAATATAATTAGAAAGCTAGACATGGTGGCGCACGCCTTTAATCCCAGCACTTGGGAGGCAGAGGTAGGAGGATCTCCATGAGTCCCAGGCCACCCTGAGACCTACATAGTGTGAATTCCAGGTGAGCCTGCACCAGAGTGAGACCCTACCTTGAAAAAAACAAAAATAAATAAAATAAAATAAGAAATGAATAAATCCAGGAAGCTCCCTCCCCCTCAAATATTACGGTGAAGGTTTGGATATCAAGCTGTAAATTGTGGTTGTACTGTGCTCTCACTCAGCATGGTCTTTGTGCATTAACAGAGGCAAATCTTGTTACTGTCACTGTTCATTCTCAAACAGATGAAGATGAAGATGGCGATAGAATTACAGTGAGAAGTGATGAAGAAATGAAGGCCATGCTGTCGTATGTAAGTACATTACTGATGAGGACTACTCAACAGGAATGTTAATGTAATTGGGGGTGCCATTTCTTGGGCACAGTGAAGCAAGTCAATCCCCATTGCCCTCACATTTTTCTACATACTAGATAAGGCTTCCAAAGATCTCCTTATGTGAAAGTTAAGGGCATTCTTTCCATAAGACACTTACTGATCATCTCATGCACATTAAGAAGAATGCATCTTAATGACTTTTGCATTAGGTATGGCACAGACTAAATGGACTATCAATTTCCTGTATTTTTTATGCAGTACTTAAAGTAACGGCTCATTAAAAATGAACCCCTGGGCTCTAAAAAATTTTTCAAAATCTACTTTTGACTGGAGATCTCTTTCACCCTTCTAGACTATAGTTATAATGTAGCTGCAGGCTTAATATAGATGCAGGATTTAAAGATATACTCCCTGTTATTTTATGCACTACCCATTCTGTCTGTACCCCAAAATGATCTACAGAGCTACTTACTGAATCAAATTAATTTGAATGCATCCTGAGATGACTTTTCTATCTTAAATTTTTTTTTTTTTTTTTTTGGTTTGGGTTTTTCTTTCGAGGTAGGGTCTCGCTCTAGCTCAGGCTAACCTGGAATTCACTGTGTACTCTCAGGGTGGCCTGGAACTCATGGCGATCCTCCTACCTCTGCCTCCCCAGTGCTGGGATTAAAGGCATGCGCCACCATACGTGGCCTACCTCAATTTTTGGTAAAAATTTGCATTTGTACTTGTCTGGGGCTACAATAGATACACAAGAAAATGGGCTCCTTCCCTCAGCTTTAATACTATGCTCAAGAAACTCAATAGGGACAAAGAACAATGGCTCCCCCAAGCCCTGATTTGAGCTCTCTTCTCAAATTTTGTGTTATTTTGTTTTATCTGAGATTATAATCTGTTTATACAAACCTCTTTTCTCCTGGTCTGGTAGAAAGAGCCAAGCTTGCACTAGAAGTGGACCAGGCTGTGCCCAGGGATCCTGGCCCGAGGCAGATCACTTAACCTTTCAGGGTTGCAGTTCCTTCATCTGTCAGTGGTGGGCAATAATACTTGTCGTTTCTGCCGCACCCGATCATTGCAGTGGCCAGATGGGGCGGTCGATGTGAAAACTGTCTGAAAAGTTGAAGGTTCAAAACAAATGCAAAGTGATATCATGGTAGACATGATGGAGCGGGGCCTCTGCTCTTCATTGAGACTCTAATCCCAGCCAACATTTTCAGTTGTGTGTTGTTGATAGACTTCAAGTCCAAGCAAGGATATTGTTTCATTAGAATGAAAGCTGTAAACTATCTGTGTGGGTTTCCGCCAATAGTTTTAATTTAGGGTAGGAGGAAAGAGAACAAGAAGGATGGCATGATTAACAGAGCATTGCATCCCAGCTAGCAAAGACTAGGGAAAGTCAATTTCCCATTGACTTCCCATTAACTTCTGTGGGTGTCTTTGTGTACTGAGAATTTAGAGCTGAGCTCATCAGTACTTGAAAGGCAGAATACGATTGTCTTTGGAAAGGCCCGGCACTAGGATTGATGGATTAGCTAACTCTTGAGAATGCGGCATGCTCACTTTAGAAAGCATACACAAATGGGTTCTAGTTTTCTCACATCCATGGCAGAGGACTGATACCGGTATTCTTTCATGATGTCTTCAGCATCCTGCACAGAAGGGCACGTGCTTTTCAGAAACAAATTGTGCTATTCCAGAAATAGTGCCAAATTGGGTCAAAGTGATGGTACTAGTTGTTTCTGTTTCTGAATGCACTGTATATAACGAATGCTTAAAATCCATCCCTCCCTCTTTCTGTCTTACTTCTCTCTCTTTCTAGCTGTAGCCCAGGCTGACCTGGAATTCACTATGTCGTCTCAGGATGGCCTTGAACTCATGTCAATTACCTCTGCCTTCCGAGTGCTGGGATTAAAGGTGTGCACCATTATGCCCGGCTTCTGTCTTTCTTTTACAGTTTGTTTATTTGCATGTGTATGTGTGTATATGGGCATGTCAGGGCCTCTTGCTCCTACCAAATGTTTATGCTACTTTTTGCATATGCTAACATGGTTGGCTTGGGAATTGAATCCATGCAGGCAGGGTGCAAGCAAGTGCTTTTAACCACTGAGCCATCTTCCCAAATTTCCTTCCTTCAATCATTCTGAGGTGGATATTATTCTTGTTTTTTTTAAAGGTACTAAGGATTGAATCCAGAGCTTCAGACATGTCACACACATGTGCCACCCCTGAGCTATATCCCCAGCCCCATTTTTTAACTGGTTAAGAGACATTCCCAAGGTTTCACAGCTATTTTGAAAATATAGAATTTCATTTCAGCCTTTTTCACCTTGCTGAATCCTACATCCATTCACTATTTCACGTGGTTTCTTCCTAATCTGTGACTCTGGAAATTCTAACTTGGAACTTTTTATATCATTACTGTTAAATTCTAAATGATTTGTGTTTGTATATTATCTTAGTTGTGATATCTGTTCCATATATTCCTTATTTTTATTTTATTCCTTATGCTTATTTTTCAAAACTGCAGTGTTTTTTAGTATTTATTTTTTGTTGAGGAAAAATAATAGTCATGATAAATAACCTTACATTACATACCATTAAATTTAAAAGTTCCCAATATTTCTTGAGAGGTTCTTTTTTTAGTCTGAAAAGAAATTGTCTAGCTCATTCATCTCCTAATATTAGGGCTTCACAAATGAATCATTTTTTCAGTTTTGGTTGGGAGACATAGTTATGACAACTTTTAATATTGCTAAATATAAACATTAACAAGATAAAGAAACTAAACATCTGTGGTTTGTATTATCAAAGAAAATAATTAGTAATTTGAAGCATAAAATAATGGGCAGGGTATAATCTCAGAAGTAAAGATGAGGCAGGTGTGATGGCTCATGCCTATAGTTTCAACACTTAAGAGACTGAGGTAGGAGGATAACTGAAAGTTCTAGGCCATCCTGGGCTAGAGTTAAACCCTGTGTCAAAAACCCAAGAAAACAAACAAAATAACAGCACTAAAAATGCAAGCATGACCATTTCTTTAAAGTGAATATTAATTTTATGTAAAACTTCCTGCATTATTTGAGTTTTTTTCCTTAATGTGCCGTGGATGGCTGAAAACTTTTTTTTAAAAATAAATTATCACTTGCCTGTGTATAATGGGGTCTGGCTGATGGGGCCCAGATTTTTCTCATTAATTCAGTTTAGGCAAATTCATAGGTGGCAGCCTAACTCCCTTCTACCCATCTTTTAACCACTTAACAGGGAGCTTCAGTTTCTGACGCCACTGTGTCTCAGCAAAATGTTTTGGAGGCAAATGAAAGTATCTCTGAGAGGGAACACATTTTAAGTCATTTCAAACTTGAATGGGCTTTCCTTTCCTCCACATCTTGCTATTGCCCGGTCTTCCTCAGCACCCTTTGTTTCTGTAGAAGCAAGCTCCCAGTGAACAAACCAATTGTCTTGGTTTTATGGTTGAAAATCCCTCTGGGGGTCATTTTAGCTGCAGAGAAACATTTGGACCTAATTTCACAATAGATTCTGGTTGCTAGTCCTCATGCTGGCCATCCTGTTATCAAAAGTTCGCCTTGGTATTTATTTTTTAGCTTTGATTTGGTGCTAAAGAAGCTTGGCTTACGATTTTGGTGTTGTGGCATAGGAATGGCAGCACATTCCAGTTGTGAGAACGAAGTGACACAGCATGGGTTTTCATGGGGCTGTCACTGTAGTGTGTCTTCAATAGCCAAATGGGAGATGTAAAGGTAGGATTTTTTTCCCATTAGTTCTTTAGTCATTTTTTCCATTGATTACAAGGATGAGATACTCATCCAGCCCAGGTAGCTACATAAGAATTTAGAAAAATTGCAATGTCTAAGTTAAAACTTGCAGAATTACTTTTCTTCCCTTAGATGCAAGGATTTCCTGGCTTTGGGCCAACATAAGTGTAAGTTTTACCAGTAATTTAAATAGATTTTTGTATTAGACTTGAAAATGTTGCCTTTTTTAATTGAAAACTTATCAATTATTTAAATTGCTGGCAGCCTGAGGCTGTTAATTTTATGAGTGCTATAATAATGGCATAGAGTGGTTTTTGATACATGTGACACATAGAATATCATATCATGGTAAAGATTTATCACAACAAGAGGTTGTTATGTGCTGTTAAATAATAACCATCATAGAAACCCAAGTCTGTTGTCACTCATTAGTACCATTTTATATGTTATTTAGAAGTTGTGTTCTTTTCTTCATTCAATATATTTTTAAGAGATAATGAGAAGAAAACAAAGCTATAATAAATTGTCTTTTAAGAAAATGTAAAGTAATTTGGTCTCCAAGGAGATATTTAATGTATTGAGAGGATTCAGCAGCCAAGTGTTATTACTGCACCATTGTGATAGCTCTGTGCGTGTTGTTATGAGTTTGTGTTAATCAACAATCTGTTTTTATAGCGTAGTTTCTTGTAAGTTATGTTGTTAGAATATTCCACTTCTGGGATCATGGTTTTTTCCTCTGATACTATTGTATCTTTGTAATCTCTCCATAAAGTATTTTTTTAATTAGAATTTGAAATGCCTTATTAGAAACACACACACACACACACACACACACACACACACACACACACACACACACATATATTCTGGAAACCAAATACCTGATCATTGCTAGGGATCTAAAGTGTTCTGTTACAGATTCCCTCAACATTCACGTCTTATTGTTCCTCTTTTCCTCTCAGTTTTGGGGAGGACAGCAGGTAGTCTGCCACCTTCTCCTGCCAGCTTCTGTCTTGCTCCCGAGCAGTGTTGTGCAGGCTGGTTTTGGTTTGTGGCAGGGCTAGCCTCCTCCTGGGTGGCCTATCTCTTGAGGAGCTCAGCTGTACATCTTGCTTTTGTAACTGGAGTCCTATTTGTTTCTGCTCAGCCCTATGTCTGGTCAAGGCTGTTTTTTTTTTTTTTTTTTAAAACACCTGATTCTTCTAGTACTGGGAGGCTTGCATGAGAGGAGCATGATATTAAAAAGAATAATTTTCTTCATTTTGCCCATTTTCTCTCCCTTTATATTGTCATCTCCCCACATTGCCAGAAGAGTGTGGGGATGAGTTTCACCATAACGCCTCTTATTATTGCAGAGACCTTGTGTTTTAATGGAGCGTAAGTATTCCCTTTGGTATACTTGACCATAGTGTACCTTGTTACACACTGGATACCATGAGGGAAAAGTACTTCTTGACCTCTGGAGCACCCTGTAAATTGGGTTGTGATTAGCCTTTATCCTAGTATGCATAACTTAGAGATTGCTCCTGAAATCATGCAGTTAACGCAAGTCGAGCTGGGAGGGAACCTTCGCGGTTCTTACCTCTTTCAGTTTATGGATAAGTGCACACGTTCTGGTGAGATCACATTCAGAGATGAGTTGGGGCCATTGGTATGGTCCAAGAAGGCCTGGAGATGGACTCCAAGTAGACTCCTTTCTGCGTGTCTCTCGTTTTTGTTTTGGCAGCTTGTGAATTTATGGAGAAAGTTTTATAGATACTATTGTTTTCCTTGAGTATAAAGAATAATGCTTTTAAAAACCAGAATGTGCCAGGCGTGGTGGCATACACCTTTAATCCCAGCACTTGGGGGGCAGAAATAAGAGGATCTCCAAGAGTTCGAGGAGACCTTGAGACATAGTGAATTCCAGGATAGCCTGAGCTAGAGACCCTATCTCAGAAAAAAAAAAAAAAGAAAGAAAAGAAAAGAAACACCAGAATGCCCACATACTTGCGTTCTAACCAGAATGTTAAAATACTCTATGGTCTTCTGAAGTTTAAAAAATGTCTGAGTTTTAGCACAAATTTTGTTGCCCATCTAGGATTTGAATGTTTTATAGCCCTGGAGGCCTTTGCTATCAAAAGTTTTCTTTAAAGAGCATTTTCCCATGGTACCTTGAGGTATGCTCATATTAAACAGGGCTGTATTTAAACTTACTTTGCAGGAAGCAAAATTAGCTCTGCCTTCAGTAAGTAGGAATTTCCCCCTCCATGCATTTCATCAAAACAGCTGATAATGTGGTCTTCTTTCACACACAGAGGAGAGAAGATGGAAAGCATAGGCAGGGGAAACTGAAAGAAAGAACTTGGTTTGGAAATTCTCTAGTTTATTTGCTTAAAGAATGGCTGCAAGTCAGTAGTAGTCAGTAGTAGTAGTTTTTACTTTGTTTTCTTATCCCAGTCAACTGAGATAGGATACTGTATTCTTCAGGAACAGTGGAGAAATAGTGAGAAAAGTAAGAACACAACTTAATCTTAGAGGCAGATTATTTTAACTTTCATCTCTGTGTTGATGTTTGGGGGGCCATTAAAATAATGATTATAAAATGCTGTAGCCTCTTACACCCCCTCGTGGCATAGCTTGTGGTGTGTTGTGCGGCAAGGAAAAAATACTCCAATTTGTGTCAGGGGATTTATTTATGACGCAGCTTACACGGGCCGCGGTTTCTGTGGTGCCATGAGATTCCGGAACTTGGTCCACTGGCGTTTTATCATGGAAGCGGCTTGCCCCTAGAATGGCTTCTTCTCTGTGGAGGGCTCGTGTAGCCTGCTTATAAGGGAATGTCTCCCTGGGTTTGCTGTCTCAGTGCCTAGTAGTTCTATTACAGTTAGGTGGAAGGTTCAAGTAGCAATTTAAACTACGTTAGAAGGATAGCAGACTTTTTTGCAGCCCAGAAATCAGGTGCAAGGTCAACGTAGACCCTGCCCCAACTTAACAACCATTAGGACTCGGATCTTCAGCAGAATGGACCCTGGAAGTTTTGGACCCATTTCTGTATTCAAATTTAAGCTCCTCTTGCCAGTGCTCATTCCCTTCAACTTAGCCGAGCCGAATCTCATCTGCTATTGGCCGCCCAAACTTCTATTAAGACCCTGTGGAGCTCCCTAAAGTCTTTCACAGTATGACTAGCCAAAACAAGCAGTGTCATCATTAAACACGGCCAACTTGCTGTCACATTCATTTCCAAATCATTAAAAATCCACCCAATTAATATCAGCCTATAAACGGGCCCCAGAGCGGTTCCCTGTTGACCTTTCACTGGAAGTCTTCCATAGTACACTTTCACCCCATTGCTTCATCCACCCATGGACACATGTGGGCCCTCGGTCCAGAGTCTGTTAAGGAAGGGCTTGTGCACACTGGAGTCTCCTGGAGGCGGGCGCAGTGAGTTGTTAGGGCATAGGGGACCTGCAGCCGGGTCTGTAAATATAGCTGCTAACTGACATGCAGAATAGTTTCCTATGTTACTGCTGACTGTTGGGATAGCTATGTGCTTTGCAAAAGGTCAGTACCACAGAGAAAAGGCCTCTCTTTACGTGAAGTATGAAGCCGAGTTGAAGGAAGGGATGGCCCACCCTCCAGCTGAGTAGTATGGTAACAGAACGTGCAGACATTGGGTAAAGCTGAGGTTGTTGGGTGCTTCACGGGCAAAGCTAATAAATTAACTATGGGCTGAGACTCGCTGGTTAGTTTATTGTTTAATACTGAAATTACTGACAGAGCTACATGTAATATGATAAGTTGGTACTATTGACTAAATAGGAATTTGAAAATTTTGTTATTAGTATGGGGAAAAAATCAGCATGTGTCTTCCTTGTAAGAGAGACACCATACTGATATGTCCTTGTCTGTTAAAGGCAGGTGAGAGAGAGATTCATATTTAGGAAATTGTCCTTTTATAAGTGTCTGTGAGGTGGTTAGGAGGAAGGGCCAGTGGGCGTAGTTAGGGTCTGTGTTGGTTCCCTGGGCCCTTCCTGGGAACATTTGTGCAGTGCCCGCTCTGTGGAGGTACCCTATAGGCCTGGTCCTTCCTGAAAACCTGAGGAACATTCTCTATTCTTTGTCCAGCAGATTCACACGAGGCATCACTGTGTGTACATCATTTCAGGAGCTTCGAGGGTCTTGAAAGCCCATGGAGCTCTCAGGCGATTGCTCTCTTGTAAGAGATCCCGCAGTATACGAGGCATGGTCCCTGCTCTTGATGAGCTTCTGGAGGCGAAACAAAGCCCCCAGAGCTCCTCCTATCTGTTGCATTATTCTTAATACTGTAGTGGTTGAGGGCAGGGGGGGGGGGTATTGACTCAACCGCAATAGACCAGCTAGTTAAGTCCGCCCCTGTGGCGGCCCACACGGCGCAGCGGTCTTGTGCAGTCGCCTCCGTGTCACGCGCTGTCGTGAGCATTTTCTTCTGGGTTCAGTCGTGTAGCAGTGGGGGTTCATAGCCCTGTGTCCCAGTTCAAGAGTTTGCTCAAGGACTTTATAGGTTTCCCGTATATCATTTGATTGCAATGCCTTTATAAAATAAGCAAGGCAGGCATTTCCCCCACCCCCATTTTTACAATAAGATACTGGGGCACAGATTACTGCGCCCCTTTCTCTAGGTCACCGCAAGTGGACAGAGCCAGATCCTGAGCTTGCTTTTGGTCCAATTTGCTCCTCTAGCTTTGGGAACAGAGGCTTCCTGAAAAGGGGGTGTCCCGGTGGAATAAACAGCACCTGGTGGGCTGGGACGGCGTCCTGGGCGGGGGAGCAGTATGTTTCAAGGCTCGGAGGTGGAAAGTGGCTGCAGAGATCGGGAGACGCTGCTTGTGATTCAGCCTGGGCGGACAGCGGAGGAAGGAGCATGTGCCGCAGGCTGTGGAGACCGGCAGGCCAGGTCATGGAGGGCCTTAGCTTGAGGACGCTGGAAGTGGCAGGGCCGCAGCCCGTTTCTCTGGAGGGCGGCAGCGGGAGGAGTTCTGAAGCACAGCAGCTGTGCGGTGTGGGCTGTTTCGTGTGGAAGACCTGGGTGGCCACAGGGTGGTGAGAGGTCAGCAGATTTGGGAAGAGGGCAAGAGATCAACTTAATATGGTAGCCAGTGTGGGAGGAAGGAGAGAGAGAGAGTGTGGATCACTTCAAGATGTCTGCCCTGGGATCCTGGGTGGTAGAGACGGCTTGGCACACCCAGGTGGCAGAAAGCCAGGTGGGGTCTGAGGGAGACATGGAGAAGCAGGGAATCTGGTTTTGGACCTGTTGAGTTGGTGGAGGTCTGGTCAATGGATTGGATATGTACCGAAACTTAGGAGGGAAATCTGGCTGGAAATAAAGATTTGTGATTCAGCAGCTCCTAATTAGTCTCAATGGCTCCTCTGGTAATTGAAGCCTTTGAAGGGGCGGAAGTCACTGGAGTGGAGCACGTAATGAGAAGAGAAGGTGGTGAAGAGCTGTGGGGGCTCTTGTGCTGAAAGGGGAGCTGGGCCAGGCGGCTCTCTGGAGCTGATGGCAAGAGATAAAGGGGAGGAGGGCCCAGTGAGTCCCCAAGGTCACAGGCAGTGTGGCTTCTTCGGTGTGGGAACATGGCTGGACCCGTGGACACTGGGCATCGGAGTGATGAGTGGTGCGGCCAGAACTTCCCACCTGCTCAGCAGGCTGCCCAGCTAGACTTGTTTATTTAGGTAAATGTTGGAGAAATAGGAACTCACCTCCCTTTTACTCCTTAAATAGTAAGTGGTTCACACCCCAAGTGCAGAAGCTAGAAGGACAGTGTTTTCCTTTGTTCACAGGTAAACCATTTGTTTCGTGTGCTGCGTAGCGGTGATGCTGCTTTAAGATCCCAAGGGGAGTGAGAGATTAAGTGAATATTCGTAGACACAAAGCACCAGGCATACGTACACAGGCTTCCAAAAAGTGAGGGTTAGTGTTTATTTATTTATTTATTTTTTGGTCGTCCCACCCCCCCACTCCCAGCTTTCTTCTAGAGAACTCAGACCTTGTAAAATTAAACTGTGCTGTTTTTAGAACTCAAGATTTTGGTATGGCAGATTTCCATGAAGAAAAAGACTTTAATCATTGATTGACTTGTGCAGTTATAATTAGGATTAGGTTGATAACAAGTGGGAACACTGTTTGATAAACTCAAAAACAAAACTGAGCCTAACATTGTACTTGTCACCCCCTTCTTAAATCTTGCCTTCTGTTTCTGATTAATTAGATTTTGGGGTAACTGTGCTAAACTTTGTCACATCCTTATTAGCATTGTTTAAGGATTTTGAAGAACATCTCAGAGGGACTCAGAAACTAATCTGAGTCTGGCACTAGAGATCCCATCAGCTATTGTAAAGCTGATTAATCTTGTATCCAGCTAGCTTATTGATTATTGCTGCAATTACTGCATGTGACGGGCTATGCACAGGATCGCATCTTATGACCGCTCTTCATGTGTGCAGTTTGGGTACCAAGTCTGAACTTTTCATACCTACTGTTTGCATTTTTCTAAAAAATATTTTTATTTACTTGTGTGAGGAGAAAGAGAGAGGGAATGAGTGAATATGAATGGACACGCCAGGACCTCTAGCCTTGTAAACAAATTCCAAATGCATACACTTTGTATATCTGGCTTTGCATGGGTACTGGGGAAATCAAACCCCGGTCATTAGGCTTTGTAGGAGGTAGGTACCTTAACTGCTGAGCTGTCTCTCCAGCCCCATTTGCTTTTGTTTGCTTGTTTGTTTGTTTTCGAGGTAGGGTCTTACTCTGGCCCAGGCTGACCTGGGATTCACTATGTAGTCTCAGGGTGGCCTCGAACTCACAGTGCTCCTCCTACGTCTGTGTCCCGAGTGCTGGGATTAAACGTGTGCACCACCATGCCCAGGTCCTGTTTGCATTTTTTAAAAAATATTTTATTTTTATTTATTTATTTGAGAGAGAGATATACAGAAATAGGCAGGGAGAAAGAGAAAGAGAGAATGGGTACACCAGGGACTCCAGCCACTGCAAACAAACTCCAGATGCGTGCACCCCCATCTGGCTTACATGGATCCTGGGGAATTGAACCTGGGTCCTTTGGATTTGCAGGCAAGCTCCTTAACCGCTAAGCCATCTCTCCAGCACCCTGTTTGCATTTTTGAATGCCAGAGCACTTTCTGCAGTGGAAGGTATCATGGTAAGTATTGTTCCAATTTTGTGAGAGTCACCTTCTCAGTTTTCAAGTAGTAGTGTATTACAGCTTACAGAGCGCCTCAGTAATGCTGCTGCTGAAGTTGAATTAAAAAAAATTTATTAAGTTGTAAGCAGAGAAAGGGGATGGGTTGGGGAGAATGGGCCACTAGGGCCTCTTGCCACCACTAGCAAACACACGCGCCCGTTTTGTGCATGTGGCTTTACATGGGTGCTGAGGAATCCAACCTAGGCTGACTGTTGCTTTGCAAGCAAGCTTTTTAACCGCTCAACCATCTCTCCAGCCCTGCAGTTAAATTTTTGAGCCTCGCAGTCACCTTGGGTAATAAGGTAGATATGTTTACTCTCCTTTGGAAGAAACTAATGTTCAATAAGGTTAAATGACTTCCTGAAGGCTGTACAAGTTAATGAGTGGCAAAATCAGGATTCAGCCCCATTTCAATCAATAAGCACTTATCGAACACCTACTGTATGCAGAGCTTTGTTGTTGGGGTAATAAAACCCAACACAGGATTAGTGGTCACTCTGTTACTTTTCTGTCCAAGTATTGCTAAATACCTTGGTGTATACTTTTTTTGTTTTTTCCTTTCGTTCTTGGCTGGTAGAAGTCACATCTTTGCTGTCACAGATTATGTTCTCACTGCTTAGGACCAATATAGTGGAACTCCCTTTAAAGGAAAACCATATAATAAAAGATAGAGAGGACCCATTTCGAAAACCAGCTTGCTTTGCAGTTTTAAATTGCCGCCCGTGCTCATTTCTCCTGTGGGGCTTACGGCAGCCCTTGTGTGGATCCCATCCTCTTGTCTCTGCACCTAGGCTAAGTGAGGCACCTGGGAGATGGCCCGGGGTGAGGCTCCTGGGGCTGAGCCCTCCAGCTCCAAGTCTCTTGCTCATCTTCCTGGGCAGCAGTGGGCCTGGTGGCCTGGTAGGACATGCTGTGTTCCAGGAGGCACAACACGTGCCCCAGGTTTTATCCTTGCCAGTGGGGGAAGTGCTGTGCCTGCAGTGGCCCCAAGCTCTGAGGCTGGTGCCTAGGTGGAGGTCCCCCGTCCTTCGCAGCCCAGCGGCTCAGAGGTCAGGTATGCACAGTGCTTGAGTCACTGCCCATTTCTGTGCGTCCTTGATGGTGGATTCCTTTGCTTTGTGGCTTCGCATTCATGTACAGATCAGGGCTAGTATGTCAGCAGGAGGAAGGATACTGGAGTTGCATGAAACAGTAAAACTGACTGCTTTAAAGAAATTCCTAAGTGGTATACTAAACACTGTTGTCATGAGATTATGCTAATTGTGTTACAGAGAGAGTTATAGGTGGATTAAATTTTTTTCACAACAGTTACAAACATATATGTAGTTTTCCAATTGATCTGCCACAAACCTAAAATGAAAGGGAAACCAGTTTTATTTATTTATTTTGTGAGGTAAATAAATAAAACTGGAAAACAGGTCAATTTCATGCATGCAGGGTTTTATAGTGGGAAAGAAATGCATTGCACCTGTTCTGACCCTTTACATTTGAGGTGGTTTCTTTTCAAACTTGACCCCAAGCACCACTTTCACACAAGTCTATAATTAATTCGTTAGATTAGGCATAAGGATACTTTATTTGTTTTGATTTCTAGGACTGTGGCAAAGTAGCAACCTACTGTACATAGCAGTTAATTAAAGAAAAGCATTAGAGATACGAGAACCCCACCGCCGCTGTTGACTGGTGTCAGTATAAAAAGGCAGTAATTTTTTTGACAGCCACTGATTGGAAAGTTGCTTGCAGCCTTCTAGAAGCAAGGGGTACATGCCGTGGATCAATAACCGGCAAATTTCCCATTAAAAAGAATACCTGAGCAATGTTTCAAATAGCCACTGGCATCTTAATTTTCCATGGAAACCTCAAATACTTGTGTGCGGAGGACAAGTCATTTTCGGACAATTTTTCCAGACTACTTGTTAACAGTTATTGCTGTCCCAAAAGGCTGACAGTCTACATGATTGGTATTTCATTTACTTGTCATCGCCGTTTGAGTAATGACGAGGGCTGTATTTCTGTGTTTTGAGGAACAGTCTCTTGAAAGACATCGCCTTCGTCTGGCTTCTAGCGAGTCTCTTGCACATGCCTGTGCTGTGTGTATTTGAACTGTAACTCCATAGAAGGACGAGATCACTTCCTTTACAGTTTGAATGCCTTCACAGTCCATAGCCAGCGAAGCCTCACCTTCACCTTCTCTTCAACATAAAAAAAAGCCTTGGGCTGATTAACTTTTGACCCCATGGTGATACTGGGTCTTATAGCTTCCCTTTATTTCTAAGGGAAAAAAAAAATCCTGTGATAACTTTAATGTGCATAAAGCCACAGGGAGAGACAGATATATCTTCTAAAAAGAAACTTTTTAGAATGTCAATAAATATGTGTTGTTGAAATAGAGAAGCATGAGGGCTTGTGAGCAGGCTTCAGATCTCCAGGTCTTACAGAAACAACTGGGCATGGCCATGCATGCCTGTCACCCTGCTCCTGCAGGGAAACAGAGACCCAAGGATTGTCACAGCCTCGTAAGTTCTGGAATCAGTGAAGAGACTGGCTCAAAACAGAGACCAGCAGGGAGAGCGATGGAGCAGCACTCCCGAAGGTTCCATTCCAGCCACTGCCGGTGAATAACCACTCACCACAAGTGAGCATACGGGGTGCCACACTGCCCCACCCACCCAAGCAAAAATAAAAAGTAAAATACAGAAACAACAGAGGTGAGAATGCCACTTGGATAGCCCCGAACACACAAAATCAGTGGTTTCCATTGTTGATACTTTTCTTCTATGGACATCTCTTCTCCTGCCTATCCAGTTTTAAAAGAAGTGAGAGGGGGCTGGAGAGCTGGCTTAGCAGTTAAGTTGTTTGCCTGTGAAGCCCAAGGACCCATGTTTGACTCTCCAGGTCCCAGGTAAGCCAGATGCACAAGGTGATGCAAGCGCGCAAGGTCGCCCGTGCTCCCGGGGTGACACACACACCTGGAGTTCATCCACAGTGGCTGGAGGCCCTGGCGCGACAGTCCCCCGTCCCGACCACTCTTGCTCTTATGCGTTAAAAAAATAATAATAAATTAAACAAGCCAGTTTTTGAGACAAGACACAGCAGGAAAAGAAGTGAGAGGGCTAGGGAGATGGCTGGGTGGATAAAGCGCCCGCTGTGCATCCCTGAGTACCTGATTTTGGATCCCAGGCCCCACATAAATGCTAGAAGGTACTGCATGTGCATGCGTGAACACGCACACACCGAATGAATGAATGAATGAGTAAATAAATAAATAAATAAAACATGTATTGAGGGGGCTGGAGAGATGGTGGTGTAGTCTGGTTCGCATTGCTGGTAGAAATCACCCATCCAAGAGCAGCTTCTGGGAAAAAGAGGTTTGTTTTGGCTCACAGGCTCGAGGGGAAGGTCCACGGTGGCAGGGGAAAACGATGGCATGAGCAGAGGGTGGACATCACCCCCTGGCCAACATAAGGTGGACTATAGCAACAGGAGAGAGTGCCAAACACTGGGGTGGGGAAACTGGCTATAACACCCATAAGCCCACCACCAACAATACACTCCCTCCAGGAGGCATTAATTCCCATATCTCCATTAGCTGGGAACCTAGCATTCAGAACACCTAAGTTTATGGGGGATACCTGAATCAAACCACCACATTCTGCCCCTGGCCCCCATAAACTGATAACCATCCATGATGTAAAATGTAATGCATTCATCTAACTTTAAAAGTCCCATAGTTTTTATCGATTCCAATGATGTTCATACATCCCCATAGTCCAAGATCTCTTAACTGAGCCATACTACCAAAAATAACTTCAAAAACCCATTATGGCACAGAATAAATATTCACACTGCAAAAGATGGCATTGGGCATAGCAAAAGAAAACATTCAACCAATACAAGATTTGAAACAACCAGGGCAAGCATCAACTCTGTAGCTTCAAGTCCAACAACTCTAGCCAATGACAAATCTCCAAGTCTGATAATTCTAACCAGCAACAAGTCTCTGGAGTTCCAATTCCTCCCCTCCAGCTAGGCTACTCACAGTTGTGGAAAACTTCATTGGGGCCGGCAGCTCTCCTTGGCAGCCATTTTGTGATCCTGGCATCTCCACTGGGTCTCCACTGCAAGTCACGGTTCATCTCATGGCCCCATGGGGTCTCCATGCATGCATCCAGCAAACCTGCTTCACACTGCCCATGGCCATTTCCAAAACACAAGACCATGTTGCAAACTCAATGACCCTCTCTTTCCTGCATTTCTTATACTCCACAATACCAGGTAGGGTGCCAATTTGTTAATCCAGGGGGGAATAAAGCAGACTTTGAAGAACAGGACACTCCTTGAGCACTCAGGCCCTTTCAAAAGAGTCGACATTCTTTCTGTTGCCCCAGCACAGGTCAGCTAGACCAGTCTCAAAGGTTGTGATCTCTCAGTTGCAGCTGAACGGGCAGCAGTTCACCCAAAGATTTTTCTTTCTGTGCCATATCCCTCTGCTCACTCCAGTTCATTTCTATGCAAAGCAACCCTGCACAACTCCTCATAAGAGCAAGCTTCTCACACAAACTGCTGGCCCAGTCCAAGCAAAGCTTTTTCTCACCCTCATAAGCCAAACCTCACAGTCCATAGTTCTTACTGCACTCAGGTCTTGCAGCTCAGACCAGAATATTCCATCAAGCTGTTCTTACAGCACTGCAAGGCATCTCCTAGGTCAAGGTTTCAACTCCTTCCACATTCCTCTTGAAAATCAGCTCTAAGAGGCCAAAGCCACGCAGTCAGGTGTCTAGCAGCAATCCCACTCCTCGGTACCACTTTACTGTTGCAGTCCGGTTCGCATTGCTGGTACAAATCACATGACCAAGAGCAGCTTGTGGGAAAAAGATTTATTTTGGCTTACAGGCTCGAGGGGAAGCTCCACGATGGCAAGGGAAAACGATGGCATGAGCAGAGGGTGGACATCACCCCCTGGCCAACATAAGGTGGACCATAGCAACAGGAGTGTGTGCCAAACACTGGCATGGGGAAACTGGCTAAAACCCCATAAACCCGCCCCCAACAATACACTCTCTCCAGGAAGCATTAATTCCTAAATATCCATCAGCTGGGAACCTAGCATTCAGACCACCTAAGTTTATGGGAGACACCTGAATCAAACCACCACAGATGGCTTAGCTGTTAAGTGTTTGCCTGTGAAGCCTTAGGACCCCTGTTTAAGACTCGATTCCCCAAGACCCACGTTAGCCAGATATACAAGGGAGCACATGTGTCTGGAGTTTGTTTGCAGTGGCTGGAAGCCCTGGCATGCCCATTCTCTATCTGCCTCTTTTTCTCTGTCACTCTCAAGTAAATAAATAAAAATGAATAAAAATTAAAAGAAATAATTGAGGTCCATCTCCAAGTGAGGTGGACATGTGGCTTCATGTTCAGTGAGTGTTCACTTAGCACACTAGGAGAATGGCAGCCACACCTCAGTGCAGCCTGCATGCTGTTTATGCAGAGCAATGGAAGATTTCTTTTTAACTTAGAACTTCATTTTTCTGTACTCAGTTTTACACTGAAATTTGATCCATTTTAAAGTGTTTGTAAGAGAGGTGTGTTAGCTTGAAAGTCAGCTGCATGTTTTTCTTTTTGGTGTATGTAGGATGTGTGTGTGTCCGTCCACAGGTGTGTATGTGCCATGGTGTGTATGTGTGTGTGTGTGGAGAGGGCAGAGGACAACTTTGGGGTATTGGTCCCCATCTTCTGCTTCACTTGAGGCAGGGTCTGTCGTCTAGTGTTCACTACTCTGGTCGTCAGGCGAGCTGGTTCGTGAGCTTCCAGGACATTTTCTGCCTCTTCCTCTCACCTTGGCGTAGATGTGCTGGGATTGCCGAGGCCCACCGTGGCTCTGGCTTCTGTGTGGGGTCGGCTGGAATCGAAGTCGGGCGCTCACACTTGGGGGGGAAGAGCTTCATCCACAGAGCCATCTCCCCAGCCCATAAGCTATGCATTTACCACATGGAGTCTGTCATCTTCAGATACTGCTTTGCAAAATTCAGGGGAAAAGGACAAGAGGCAATCTAAGAAATTTTTACCAAGATACTTTTAAAAATATATATTTTTTATTTTGATTGATTTATTTATTTGACAGAGAAAGAGAAAGAGAGAATGGGCGCACCAGGGCCCAGCCACTGCAAACGAACTCCAGATGTGTGTGCCCCCTTGTGCATCTGACTAACGTGGGTTCTGAGGAATTGAACCTGGGTCCTTTGGCTTTGCAGCCAAATGCCTTAACCACTAAGCCATCCCTCCAGCCCTGCCAAGATATTTTTTGTGCCATTTAAAATATATCGCTTTAAATATTTTAAATACTGATATGTACATTTAATTTGCCTTGTAAAGCTGAAACGGCAGGGGGGAGGGTAGCACTTCCAGTTTTGAATCCAGCCTGTTGTCATGCTGACGTACACGTAGGGGAAAGTGTTCCCAACAGCTTCCAAAAGTGCCGTGAAGCAGTGTCAGTGCCCGTTCCAGTAGGCCTGCATTCCTGATCAATCTCTTCCCATCATCTCTTCGCAGTACTATTCCACAGTGATGGAGCAGCAAGTAAATGGACAGCTAATAGAGCCTCTGCAGATATTTCCAAGAGGTAATGTTGAATACATCCTAATCAACAGTGATTATTTCAGCAAATGGTTTCATCAACAGTTATGTTTTCCAAAGGTTTAAATGCGCATGGCATGATGCTTAGCTCTTAATTTGGAAAAAACAAACAAACAAACAAACAAAAAAACTAAACTAAACTAAACTAACAACAAAAGAAGTATTCATTATCGTGGGGATTGCAGGCTATATTACAGTCATAGCAGATAAAATATCTAATTTACTAGAGTAAATTAAACTAACTAGATTGTTTTCTGTTTTTGAAGTACATACTTACATTGGCTTAAAGAACTCTTTTTTGGGGGAGGGGTGCACACAAGTTTCTAAACCAAGGCAAAAGAATGACTTTAACTCTGGATATGTATAAATTGTGGCTCATGACAATGTCCACAGCTGTCACTGAGAACACTTTCTTCTAGTAGAGAATCTGAGCATGACAGGGGGTGGTAGGAGGGAGATTTGAGGAGACTGGTGCTTGTTTTAGGAGAAAGGTGTTCTCTAAATTATGGAAAATCTTGTATGCAATTTCATGGTAAATCTCCAAAAATGTGAACTAAAGCGTGTGATCTCAGTCTTGTATTAGATGATCATTCAACTGCATGTAAATGTTCTCTTAAAATTTGAATAATGGTGAAAAGACCAGCTTAATTATATAAATCATTAAGTCTTTCAGCCATTATATATTGCCCCACTTGAAATCTATGTTTTCTATCTAAGGGAACAGACAAGGAAATTCTCTAAGTAACTCCTCTAGAAATAACTTAATTGAAATAATTAAAAGTTAAACTTACCTTCGTTAACTACTACTGTACAAATAATCGTGGTATGAGTTTTCCAATTAAACAGTCTAGACTTTCATTACCTGTAACTCTCTGAAGTTTGAACGGCTCAATTAACCAAGGAGGTGCCTATGTGCAATGAGTCTCCAAAGGCTTGGCCAGCCTGTGAGAAATCAAGGTTCAAGAACAGCACTGTTCTTCCTGTGTTTGTGTGGGTAACACAATCAGGGTGCTTATTTCACATTAATAATTTAATGAAGTGATAAGTAAGGGACCAAAATCAGGCCACTTAAGACCACAGGAAGATTATGATCCACCCAATCCTTTTGCCCTTGACTGAGCTTCCAAACTGAGAGACAGGGCGCCATTTCTTTGCAGAAGGTTGTTAATAGCAAAGTAGCTTATTTCATGGTTTTCTCAGTGACTAGAGAATTTGGGCAAATTTCAAAATTGCGTCTATACAAAGGAATTGCCTTTTACAAGCTGGAAACGTCCGGCGACTGCTTCGGAGCTCTGTAGCAAAGCCAGGCGCAGTTTCTCCTGGAGGGCATCTGTGCTGCCTGCCCAGGCTCTGCTTTTCCTCCCAGTAAACCATTTCCTTCTCCGCACCAGGAATCTCCTCCGGGTTCAGTTTGTTTTCTTTCATTGTGTGAGTAGTCCAGCCAGTTTCACTGTCCACACCGCCCTGCCCCCTCCCGTGGTAATACCCGCTCGCAGACATCGGCTCCATTCAGGGCCGATCTTGCTCTGGGTGCCACCATCTCTCTCTCTCTCTATTTCTCTCTCCCCCAAGAGTTCTGCCCATTAGCTTTTATTGCTTCCATTTTATGGATGAGACCATTGAGGTTCAGTGGGGTTAAGTAACTTCACCATCTCACAGCTTGTCAGTGGTTAGTGTATTCTTTGAGTAAGAATTTTGTTTTAGTTATATTTCTGCTCAGAGCAGAAAGTCACATACAATAGTAGCAGGGTGTGCATTTGGTATTTTAGGGCACTCATGTGAGGGTGGAGAGAGGCTGCCAGAACGACAAGACCTGTGATGGCAGTGCCTGCAGCGTCCTACCTCCCCCCACCCTCCCGGGCTGAGTACACTGGCCAGAGTCTCCGTCACATTCAGAATCTCAGAGCACGAGCCTCAGAGTCCCTTTCTGCACTAGGACAAGACCTCCTGGCTTTTCCTTGTCTTCTGTGCTGCCGTCTGCATTCTATCAGACGAAGAAGAAACGACGGCTGATGGCTGAAATGTGCAGTTAGAATATCGACATGTTGGGTGTGTTACCTGCGCCTACTGGGTCAGAGGCTCTCAGACCTTAGACTCTATGCTTAGGTCCCACGTTAAAAAGAATCTTCAGATGGCCGGGAGTGGTGGTGCACACCTTTAATCCCAGCACTCAGGAGGCAGAGGTAGGAGGATCACCGTGAGTTCGAGGCCACCCTGAGACTACATAGTGAACTCCAGATCAGCGTGGGCTAGAGCGAGACCCTACCTTGAAAAACAAAAACACAACAAAACAAAACAAAAGAATCTTAAGATGGAACAAGCTGACAGGACAGGAAAAGGTGGTTCTGTTCCATTTAGCATGCTCTCCTCATTCCAGTAGCACAGTTGCTGTGGGTGCTGTTCTGTTCCCAGTTCACGACCAGGTCTTCCCTGTGCTCAAAGATGTGCTAAATACTAATAAGTATGAAAATTGGCCATATTGGTTATAGCAGCTTCTGCCTCCCTAACTTTAGGATGCATGGCATTCCTGGGTCTGACGTGTCTGTGTAGGTTTCTAGTCCCAAAGGCCTGAGAAGAGATGGAGGGTGAAAGCAGCGTGAAGGTCAGAATGGCGCCCGCGTCCCATTCTTGGGCCTGTCACATTCTTATCACATACCCGTGCACTGGGTACTCCCGTGGAAACATTCTGAAATTGTCTTAGAGATACTGATGGTTCTTCAAGGGCCCAGCACCAAATGGACATGCCTGCTGTTTTGTTCAGAAAGTTAACTTCACAAGCTAGAGAGGTGGCTTAACGGATAAGGCGCTTGCCTGTGAAGCCTAAGGACCCAGGTTTGATTCCCCAGAACCCACGTAAGCCAGGTGCACTTGGTGGCGCATGTGTCTGGAGTTCATTTGCAATGGCTAGAGGCCCTGGCACACCCATTCTCTTTTTCTCTCCCTCTCTCTCTCTTTTTCTCTCTTAAATAAATAAATAAATGTTAATTTCCCTTTAAAAAAATTTTTCATGAGAGAAAATGAGTGTGTCAGGGCCTCTAGCCACAGCAATAGAACTCCAGATGCGTGTGCCACCTGGTGTGCCTGCCTGGTCTTGTGCATCTGGCTTACTTGGGTTTTGAGGAGTCAAACCTATTTCCTTAAGCTTCACAGACCAGCGCCTTAACTGCTAAGCCATCTTTCTAGCCCTAATTTCCATTTTTTTTTTTTTGAGGAAAGGTTTGGAGTCTTAATTTTAGATTATTTTTGAAACCCATTATTCAGGTCTCTCTATTTTTTTCTGGGTAAATAAGATAATGAATTTGAATTTATTTGAAACACAATCAAGTGAAAGCTGCACAGGCTGTGTAAGTATCACCTACAGTTTTTATTATTAAGCAGCTCTGTTTTTGTTGTCAGAAACATGTACATATGAGAGAGAAGCAAAAAAAAAAAAAATCAAATTCATCATTCCCCAAACAATCAGTCAAAATTGACAGCCCCTGAACATATGCTTGGTAGGACACCAGTGTTTTCAGATGAGAGATGTCTGTGACATGGACAGGAAGCTTTTGGATTTTTGAATTGGATGAAAAA
This sequence comes from Jaculus jaculus, assembly GCF_020740685.1. Classification (NCBI taxonomy): domain Eukaryota; kingdom Metazoa; phylum Chordata; class Mammalia; order Rodentia; family Dipodidae; genus Jaculus; species Jaculus jaculus. Next base: position 14,712,025 of record NC_059111.1, read on the forward strand.
GTATTTGTCACATTGGAGAAGTACTATCCTATAATTCAGTGTGGTATTAGGAAACTAATATCATATTTCCTGGCACCACCTTATCTTTAGACATAAATATTAGCAGATGTTAAGATTTGTAAGAATCTATTTTAATAAATTCAACTGCTTGTTGCTACACAAATCAACATTCAAACTAGAATATTCCATCGTAGAGTCTGTAGCAACCTTTTTGGCATTAAAGGATCCTTCTCTCCTCCAAAACAAAACACCCCCCCCCAACCAGTTTTTCAAGTAGTTTAAATGCTAACACATATACAATATAATGGAGTGAGGAAAAATTGCAGACATTTGAATTGTGAAAGGACTCTCATCATTTTAGCTCAGTTAACTTGATTTTTATATGTTTTAAGCAGAAATTGGAATTTCTGTGAAGTGGTGTCAGAAAGCTCTTTGCATTTATAAATGCTCACTCCTGCAAGTTAAAACCCTGGTTCATAATTCCCACTTTGGGTCTTGGGAGCCACTTTTCAATCATTTCTCTCTGCTAATTTTGGTGTCACCCTCATTTCTTTTTAAACGATTCATTTTGAGCAAATTTGTAAATGGCCCTGATGTGTTCTACAATTTAGTCAATTACTGTTTCAGCCTGCAAGCCTCCTGGGGAACGGAACATACATGGCCTGAAGGTACGAATTTCAATAATTGTTTCAGTAAAGTTAGATGGATTTGTAATGCTGTGTTCCACTTATTGAAATGTCAAATAAAACTGCACTCTCTCAAGCTCTGACAAGCGATCCTTTTTTTTTTCTTGAAGTGGGAGGTGGAGAGGAGTCATCTATATTTGCTTATGATGCATACATATTTGGGTCTTTGGGTTTGGGCACTGGAGTTTTAATTATTTGGAATTGTTTTGTTGATCAGTTTCTTCGAGGTGATTCCAGGGACTCGTCTCTGCAAAGATTTATTCGAGTGAGAATTTAGTCTTCATTTCAGTGATTAATTAAGCACGTAGGCATATTGTGCCCAGAATACCCCTCCTCTTCTTTTGACATATTTATGCTGGAAACATATATCTAGTTAATGTCTCTTCATTGTTCTGTGTGTTTTCAAATCTAAATTTCTGCTTAAGGCTTCACATCTGAAAGAAAAGCTGGCTGTTTCATTAGGCTCAAGTGTCTTATAATTAATTACTTGGACCTCATTTTGTAGTAAGAGACAGTGTCTACACAGTATCCTGTTTAGTTGTAGAGCTAGAAGGCTGTGGTACTCTAAGGTTTATTATTAGATATGTGCTTAATGTACTTTTATGAGCATTTTGTTTTTAATGTAGTAACTCAAGTTTTCCCTCTTGTTTTTCTTTCTTTTATTTTCAGCAGTGTTTTAAGTATTTGAGGACTGACAGGAATAGAAGATTATGTACTATACAGATTGTGCAGTTCTGTAACCTATATACTGAATAGACTCCAACTATGGGTCTATCTAGCAACAAGCTAATTAACCTTCATAGTGAAATGAGAAATTTTGTGGCAAATTATAGGTTAATGAGAACTGTGTCCTCAGAACCCAAGACTGATGAAGATTCCTTCTTTACTCATAGGTGAATACCCGGGCCGGGCCATCTCAGCACACCAGCCCAGCAATCTCAGATTCCCTTCCAAGCAATAGGTGAGAGCAAGCAAGGGAGGTGTTCCCTGGCGTGATTGTAGTGCTGAGGGCAGGAGGGGGAGGAGGTTGGGGAACGATTTTTTCCCCCTATTTTATTTATTGACAATTTCTCTATATGTATGTAATGTATTTGGATCATCACCACCTCCCATTACCTTCTCTTATCCCCCTTCCTTGTCCTTCCCATGGAACCCTTCTTCTTTCCAACTAGTCCCTCTTCCACTTTGATGTCTTCTGGGTCTGTGTGCATGTCCTCTGAGTTTCATTAGGGTGGCTCATACGACACAGTGGGAAATTATTTGCCAGAGCACATGCACATCAGTGGCTGGTTACCCCCCTGAAGAAAATGTCTCTTCCTCCCCCAGCAACCAATAACTGCCAATAGCTCCCCTCGGAGGGCTGGGAGCTTCATGCCCTCTTCCACCCTCTGCAACAGAATGTTAGCACGCCTAATATTACATTTCTTTTCTATAAGACTAAACTAATATGTCCATGATTAAAAATGAATTTGACTGGCTAGATAACCCAAGTACATACTGGTTGAAGAGTAAAGACCCCTTAAAGGAAGATTAAAAATTAGACACATATTTTGGTATGTGTAATGGTTTTCCATTAGTCTTCAATTTTTTTTCAGGAAATTTATTGTCTATTTCATGCCTTGATGATCTGTTAGAAAATTAGAAAACAGTATAATGCTTGTTTGCCCATCTTTTGACAGTGCCATTATCTGCAGACATCTGCACAGAAAGAGGCAGGGAAGGAGTGACATGGTGACGTTTAAGTTGACCAGTCGTGCTGCTGATTAGTGGCATCTTTGGTTGTACCGGAGACTGAAGCTACCGAAACATGAAGATAGTTTTTGTTAATTCATGCCAGCTAGTGTCGTCCCATACTGGGCCAGAGGCTAAAGACTTAAGCTTTCCCGGTCTTCTTCCAGCCTGAGAACTCACTGCCAGTCTGTCTCGTCCTCGGGTAGGCATGGCCTGCTTCACTTTGGTTGGACATTCATTTATCCAGCCAGGAAGCTTCCTACTCCTGTATTTGAGGGTGACACCGGGAAGGTGCCTGCTCCCTATGTGCAGATCCACACTGGGGACTGACGAGCTGACTCTGAACTGGAAACCCTTCCATTTGAAGGTCTCCTGGGCTGCTTGGGGCTTCTGCCTGTGTATGTACAGCCTTTGTGGCCTGGGGTGCGGTTTAGGCTTCCACTTTCCCATCACCCCCTCTCTCTTCCTTCACCCCCAGTCTTGAGGCTCTGACTCCAGCTCCCAGCTTCAGAGGCTAGAAGGCCACCTGACCTGGTATAGGCTATCGTGCGAGTTTCTCGTTGGCTGCTTCTCTTCCTGGTGGGTTGCAGCTGTATGGGAGCTTCTGCAGGGATGAGTGGCCACACCTTATACTGGAAGCCACAGGGAGACTCTGTGGTCCCACAATCCTCTTCATTTTATCCCTGCCTATCTGATTGTATGTGTGTATGTGTTGATTTATTGATTTGAGACTATGTAGCCCAGGCTGTTCTCAGACTTGCTGTCTATCTCAGGCAGGCCTCCAACATGGTACAAGGTATGAGCCACCAAGCGGGCTCCAAAGTCCCATTTGTACACACCGCTAATTGACCCAAGAACCTCCCATGGGGCCCATCTCTCAAAGCCGTGTCCCTGATTGCTTTACTGTGGTAGGTGTCAGCATCTCCCATGGCGTCCCTGCATGAACACACGGCTCTTCAAGGCCTTGTCCTTCGTAAACAGTTGATTCTTCCTGGAGTACGGTTAGCTAGTCGGTCCCCAGCGTGCCTTCTGCCTGCGGTCACTTGGACAAGTGCTTCTGGTCCTCCATAGGCGGCCCTCTTTGCAGCCACTCTCTCCACGCTACCTGCTCTTGTGACTATGAGCTGAGGCCTGTGGGCAGAGGGCCACTTGTATACGCAGCTCTGGGAAGGCTGGACATTTCATTAGTACCACCCCTTCCAGGAAGGGTGTGTTCAGATCCAAACTAGGTGCTTGGGGAAGGCTCCTTGGGGTCTGCCCAGACCTGAAGGCTAAAGAGGAGTGGGTTTTGTTGAGACACAGATAAATGCATTTCAGAGAGGGGTGAATAGAAGGCCCTGAGGTGCAGAAGGCGCTCAGTGTGTTCGTAAGTCGGCTTGTCTGTCTGCACTGTAGGGAGAGGTGCTGTGTTGATGCAGGGCTGTGAAGGGGAGAGCAACTGGGCGTGGGAGGACAGGGTAAAGGCACAGGCAGGAGTCAGGTCACATGGGACCTCAGAGGTTCAGCAGTGTTTATATTTTCTCTCATGCCTGGAGTGGTAGATGGGCTTTTGTCAGCAGAATGCATGCTGCTCCCATGTTCTTAGCAGATACTGTGCCCGTAGGGAGGAGGAGGAGGAAGAGAAATAGCAGCCTCATCCCTCCCTCCTTTGATGCCTGATCCCTCTACTTATTTTTTTAAATTTTTAATTTTTTTTTATTGACAGCTTCCATAATTATAGACAATAAGCCATCATAATTCCTTCCCCTACACTTCCCCCTCCCCCTTTTTTATTTTGATGTCATCATCTTTTCCTCCTATTATGAGGGTCCTATATAGGTAGCGTCAGGCACTGTGAGGTCATGGATATCCAGGCAATTTTGTGTCTGGAAGAGCACGTTGTAAGGAGTCCTACCCTTCCTTTGGCTCTTACATTCTTTCTGCTGCCTTTTGTGCAATGGACCCTGAGCCTTGGAAGATATATTAGAGATGTTTCAGTGCTGAGCACTCCTCTGTCACTTTTTCTCAGCAACATGGTGCCTTTTGAGTCATCCCAGTGGTCACCGCCATATGAAAAGAGAAGCTTCTCTAACCAAAAGTGAGTGAAGCAATAATATATAGGTATGAACATTAAGAGAAGTGCTTACCAGGTAGTTTGGTGACCAGCGAGACACCAGCAAGCCTTACACCCCTAGGGCTCATGACTTCCTTCATCTTAGTGTTTTCATTATCAGGCATGTATTCCCTCCAGTGGAGCAGGACTGCAACCCAATTAGAGAATTGCTGTTTTCCCCCATAATAGACATGCCACCATTGCATCCGTTGACTCATTTGGCCTGGTTGGCTCAACTTAAGGCTTGCAGTGTCCACTGTTGTTTATCTCCAATGATGATTTCTTTCTCTCCCATTGAACTTCATGCAGCGTGGCTTTTTCCAGCTTTCTGTCAGCTGGTCTACATGGAGGAGGTTTTCAGCTCAGCTACAGCAGGATTTCTCAGTGATCTTGCAGCCCAAGTATGTGGAGTCTTCAGCAATAGGGTCTTACCATTTTTTCCTGGTGGGAAACCAAGGGCCTCAGCAGTGGCCTGTTATGTTTGGATGGGGGGGGGATGGCTATCAGAGACCTCCCTGGCCAACAACTCACTGGAAGGTATCCCATCCCTGGCACTGAAAATTTTCTATTAACAATCTATGGTTTCTGTGTGGGCTATTGTCCAAAAAAAGGGTTTCCATATGACCTATCCATACCCTCTTAGATTTTGATTAACCCTTCCCCTACCTTTCCTTTACTCAATCCCTTCTCCTGACATCACTTAGGCCTTTCCACCCCAGTAATCTGTTCATCTTAAATATATACAATACCATCCCCTGAAATCCTCCCCTCTCCTTCCTCCCTTATAGCCCCTTTCTAGCTCACTGGCCTCTGCTACTGAGTTTTATTCCAACTTACATACAAGTCCACACATTTGTAGCTAGGATCCACATATGAGAGAGAATATGTGACATTTGGCTTCAGGGGCCTGGGTTACATCAATAAGTATAATCCTTTCCAGGTCCATCCATTTCCCTGCAAAATTTCAAAATTCCACTTTTCTTTACTACTGAATAGAACTCCATTGTATAAATGTACCACGTCTTCATTATCCACTCATCGGTTGAGGGACATCCTGATTGGTTCCACTTCCTAGCTATTGTGAATTAAGCGGCAGTAAACATGGTTGAGCAAGTATCTCTAAGGTAGTGAGAAGCATCCTTAGGATATATGCCTAGGAGTGCTGTAGCTGGGACATATGGGAAATCTATTTTCAGCTTTCTCAGAAACCTCCACACTGGTTTCCACAATGGCCATGCCAGATTACATTCCTACCAACAATATAGAAGGGTTCCTCTTTTTCTGCATCCTCGCCAGCATTTATTATCTTTTTTTTCCTTATATATGATCTTGCTCTAGCCCAGGCTGACTTGGAATTCACTATGTAGTCTCAGAGTTTTCTTGATAATAGCCATTCTGACAGGAGTGAGATGGAATCTCAAAGTAGTTTTAATTTGTTTGATGCCTAAGGATGTAGAATATTTTTTAAGATATTTGTAGATCATCTGTATTTCTTCTCTTATAGCCCGTTTTTAAAATTGGGCTGTTTGATTTTTATTGTTGTTGTTGTTTTATTGTTTAGTTTTTTGAGTTCTTTGTATATCTTGGATATTAGTCCTCTGTCAGTTGTATAGCTGGCAAAATATTTTCTTCCATTCCATAGGTTGCCTCTTTACTCTATTCACAGTGTCTTTGGCTATACAAAACCTTTGTAATTTCATGAATCCTATATTTGAGGTTTTTTTGTGCTTCCAAATGAAATTTGGGATTGTTTTTTCAATTTCCGAGAAGATGCTATTGGAATTTTGATGGGGATTGAATTAAATGTGTAGATTGCTTTTGGTAAGGTTAACATTTTCACAACATTGGTTCTTCCAATCCAAGCACATGGGATATCTTTCTATTTCCTAGTGTCTTCTGCAATTTCTTGCTTGAATGTTTTGAAGTTTTCATTGTAGAGCTCCTTTACTTCCTTGGTTAGGTTTATTCCAAGGTACTTTTTTTTTTTTAAAGGCAATTATGATTGTGAGTGATTCCCTGATCATATATGCTCAGCATGTTCATTGTTAGCATATAGAAAAGCTACTGATTTCTGTGTTTTTATTTTGTATCCTGCTATATTGCTAAAAGTGTTTATCAGGTCTAACAGTTTGCTCGTCAAATCTTTAGGGTCCTTTATGTATGTAATCATATCATCTGCAAATAATGATAATTTGATCTGTTCTTTCCAATTTGTATCCCTTTTATATGTGTCTCTTGCCTTATTGCTATGGCTAAGACTTCCAGTACTATTAAATAAATTAGCATTAAATAAAAGTGTTGGTATTAAATAACAATAGGGACGGTGGACACCCTTGTCTTATTCCTGAATTTAGTTGAAAAGCTTCAAGTTTTTTCCTATTTAGTATTATGTTAGCTGTAGGTTTGTCACAAATAGCCTTAATTATGTTGAGATATGTTCCTTCTATTCCCAGTTTCTGTAGGACTTTTACCATGAAGGGATATCGGATTTTGTTAAGTGCCTTTTCTATATCTACTGAGATAATCATGTGATTTTTTTTGTCCTTTAGTCCATTTATATAGTGTATTGCATTTATTAATTTGTGTATGTTGAACCATCCCTACATCTCTGGGATAAAACCTACTTGGTCAAGGTGAATAACCTTCCTGATATATTCCTTTTTTTTTTTTTTTCCCTTTTTCTTTTTGGTTTTTCGAGGTAGGGTTTTGCTGTAAGCCAGGCTGACCTGGAATTCACTATGTAGTCTCAGGGTAGCCTCAAACTCGCGGCAGTTCTCCTACCTCTGTCCCCTGAGTTCTGGGATTAAAGGAGTCTGCCAGTATACCCGCTTCTGATATATTCTTGCATGCTGTTTGCCAGTATTTCATTGAGAATTTTTGCATCTATGATCATGAGGGAGATTGGTCTGTAGTTTTCTTTGCTCTGTCTTTGTCTGGTTTTACTATCAGGGTGATGCTGGCTTTGTAGCAGGAGTCTGGTAGTATTCCTTCCTTTTCTACTTTACGGAGAAGTTTGAGAAGCATTGGTGTGAGTTTCCTCCTACCAAATGCCAAATGGACATCCACGCTCTCCCTAACATCCCTGGGGCAGGAATGCATTTCCCACACCAAGGTAACTCTGAGCCTTCAGTAATGACACCCTAGAAGAGTCTTTCTGAGCTGAGACTTGTCTCCTTGAGCACCCACTTGTAAAACCCATGTTTTTCCCTCAGATGTGGCTGCTCCCTCTTTCAGGTGACAGCCCTTCTAGTGACCTTCTTCACCGATACGCTTCTCCCCGACTTCCTGCCCCGTAAGCCCTCCCTCAGCCGCCCAGCCCTTAGTGAGGGCAGGCAGCCTGCCCCCCACAGCCCGGGCTTCCGAGGAGCTGCCTGTCTGCAACGACCCGAGCGGAGCGGCCGGCGCCTTGCTCAGCGCGAGGGCCTTGCTCGTTTCTTGGCCAGCTCTTCCTCGCTCACGTGAACTATGTGAGGTGGCTGGCTGGACGAAGAGGAGAGGTTTGCTTGCCTTCGTTTTGGAAGCTGAAAGTCCAGGTGGCCTGGCATGGGCTGCGGGAGGGACTCCTTGGAAGCCTCTCTTCCTGGTGGCTGTGGTGGCGGCAGCGTGTGCAGGAAGTCAGACACAGACTGTTTGTTCCACAGCTCTTTTTGCGGGCACACCCGCCGCTGACGTAAGGACTTCCCAGCAGGTCCCACCTTGTAAAGATCCACCCTCCACATGGGCACACTAAGGACCACGTCTCCGGCACGTGGACCCTTAGAGGGTAAGGCAGCTGCAGGCCACAGCCCTGACACGCGGTCCCACTGGGACCTCCTCACCGTTCTTCCTGCCGCGGGCAGACGCTGACCTCCCCCCACAGGCCGCCGGCGCTGGCCCTTCCCGTACCGCGCTCTGTGCTCTCCGCTGCGTCCGTTACCTGTCACTCCCTGGCCTGCACATCTGTCGCTGCCTCGTTCCTGCTATAGCATACATGGGCATTGGTGGCTCTTTTCTGTGGAGCCTGAGGGCTGAGCTCAGGAGGTCATGCTTGTGCAGGAAGTGCTCTTTCCTGCTGAGCCATCTCCCTAGCCAGTCTGCGCATCCGCGCTGGGGACCTTTGCATGGGCGCATAGCATATGCCTTGTGCTTCCTTTGACCCTTACAGTGAGCATATTGGAGTGCTACCATCTAGAACCCCAGTAGCTTCGGTGCTCCAGGAGGACAGTTACCATTCGTATATTCATGGTTGAACTCAACTAGTAAGCAATCATGCTTGGAGGAATGAGTGACCGAACACCTACAGGTGCTTAAATCCACCATAAATCCCCTTGGGATTGAATTCTCCTGACACCTTCAGCTCTCCTGATAAAATTCCCTTTACCTTTTTCTGGTTTGTGTGAGATGATATCTCACAATTTAGCTCAGGCTAGCCTAGAGCTCACTGTGTAGCTCAGGATGACCTTGAGGTCATAGAAATCCTCTTTTTGAGTCCTGGAATTGCTAAGGGCCTGGCCCACCACTGCCTTTCTCTTCTTGTACTCTTTGGACATCACAGTTTCTCAATTCTAGTATTATATCTGGGTTAAAATTATATGACATTTAAATTTGAAAATATTGCTGGGGGTTGGGAGCTGGAGGAATATCTATCTTTCTTGCCAAGCCTGTCAGCCTGGCTTTGATTCTGCAGTACTCCTGTAAAGCCAGATGCACAAAGTGGGGCATGTGACTGAAGTTCCTTCACAGGGGCAGGAGGCCTTGGTGTGTCCATCTCCCCCCGCTGGGAAATATATAAATAAGCATTAAAAAGTTTAAAATTTTTTTAAGGTATTTTGGTAGTTCAGATCGTTGGGAACATGAATGCAAATACAATATTTAATAAACCAAGTCCAAAATGAATATTTTTGGTTTCTTATACTTTGATGCTAAGGATTGAACCCAGGACTTTGTGCATACTGAACGCACATGGCCACTGAGCCCCAAAGAAAAAAAAATTTTTTTTAACCAGACTTATAGATGTTGGCATACAAATGAGTTCAGTCTTTCTGCAGTTGCTCTCACAGCATGACGTGTTCTTTGCCCAAGGTGAATGACTATGCATGAAATGGAGCACCGATCCACGTAGTGTTCCTAGGCCGTAATTACTGGATTCAAGTCCCACTGCCAAGGCAAGGGGACAACTTGGCTTTCTCCTTCTATGAAATTAGGATGATTAAACTTTTCATCTTTCTACCACTGGTGTTAGTAAGATGGATGAAGCTGTATTAAGGAATCACATTTTGTTTCTTGGATGAAAGGCATTTTGTAAATGCAATGAATCAAAATGTTATTATTTCAAGTTTATGACATAATGGAATATCTGTGGAGAAACATTGCGGAGGCTCTGTTTGGTTATTTGTGTCTTTACAATAATTGGAACTATCAAATTGGGAGTCATTTATGGGAATACTAAGATTTAAATGTTTCTCAAAGCAAATGTGTGTGTGTGTGTGTGTATGTGTGTGCGCGTGCACGCACGCGCACATGTGAGTCTGACATTGGACAAGCTCTGAGCCTTGGGTTTTCTCTGTAACTTAGGGATAGTATCTCTACGCGAAGGAGCATTGTTCCCACAAGGGCTGACTCACAGTGATGAGCGAAAGCGTCAGTACGGCGCGTTGGTCAGCACTCTGGAATGGTAGCGGCTGCTGTTGCCATTGTGTTAACTGGATTGACTTCTAGGCATTTCTTCATTTTGGGGCATATGCTACTGCTTTAATCCCATTCTGCAAAATTCTCAACTGCCTGTCTAGTGTAGTTAGACTCTAGAGGACATTATCAGCCTAGAATCCCTAGGTGAGAGAGTATCTTTTTTTTTTTTAAATTTTTAAAAATATTTTATTTATTTGTTTGATAAGGACAGAGAGAATGAGAATGGGTGCACCAAGGCCTCTTGTCCCTGTGCAAGTGAACTCTACAGACACACACACCACCTTCTGCATCTGACTTACATGGGTACTGAGGGATCGAACCTGGGTCCTTAGACTTCGCAGGCAAGCATCTAAAGCACTACGCCATCTCTCCAGCCCTGAGAGTGTATCTTAATCTAAAAAACATGTAGCCTCGGGCTGGAGAGATGGCGTAGTGGTTAAGCACTTGCCTGTGAAGCCTAAGGACCCCAGTTTGAGGATCAGTTCCCCAGGACCCACGTTAGCCAGATGCATAAGGGGGCACACATGTCTGGAGTTCATTTGCAGTGGCTGGAGGCCCTGGCGTGCCCATTCTCTCTCTCTCTCTCTGTATCTGCCTCTTTCTCTCTTTCTCTCTCTTGCTCGCTTTCTCGCTCTCAAATAAGTTAAAAAAAATGGACAAACAACAACAGCAAAAAAACATGGAGTGGTCTGTGTTGGGCCATAGCAGAAGTTTGAGGAGCGCTTAGAAGGAATAATTATCACTTGGAAGTGTGATCAAACTATCTGAAGTCCAAGATCTTCTCCAGTGCAACATACCAAATGGAATGCTTGTTTTTTTCATATTAGCTCCTGATTCCTTTCACTTTCTGGTATCTTTTTGATCTTTGTGTCATGCTGTGTTATAATACAGTAACAATCAGAACAGCACCACCATTTCTTTTTTCTTTTAATTGTTTTTAAATGGATCCTTAGGCTTCACAGGCAAGCACTTAACTGCTAAGTCATCTCAGCCCTCAACCCTCAGGTTGGGAGGGTTTTTCTGTTTGTTTTGTTTGTTTGTTTTTATCTGAGAGCAACAGAGAAAGAGGGGGAGAGAGAGAATGGGCATGCCAGAGCCTCCAGCCACTGCAAACGAACTCCAGATGCATGCGCCACCTTGTGCATATATGGCTTACAGGGGTCTTGGGGAATCAAGCGTCAATCCAGGGTCTTTAGGCTTCGCAGGCAAGCACTTAGCTGCTAAGCCATCTCTCCAGCCCACCATCACCATTTTTTGAATACCTAGTTCATGCTGAGTCACCTGGCTGGTTCAGGGGTTAGAAGGAAGTGGAGCTTAGTAGAATGATACGTGTTCTGTGTTCTCAGGGAGCTCCTAGTCTCCTGGGGTAGGGGAGGAAAGATACCTATAGCGGCAGCTAACAGAGGGGGCATCTAGTGGGTAGGTGGAACATCTGGTGGACAGGTGGAGCACCAGAGTAAGAACAGTGGCTGGGGGAGGGGCCCGTTTACAGCCCCACGCTCCAAGTACGGTGGCGGTGTAGAGGTTTAACTCATTCTAAAGCTAAAAGACTTAAGCGCTTCCTGTGGCCACCCCACTTTCTTAAGAACTTTGATTAAAGTCATCCACATAAATGCTTTACCTCGAATGTTAGTCATTTTCCGTCACTGTAGTATATACCTGAGATAATGAGCTTATAAAGAGGAAAGGTTTATTCTGGTTAGCAGTTTGGGAAGTTCTGACTAATGGTAGCATGGCACATCATGGTGTGGGCATGTGGTGGAGCATGCTGCTCACTTCATGGTGAGAAACATGGAGAGAAAGAAATGAGAGTCCCGCAATCCCTGTGGGAAGCACACTGCCAGTAGCCTTAAGCATCCCGCGAGGCCCACCTCTCATCCTTTCTCCCACCTCCTGAGAGCATCAGGCTGGGGACCAAGCCTTTACCACAGAGGCCTGGGGGGCTCACTTGATCTAAGCTAAACTGCACGTAGCCATGTACATCCCAAGAATATTTCAATGCACACCCAATAACCCTGGAAGCTGATTCTCATAGGAAAGCAAAAGAAAGAGAGGCCAGACAGAATTTAATTTTATCAGTAAAAATGTGCCCACTATGTACTCGACAGTGCTGTTTTATAATATTTAATTTTCCTGGTTACCCAGTAACATTGATGTTTCCCCCCATATTATAGAAAGAGGAAACTCAAGTTCAGAGAGGAGAGGTGACTTCTCCTGGGTCACACAGCAGTGGACAGTCGGGTTTTACTGCTTCTTGCATTTGCTCCCGGGAAGCCGAATTGTAACGAGTACTTCTCATAAGGGGCCAGGACTGTGGGTTACTTTTTTTTTTAAATTTTTTTTTATTATATTTTATTTGAGAGCGACAGACACAGAGAGAAAGACAGATAGAGGGAGAGAGAGAGAACGGGCGCGCCAGGGCCTCCAGCCTCTGCAAACGAACTCCAGACGCGTGCGCCCCCTTGTGCATCTGGCTAACGTGGGACCTGGGGAACCGAGCCTCGAACTGGGGTCCTTAGGCTTCACAAGCAAGCGCTTAACCGCTAAGCCATCTCTCCAGCCCTGTGGGTTACTTTTTGTTTTGACATTCTGTGATCTTTACTACCTGTGAACATTCTGAGAGTACACTTGTTAAATACTCTGTACTTAAGCAGGTGAGGTACCCGCATAAATTGTCACAGAAAGGCCACCGTCCCCGCGGCAGTCGTCCTCTGAACGCGAGCTTTGTTGCTATAGGTGATGACCAGGCCTTCAGTCTCCTCAAAGACACCTTTGGCATTCTGCCAGCTTCTTCTTTTTTTTTTTTTTTTAAATCTGATACAGGAAAAAGTATACTTTATACATACACCTAAAAGCGAAGAAGTATTTTGGTCTGGAATTTTTAGGAGTGCTCAAAGGTGTTGATGATCTTGCCACTAACAAAATATTATTTCTTTGCAGCTTAAAGAAGTCTTCTGCTGAGCTGAAAAAAATATTGGCCAATGGCCAGGTAGGTACTGCTGCAGATAAGGGTTTGCACACAGTGGTGCCCTTGTGGCTGTTCTACCTAAACCAAGTATTAAGCCATAAGAGTCTGAGGCGTTCTTGTCATAAATGGACAACGTGGCTTAATTTGATTGGCAGAACAATTTGCAGCACGTTTTTCAAACTGTGTTAATGGGTTTCACTCCCAGCAGATTGAAGTACCGCGCACCCACCCCGCTGCCATCTCAGTTTACAAAAAGTTAATCAGTTCTGAACAAGTGTGTCAACCCATGGGCTGTTGAAACTGCCCTGCACTCTGAGGTGACTGTTTCTTTCATTATGTTTGGGGACAAAAAAAAAAAAGAAAGAAAGAAAGAAAAAGAAAACAAAAACATTACTTTCTTACCTCGGCTCCTTCTTTTGTCCTGAGATCAAAACTGGCATTTTAGGGGAGCCGGGGAGCAGCAGACCTTTGGCACATAAAGTCCCTGGGCTCCAGGAGACCTTGCTTTGCCTAGTGGAAGATCCATCCGAAAGTGAATGACCTAACTCTGCGAGAAAGGGACACACGGGCCTGTGGGGCGCTCATTTCTCACTAATTTTGATTGAAGTAAGTGGGCACCTCTGAAATAGTGTAGTGCTTTTAAAACATGCACTGGAAAATGAAGCCACCTGCAGGGGCCGCGATTCCTCAACAGCCGCATAAAAGCGTTTCAATGTTTGCTATAGTGGAAGCCCTTTGATAGCCTTGGAGGCAGCGCCTGTCCGTTGCGATCAAGCCTGCCTATTAGGCTCTATTGACTGAGACATCTGTGTCACTGCAAATAAAAGACTCTTATTGATTTTCTTAACTGCTGTTCACTTCCCGTCCATGTTTCGAAGGCTGAAATCTTAATTATCTCCGATGCTTATTCAGTGCCTTCACACGCTGACCTCTCCAAGCTTCATTGGCATTTCATGAATCAAGCACTTGTAGTGGAGCGTGTCAGGTAGACAAAGCCGGGTCCTCATGCTCGTCCTTTTAATATCACCTGTAACATTGCGGCCTAATAGATGTGCGTGCCTTGAAACGATGGCTGTGGGGAATGCTTCTGGAAGCCTCGCTCACTTAGCACACAATGCCTTGAATACGCTTAAAAAAAAAAAAATTAAGTTGATGTGGTCCAGACAGCTGATCATCATCCCGTGTGTGTGTGTGTGTGTGTGTGTGTGTGTGTGTGTGTGTGATCTGTCATCCCTCAGCTCTCCTCTCATGTGACTGTCACTCATAAGCAGCCGACATGCAGCTGCAAGTTACCTGGCTTGCTGGTGTGTACGTGTGGAGCCTTGGTAGTCTCCAGTTTAAAAACAGATTCTTTTTTGAGGTATTGGGACTCAAACCCAAGTGCTCTGCCACTGAGCTGTGCCCTCACCCTGTACGTTTCAGACAGCGTTTGCACCTTAAAGTAGCTACAGGTTTCTTCCGATCAGGGTCCACGTCCATATCCCCACGTGCCCACTGTGCGTGCAAAGCCAATAAGAAAGAAAACCTGAGTAAGAGCAGAAAAATGGAACCTAGGGTATGCATGTGTCTTTAACATGCCTGCATTCTAGATACCAACTGTAATTTATGTACAACTCGCTTGTGTTCTGTAGCTGGAAAATATATCTCAAAAATTGACATAAATTAAGAAGCTTTAACTACATTTGTTCAACCCAGGCAATGGAAAATAACCTGTCAAAGATTTCTCTTTCAAAAATGAAAAACACTTGAGTTCTACCTCAGCGCGGGGGTGGGGGGTGAGCATTCTGCAATGTCCCTAACGTTTTGACAACAAACCTAGTGCCATAAATGTCTTAGTGTCTCAGTTAGGAGGGTCTCTGTGGTGGCAGATTGCTTTCCCTTGGGAATGTGCCAACTCCACATTGAACAGTGGAACATTTTCTTTCCTTTAAGGATAAGCTTGTCTTAAAGTTACTTTCACTCAAAGAGAGAGAGAGAGAGAAAAAAAAAAAGAGCATCTCTGGAAGTTCTCAGAACATCTGCTTGTGCTCCTTCCTCTGCTGCCGTGGAGTAAGTGAAGGGCCAGTGAGATGACCTTGTGGTGAGGTAATGCGCACAATGTGGGCATCTATAACTCTTGGGGCCCAACCCTGACTCCACTTGATAGGGAAGAATGTAAGTCACATTTAACGATACTTTTAACACTTGAGCATAGTTTTTTTTTATTATTATTCTAGTGGTTTAAGCTCTCAAGCATTAATAATGATTTGCTTTTCCACTAGCCTCCACTTAGATTTAATAAGGAATTCATATTAATCATTAAAAGAAAGGGACATGATTCTTCAAGATAATCAAATATTGACAGGTTAGAAATAGCTTTCTGCCTGGGTTCATTGATATAGGTTATGTGATATAAATATTTATTTCTTTTCTGTCACTCAGAGTAAATGCCACCAATTGATTCACCATTGATATAGTGTCAACAGTTCATAAGAAACATTTGACCGGCTTGTGTTTTCCGATTAGTCTCTGCTCTATAAAGTGGGATTTACTAAATCTCTCCAATTGTCTGCTCATGGAGTGTGACTGCTTTCTGAAACCATTATTGCTTCGATTTGTGAAGCAAAGGTCTAGTGATAGAACTTGTTTCTGTCAGACCTTTACATATAAAATAGGATTAATTGAGCATTTTTATTTTAATGATTTATAAGTGA
This sequence comes from Jaculus jaculus, assembly GCF_020740685.1. Classification (NCBI taxonomy): domain Eukaryota; kingdom Metazoa; phylum Chordata; class Mammalia; order Rodentia; family Dipodidae; genus Jaculus; species Jaculus jaculus. The sequence continues at coordinate 14,727,862 of NC_059111.1, forward strand.
TAGGTGCTGATTCCTCTTAACACAGGCAGACAATAAACAAGGAACATTCTTTGCTAATCCATAATTGAATTCCACTTCATGTCCCCATTAATGTCATTAATATTTTCAGTCAGGAATCTTTTTGGAAGTTTCACCCTTAGTCTGTGGGATGGAACTGTTGGTTTCCTGTGAATGCTTTATGATGGAGGATTCTATTTTTTTCTTTTTCTGGCTTAAAAAATAAATCAAAAGGTATTTGTGACATGTTTTATTGAGATCTATAAATCAGAGCCACTGTGTTTTCCAAATGTGGTTTTCCCACTTAAGTCCAGCGAGGCATTGTCTGTTTAACATTGGCCCTGGGTTTGAAACTGATTGGAAACAGCCCATCGGGTCAATTTAAAGGATTTGAGCCCTGGGGATCTACGTGTTTGACTTTTGCATCCTTTAGTTGTCTCTCCTTTTGTTTTTCGATTTGGCAGGAGAGAGTGGCAGTATTCTATTCCTAATAAATCCAGTGCAAATGTGCCGGTTCTGGTCTGGCCGCATCATTCTTACTTCCGGAACTTTAGATACCTTTAGAAAAACTCTTGAGTTTAGCAAAAAGTGAGGAGGTTAGGTAGCTACTATAAAATCGTCTTTAAAAACTGAATCGGGCCAGGTATGGTGGCACACACCTTTAATCCCAGGACTGGGGAGGCAGAGGTAGGAGGATCGCTGTGAGTTCACGGCTAGCCTGAGACTATATAAGTGAATTTCAGGTCAGCCTGGGCTAGAGTGCGACCCTACCTAGAAAAGCCAAAAAATAAAATAAAACAAGAAAATACTTCTGACCCTAGTGGCACACTTCTGCTGGGTGAGAAGGCTGAAGCCCAGATGAGGCTATGTATGCAAACCAGAACTGCTGAAGGCCCGCCTCCCCCCACCCCCACCTTCAGCCCAGGCAGCTGCTGCCTTTCTCACACCCAGGCACAGACCCTGCCAATCACCTCTCCCAGGTCTGTTGACATTGTGGCTTCTCAGTCTTCCTCTCTCACATCTATTGTTTTGCTTCTTGCTGCCTTTTAAAAGTTAAAACAAGGACAAGGAACTACATTTAGAAACTTTGCCTTGTTTACTGATTAAAAAGCCCACTTTAATCATGCCTTTTTAGTTTGAAGGGCTATGTGACTTCTGCAAACATTTCTCTTCTTAAAAATGTCATAGCTAATGAAATTGCTTTTTTCCTGCGAGAGCCTTTCATATGATGGCTTGCCTTCCTGTGGCCAGTGGCTATTGGTAGAGAGGAGTGTCCCTCCATCCTGCGCACGAGACTCTGTTGAACTGGAATGGTTGTTTCTGAGTTGTCCTATAATCTAAACATATTGGCCTAAATGATCTTAAATGCTATGAAACTGTGATTTTGATGGTATGTGACTCCACCTATCATATTTGCCTGAAGTACATTGTTGGCATAAGAATCCACTTTCATATCATTATAGTTCCATTCCTGGCTTCATTTTGAAAAGTAGAGTTATTATTCTCATCTACCCAAACATGGTGGGTTTCTCACAGTTCATAACAATCAAAGTAACCCATTTTGATCAGATATAAAATTCTTAAATAGGTTTTTTAATTTGTTTATTTATTTAAGAGAGAGATAGAGATAAAGAGAATGGGTGCACCAGGGCTTTCAGCCACTGCAAACTAACTCCAGATGCACGTAATACCTTGTGCATTACCTTGTGGGTTATGTGGGTCCTGTGGGAATTGAACCTGGGTCCTTTGGCTTTGCAAGCAAGTGCCTTAACCACCAAGCCATCTCTCCATCCCTCAAAAGTTATTTTTATTAATATTTAGCTCAAGTACTCTGTTCTAACAGCTTTTGTTCTTAAAATTATTTTAGCCCGCTATGACAGTGTGCACCTGTTAGTCCCAGCACCTAGGATCCTGAGACTAGAAAAATCACTGGAGTCCAGGAGTTCAAGAACAGCCTGGGCAACACAGTCTTTCTCATAAGGCACATAAACAAACAAACGACCCCCCCCCACATACAGTTTGAAAACCTTGACAAATATTTACATGACATTAAAAAAAATTAGAAGACTCATATAAGCAAACAGAAATGAATCTGGTATTTTCTAAACTATAGTTTTAAAACTATCAGCCAGTTCATTGGCCAGGTAAAGGAAGGTCTGCGTAAGTGGAAACATCATAGGGACCCCTGAATCATTGTCATGACTCCTGTCTTTTCAAGTGGCATGTCTTCAAGTTGCTCTCCAAAGCTACGTTTCTGCGAGTACGAACACTTGTTATCTTCCCCGGTGTTTGAGGGATTCCACAATATGTTGCGTTTCTCCCCATCCTTGAGTTTGCTCCCATGGAGCTTGGCACTCATGCATACGTGTGCGCACGCGCACACACATACACACACACACACACACACACACACACACACACACACACACACACACACACAGAGCAAGCACCAAGCCTCCTCCCCGCCCACCTCCCTCCTGGGGGCTCTCAGCCTGTCCTCAGGATCCATGCCTACCTTTCCTGATGAGGTTGAAATGGCAGGAATGCAGGGCTCTTCTCTTTGGTGAAGATTGCTGGGATTATGGGTGCAGCTGGTAGGAGACACCCATACCCAGCCCCTTTGCCTGTGGAGAGGACCTAATCCCAGATTCTGGCCCTCCCAGAGCCCAGACCCTCTATCTTGTATACCTACATCTGCTTACCTTCTTACCTCAGTGCCATGAACTTCAAATCTGTGACATTGACTGCAGGCCACAGTGCTGCTGGATCTAGTTAGGCAAGTTAATGGTACGAATTAGGTTGTTGGAGGCATGCTTAAATGTCCCAGAGAACGCCCTTGGGGAATTGGTCAAGTAGCCTGATGGTTGTTGCCGGCGCGCTGTAGGAAGCCTTCGCAGATTAAAGCAGACCAGAGAGTAGCTCTGCCGGCCCCGCACCTCAAGTCACTGTCTATGCTGCTGCTTGGAAATGCATCATTCCGTCAAGAAGAGTGCATTCCTTCCTTCCTTCATGCCATATCTATGACACAGGCTAAAATGACTTTTTTTTCTGGATTAGTAGTTTCAAGATAGTAAAGAACAGAATTCTCCTCAGATAGGAAAGTGTGTGCCAATTTTTCTGACTTCCCTGCCACTGTCTCACAGCCCCTAAATATAGTAATTAGCTGATTGTAAATTGCATCAATCAAGTCATACTACAAGTCAATCAGGTGCCGAATCGGCATTTACACATTAATCTGTCAATATTCTTTTAGGGGTTGGCACGATGGCCTGGCAAGAAGGCTGTTTCTGCTCCCTGCACTGCCCTCCTAATTATCACAGCTCTCTGAAGCCTCAGCCTCAGAAATGCGTGGAAGAAAATATTTCCCTTGATAAATGAAGCTCTGCTTTACTCAACTGGGGGAAGTTCAGAGCAGAGCAAATATTTAAAGCTTTACTATATTGGTCTGAGAGCAAACTCTTATTTTCCAAGTGATATTGAATTAAAAGCTCCATCCATTTTCTGCCCATGCGAGGCAGTGCAGTTCCCTGGAAATTGATTTTTTTTTTTCCCAGGCTTTACTTTGGCTTTTCCCAAGCTTTCAACTGTATGGAAACAACACCTTTATTAAGTCTACTTCATAAATAAAGTTGGCAATTAATTTTTAAGCAAGTGGGCCAGTGTGTTAAAAATTACTGCTGGGAGTGGGTGGTATACACCTTTAATCCCAGCACCTGGGAGGCAGGTAGGAGGGTTGCCATGAGTTTGAGGCCACCCTGAGACTACATAGTGAATTCCAGGTCAGCCTGGACCAGAGTGAGACCCTACCTCGAAAAACCAAAAAAAAAAAAAAAAAGTCATTTGATAAACACTTATTAAGAGAGTTCCTTAAAAAGTCTAAAACAGGGAGCTGGAGAAATGGCTTAGCAGTTAGGGTGTTTGCCTGTGAAGCCTAAGGACCCTGGTTTGATTCACTAAGACCCATGTAAGTCAGATGCACAAGGGAGTACATGCGTCTGAGTTCATTTGCAATGACTAGAGGCCCTGGCATGCCCATTCTCTCTCTCTCTCTTTCTATCTCTTTCTCTCTCAAATAAATAAATAAATAAATAAATTATATATATATGTGTGTGTGTGTGTGTATATGTATATATATATGTGTGTGTGTGTATGTATGTATGTGTGTATATATATATATATATATTTTAAAGCACTGTGACTTCAAGAGTAGCTTAGACTACATAGTGAATTCCAGGTCAGCCTGGGCTACAGGGAGACCCTACCTGAAAATATAAAAAAATCTAAAACATTATTCTGTTGGTACCAACATCATCCACCTACCATGCTTAATTACCAGCAAGTGTAAAATTTTTGATACCATAAGTGTTATACAACCTCAGAAAACATTCATGCTGTTTTAGACATTAAATTATAGAAACTGTCCTGGTTTATTTCAGACACATGTTTTCCTTTATGCAGTATGGCATTTGCTTCATGTGCCTTCTAAAGTGCACTGATTTAGCACTTTTCCATCAGCATAATATGATTTCTGTCCAGCTATGGCAGTATTCTAATTTATCGTTTGCAAAAACAACTCTTTGTACTCTAGGCAAACACCATCCAGTTCGTTTGCTCAGTGTTAATTAGAGGGTCACCTGAGCAGTTTCCAGGGGCTGGCTTATTTACAGATCATGCCTTAGATTCCTGGCTGTGAGTCTGTGTCTGTGTTTCGCTGTCCCAAATTTGGCTCTGGTTGTATGCACTGCTGCTCAGCCTTGGTTAGACCCAGTGCTGGAGACTGACCGGTTTCCCTACCAGTATCTCTGACCTGACCCTTTTGAGCCATGTTATATCATTCCATTTTGACACCTTTTATCAAACTTTAATGAAATGACCCAGGCAAACAAATTGTCATTAAACTTTCCATCACTTTGTCCCTAGGTATCGTCTTTTATAAATTGGACAGCAAATGTTGTATTGATCTTCCCCGTTCTTGCAGCTGAACTTGAAATGACCCAGGCTGCTCGTTGTTTATGGCCCAGGGTTGCTTTTCCTTGACATTTCCATCCGCGGCATGACACCCTTTCTGTTTTTCTTTCTCTCTCCTGGAGATGAATGAACAAGACATACGGTATCGAGACACCCTCGGTCACGGCAACGGAGGCACCGTCTACAAGTGAGTAGTTGATTTTGTTTGAACTTTCTGTCCCCTTCGCCAGGTGTGACGTATCCAAGTACTTCCTGGCAAGGATTTTTTTTTTTTTTTTAAACATAACCAGTGCTTCAATTTTATTTCCACGTTCAACTCCAGGATTCCGCGAGACATCTTGTATTTTCTCAGGAATTGCCTGAAAAGTGCATTTATATTGCCTTTTTTAATATTTCTGAGCCTGCATCTCTCCTGGGTGAGCAGTTAATAGTCCACCATTAGCAAGCATACCTTTAACTGGCCTGAAGTTTAATGCATATTTTCCTTTGCTCTTTAACACTAGTTTTTTGGTTTTTTTTTGAAACTTGCCAGTGCCCTGTGCTGGTCCCTTGCCTCTTTACATTTGTACCCAGTGGAAGCCAAACCTTACAAATACCATTGCTTTGCCCTGTGTTGACATTATAAGTTATTAAAAAAAAAAAAAAGCCTTCTTCCTGTTGTATTTTCTTCTCTTTTTCACCCTGCTCCCCTGAGAGAATTTCTACACGCATTGATGAATATGTTAAGTTCTAAAACTATCCCAAATGCCAGTTGCAGCGATCTTACCCTAAAGGAGTGTTCATTTTCATATTAAAAAATGCTAACCATAAAAAATAGTTCTCTCAACAGGGAAGTCTTTCTCATGCAGCAGTGCAAAGTTTAAACTGCATAATGTAATATCTGGTACTTAATAGTCTGCAATGGTGTATGAAAAATATTCTACTAGGAATTAAAAAAATCCATACTCTGTAAGAAAGCCCTGAGGGAGTAATAAAGCTTCCATATATTCACCAACCCTGGATCACATTATCATTGTATTTTTACCTTAGATGTTTTAATATCAATACCAAAAATAATCTCGGAGCTAGAAAATAATTAATTCATTTTCTGATTGGTTGCTCATGCTCCTGGAACTTTAAGCTCTGATTAACCATATGAGTACAGATAAAAATTGTCCTACTGTCCCGTGGTCACATGCCAGAACCCTAGAGTATCCCTCACATCATCCTACAGCCTTGGCATGGGATTCAGTTTCTCAGGGTTAGACTCCATAGTCTCCAGGTCCAGTCCCCTCTGCAGGTACAGCCAGCATGTGGGTCCTTCCAAAGACAGTTCTTTAAGAATATAAGCTAGGCTTGGTAGCACATACCTATAATCCCAGCATTTGGAGAGTGAGTCAGGAGGATTATCCTAAGTACAAGGTCAGCCTGAGCTATATAGTGAATTCTAGGCCATCCTGGGCTACAGTACAAGTCTTTGTCTCATAAAACTACATTTTAGAAGAAGAACTTGGGGTCACGCATACTGGGATTATCCTTTCTTACAGATGCTAAGCGTTGTGAGCTGTGGGTCTGAAAGTTAAGTCCTTCCACCATGAGAACTGCAGGGAAAAAAAAATTGCTTTTGGTGCTGGGGATTAAGCCCAGGGCCTAGAACATACACCCCCGCCCAACATCAATGTTGGCATTTTTATTTTATTCTTTTAAATGTCTGTGCCTGTGTGTCAAGGTATGTACAGGCTCATATGCGTGTATAGAGACCAGGGGACAACCTCAACGTGTCCCTTCACTCCTTCCACCTTCTGTGAGCCGAGGTCTGTCTTGTTCAGCCACCGAATGCGCCAGTCTAGCGGGCCTGAGAACCCCCCAAAAATCTCACCGTCCTCCCACCTTCCGGATGCTCCCGCTTCCACCTTCCCATTGCCGCGCGTGCGTTGGGATCATAGGCACATGCACCCCTTTGCATCTGGCTTTATGTGGGTGCTGGGGAGGACTGAATCCGAGTCCACAGGATTGTACGCAGGCACGTTTAAATGTTGAGCCATCTTCTCAGCCCCGACGCTGAGGTTTTAACCCCCTCTCAGATTGAAATGTAAGTGTAAGAGAGGTAGGCGCATTCAGTGGGGAGAGGATGAAAACCTCTGAAGTTATTATGCTAATGTTCTGTTTTCAGTTCAAGACTTTATTGTATCACATGAGAAAGCTTTCCTCCTGCCTCAGCCTCCTGGGTGCAGGGGTGTGTCGATGCGCCTGGTGCATTCACAACTCTTAAGGGGGAGAGTGTGAAGACTCCCAGTTACACGACCAGCGGTCGTCAGTCACCGTACCTTCACTTCTCTTCAGCTCCATGTGGCACTCTGTGTCCCTGCTTTCACTTAGCTCTGAGAAATGTTAGAGTCATCAGGAAACGAGAATTCACTTCACTAAAGTCTTTATGAAGCACTGTTTGATGTGCTATGATTGGGTTTATTCTACACTAAGTTTACCTTAATGGTGCTGACTATAAAAACTGTGGTTTTTTCAAACAAAATGATTACATTAGAGGCTATGCTACATAAACTAGATGAAGAAAATATTGGAAAATCCACTCATTGGTAACAAAACTGCCTAATGGTTCTATTTAATTTTTTTCTTACAAAGTATAATAAAGCTAATAAGTATACAACAAAAGTCTAATATTTCAGTGTTTCTGTTTTGCTTGATGGGATGTTGTAAATTTCAAGAGATATGATGCCATGTGTAACCACAATGTATATTATTTAATAGTTGGTACATTCTCACCATTGTAAGTCTAGATGGTTTCCATAATTACACAATATGAAAATTGGCCCCAGGCATCGGGAACCACTTGACAGTGGATTGTGGGTGCTGTCCTGCACTGAGCTGTTCTGGGTTAGGCTAGTGACCTAAGAAGGTGGTTTTAAGTTGGTATTTCTTGTATTACTGATGTGTGTGCTAAATGACTTATAAGGAAAATAACTGTGGGGCTGGAGGGATTGCTTAGCAGTTAAAGCCAAAGGACCCAGATTCAATTCTCCAGGACCCACCTTACCCAGATGCACAAGGGGGCACACGCGTCTGGAGTTCGTCTGAAGTAGCTGGAGGTCCTGGTGCATCCATTCTCTCTCCCTCTTTCTCTGTCAAATAAATAAATAAAAATTTAAAAACATATTTAAAAAAAGAAAATAACAGACTAAAATATATAGCCCATGCCTGGCACAAGGGAGAACTTAAAGAAAAAGGAAATGGGCCCATTTTCATTATTCCTCCATTTCTCAAAGGCATCACACATTTCTGAGAGAAAAGAGACAAAGAGAGGGGAGAGAGAGAGAGAGAGAGTCAGACAGAAGAAAGAATATCAGGAAAGACATACTCTCTTCTGTGAGAGATTAATGGTGAACTTCAGAAACTTTGGGAATGTAGAAAACCATGTGTTGTGGTTAAGCATGAGCCTTTTTTGAATTTTGATTCCGCCGTTCACCCAGCTCTGTGACCTTGGGCAATTGATGTGATGTCTTGCTTCAGCGTTTCCATTTGTAAAGTGAGAATAATAGTAGTCCCTATCTCACCGGATTGTTGGGAGGGTAAATGAAGTGATCCATAACAGGTTAAGCACTGGGGCTGACGGTTGTCAACTGTTAGCTACTGGTAAGGGTAGAACTAACAATGGACAACATTTTAAGCCCTATGTTTTCTACCCTTGCTTGGTCACACAACTAGTTTTTTTTTTTGTTGTTGTTGTTGTTTTTACACTTATTTATTTATTTGAAAGAGAGAGGCAGGAGTTGGGGGAGAACAGGTGCCCCAGGGCCTCCAGCCACTGTGAACGAACTCTAGAAACACATGTACCACTTTCTGGGTCCTGGGGAATCAAACTTGGGTCCTTAGGCTTTGCAGACAAGTGCCTTGACTGCGCAGCCATCTCTCCAGCCCTCATACAACTCTTTTTGAGAAACATCTACACCCATCTCATGGAATTACAATAATGTTGGATTAACTCAGAGGATTCTTGCCTTTATGGCATATATTATAATTCTGTTCCCTTCAATTTCCTAATTGTTCCCATGAGTAAAGTTTATCATAGCTTATGTACTGTCTCATGTATGATTTTCTAAAAGCGTCAAAAGTATTTTCTCTTCTATCATAATTTATTTTCACACTGTTATGTGATAGCTGGTATATGGACCGCTGGGAGATGTAAGGCTCCTAGTCTGGCCATTCCATGCGAAGCCAGAGCTCTACACAGCAAATTTTTTTTCTTTTTCTTTTTCTTTCTTTTTTTTTTTTGTTTGCTCTGTGCTTTCCCCCAGGCAATGTGGTTTCTCAAGGTCAGGCGGAGTCTATTGTGTTCCCTTGTATTTTCTGGTGTATGTGGTATTGAGTGGATGCTTGGTACATGCGAGTGAACCGAGAATGAGGCAAGTGGAGGTTTTCCAGTCGGGGTTTCCTGGGGCTCCTTAATTGGACCCTCCCCTTGCTCACGAGCTTTCAAGGCCACGCAGTTGGTTTAGAAGGGTCACCTGGAAGAACAGGCATTTCCAGACTATGGATGCAGATTTGAATGATCAGCTGCAGATGCCTTTGATGACTTCCCTTCCCCTGGCCAGCCTACTGGTCCCTGTCCCCTTTCTTGGACAGCATATCCCATTGATATGAAAGGTACCAGTTACTTTGGATATATTCAGTAATTCCAAATCCTGCCACTCAAACTTTGATGGAGTCGCTCAATCTTTGGGCTCAGAAGTGACATATTGTGAAACTCCTAGGGCTGCGTTATACTGTCAGTTAGCTAACAATCACCAGCGGGTAGTCTCCCCCTCCACCCCCCGTCTTGTTTTGTTTCCTAATATAAATTATTCAAGTTAAGCTTCAGAGTGTCTGGGTTTGGTCATAAATTCTAGTCTCTATACAGTTGAAATCATAGTGAATTTTCTACTATCAAATCCTTCCCATAGTTATAGCGAAGAATCTTGTCAGAACATTATAAACAATATAACATTTTCTGTGATATAATGGGTGTCATATATTCTACCTGAATGGTGTTTGAAAGATTGGATGTATGCCACTATTATTTAAGGTGTATTCTCTGGAGACAATAAGAAGAGGAAAGAGCGAGTAATTCTAGAAGGTGATGGTTTCTCTCATTTATTTGTTAGGCACTGAGCCTGGGGGTGGTCCTTAGAGGGGCAACTGTATCACATGAGTTCTTAAGTCCTCTTTTGCCTTGTGATATGACTGCAGAAACCAACTAAAATAAATTTGTGTTTGGGGCTGGGATCTATTAACTCATAAGAATGTGATTCCATGACATTCAGAAATTCTGACTCAGGTCACTGACATGAAGTGGGAAAATAAGTGCGTTATCTAATTAAAAGTAATTCAGTAAGCAGAGTTTTTCAAAACATGAGAGTTCTAAAAAACATATATCTACCGGTCCCATTGTGACATGGAAGCCATTGAAAGTGTAGATTGTAGCCATTACAATAAAAGTTCACTTTAGGGTGTTTGCATAGTGGCATAACTGCCCAGCAAGACATTTCTCAAAACGCGTCTCAGCGTGGAGCGAGGCATGTCCGCCTGTACTGAGAGCCGCACAGTCACCACACAGGAAACTGACTTCCCCTCTCACAGCCTACTTGCAGATGCCACACCAAAGTACTGGTTTCACTTCTTTGTATGTTTTCCTCAGCACCTACCTGTCTTCTATATTAAGAATAGTCTTTTAAACAGTTTTGATACTGACCTGAGCGCAAGGGTGATTGTTTGATTGATTTTGACTTTAAATTTCCAATCAAATGAAGAGCCTTTTTCTTTGCAGCCAAGATCATATTTTAAACAAGCAAACAAGACACCATCCTAATGTAAAATTAAATACTTATATCTGGCTGGATGGCGCTGTAGTAGCACGTGGCAAGCAAGGATATTAATGTTTTCAGAAAATCAATGAGTGTTTGTCAAATAAAATTAATTATGTATGTTACCCCCCTCTCGCTCTCTCGGCGTTCACCATTATAGGTTTGTTTCCTACAGTAATGTGCGTCGCATTGATCAGGACCTAAAGAACAGACCTGTGCTCTCGGTCCCTCTCCCTGCACCTCTCCCGCCGTCGCCCCCACCCTCCCCGCCGGGCACCCTTGCTCACATCCATTACGGCAGTGATGGATTATTGGCATCCAGCCAACATGACAGGATGTCACAGGTCGCTGAGCAAAAATTTTCAGCCTCTGTTTCCACTCGAATTAACTATTATTGAAATAGTTTATTGAGATTGAAGTATTGATCATTTTTTTGCTAACCGTGGCTTAAGGGAAGGAAAGAGGAGGCAGTGGGGTTTTTGAAAGACACTAAATTTCATTTTAAAAAATCTCATTTATTTAGCCTTTTCTTCTTCCTGTTTTATCGCCCCTATAGTTTTATTGCTTGGAAAAGGGTATCTTGGTTTTATTTTTATGACAGTATAATTATACTTCAGAAATGCACTTGATTACTATGGGTAACAAAATTGTTCTAGTATATTGGCTTGGCCAATATTGCTATACAAACAACTTTTCAGTCAATTGCATCTGGTAAAAATCAATACAATATGGTAATATTTCAAGTAAGAATTTGCTGAATCTAAGGGTTTCAGCACATTTTCTTTCAGGGACAAATACTTTTGAGTAATATTTTATGTTAATAAAATGCTTGATGAAGAAATTTGAAGTCCCCAGCAAGAGGTTGTTAGGAGGTCTTACATTAGCATCTTACATGTCTGTTGTGATGGGTGAGAGAGACCCAGTTCCCAACAGAAGTCTGTCCTCTGGCCTCATATGAGGGCCGCACGTGTGGTGTGACTTCCTCCTGCGGTATGCCAAGTCTGGACCCTGCATGCCAAGATGACAGACACTTGAGCGTTCCTGGTCCCCAGAGGAGCACAGGAAGGCCAGTTGTAGTTACCCTCCTTGCTGTAACAAAACGCCTGGCAAGGCCAGTTTAAGGAGGAATGGCTTAGCCTGAGGTCTCCGTGCTTCATGGCAGGGAGGGCGTCGTAGGAAAGGCAGTTGGTTCCACCGCATCCACAGTAGCCGTGAAAGCTCTCACCCCACCAGCCCGCCTCCTTGTCCACAGGCCAGCACCCCAGTCTGTGGAATAATGCCCCCCATTTAGGAACATCTTTCCACCTCAGATAATCTAATCCACAAAATCCCTCATAAAACATGCCCAGAGATTTGTTTCCGTGATGCTTCTAAATCCTATCAAGTTGACAACTGAGATTAACTATCACAGCAGGTAACAAGGGCCTGAGAATTGTGTTGAGCAGCAAGCTTGGAGCATGAGTGGTGTCAAGGACCCAGTGTCCAGAGAGACACAGAGACTCTGCCCATAGGTAAGCACAGAACCTTGGGCCGGCTTGCATGTCTGTTTGTAGCCCATGGACCTAGGGGTTTCTTGCAGAGAGAACAGGAAATACCCCATGGGGAGCTCACAGTGAGCAGACACGTGGCTAAAGGAATTGGCTTTCATCGAATGCAGACAAAGCCAAGGGACTCAAGACAGCGGCTCAGACCCACAACCTGTCCTGTGGATGAGCGCTTTGCTTTGTGTTCTGAACCATCTCGAACCAACATCTCTGTGAGTGCTCTGCCCTTGTCCTCTCTTCTCCCTCTAATTGTCCCATTGGAGGAGACTTGCGTCTCTGTCACTTTGGTGGCAGTGCGCACAGGGCCTGGCACAGTGCCTTAGCTACACTGAGCACCTAGTTTCTAGAATGAGCCCACCGAGGCAGATTCTGCACACAGGATGAACACACAGCGTCGTCTGTGGGCGGCTCTAGGTCACCTACCACATGCACAGTGACTCTGCCTCGTTCAGAACTGCCAAGAAAAGAATCTCGAGCCAGGCACGAGACGGCTTCTCCCCAGGCCTAAGCTCCCGAGCAGAAGTTAGTCTGTGACACCGTAAGTCACCCCTGTCGGCTCTGTTGAGTTTCTTTCTTTTGCATTTTATCTTCTTGTTTATTCACTTGCTCACGGAACTCCTGCTTCCTGTCACTTTGTGCCGTGGACTGTGCCAGCATGGGAGTCCAGTCATGGACTGGTCCCTGTGCAGATTGGGGCCAAACAGAATAGTTAAGGAAATAAATACCGAGATAAGATACCAGACCTTGCAAGTGCTGCTTGGGGGCGGCTTAGCTGAGGAGGTGACATCTGAGCTCAGAACTGAGGGATGGGAAACCTGGGAGGACCTTCCTGGCGGAAAGAGCCACTCAAGCCAAAGCCCTGCGGAGAACACGGCCATGTTGTCCAGGCCAGCCTAGCTGGAGTGGCGTGAGCATCGGAGGGTGGAGAGATGGGCAGAACTTGATCACACTGCATCTGTAGTCCCAGCTCATGCTGTGAAGCTTGGCTTGGCATGGCATGCCCAAGGTCACGCCAGGAATGTAGCCCTGGGTTTTTGACACCTCCATCAGTACCTGGAAGTGCTTCCTGACCCTCGGTTTCTCTGGGTTTCTTTTTTTTTTTTTTCGAGGTAGGGTCTCACTCTAGCTCAGGCTGACCTCTGGAATTAACCATGTAGTCTCAGGGTGGGGTTTCATAATTTTGAAAATTACTTGTTTATTTATTTGTTGCAGAGGGTGGGTAGAGGGGGAGGGAGAGAGAGAATGGGCATGTGAGGGCCTCTAGCCACTGCAAACAAACTTCAGACTCATGCGCCACCTTGTGCATCCGACTTGTACTGGGGAATCGAACCTGGGTCCTTAAGCTTCGCAGGCAAAGTCCTTAACCACTAAGCCATCTCTTCAGCCCAGAGTGTCATAATTTTTAAGACATGTGATATGGGGATATAAGATATAAAGTGATGTATAATTTTGAAAGGCAGTGATGAACCATGCCTGGTAGTTAACAGGAGAGGCTCTTTAGTAGTTGCTAACACACCACTAATTCCCTGACAGAGTTACCGCAGCACGGGCTACCCTTTGGGTCTCTTTACCTAGCAAAAACTTAGAATTTAATAATTGGATCCCTAGATTAATTAATTGTATGGTTGTGCCAGCGGACGTGGTGCATTTCTTGATTTCGAGGCGCGCTAACATTTTTAAAGCCATTTTTGCAGTATTTGACATGTTAGAAAATTGTCATCTCTGGGTTGGCACATTGCACAAGCAAATATTTGTATACCATAGCATCTAGGGCATTTACTTAAATTGCTTTTTTGGAAAATAATTCACTGGAAAGTCCAAAAGGCATTTACTGTGTATAACTTTCTGCCGCAGCTTCCTCCCCTCTCCCCCACCACCTTCAGTCTGTTGTTGGCTGTTTTGATGTAAGAGACGATGTTCTTGGTAAATTGCTGCCACGCTGGGGTGAAGCCCATTCAAGTTCTGTGTTGTGCATTAGCACCAAACGGAGAGCAGGTGACGAAACCAGAGGGGTGCACCAGTAGACACGTAGGCGGCGAGTGTTAAGCTGACAGGATTTTTTTTTCAAAGCAGTAGTTTGCTTATAAATGAGATTTTGTATAATGTTGTCCTCTCGATCTTGAAGTTTCCATAGTTTTCTAATGTCAGTATTCATCTCAGAAGGAAAAGGTACGAGAAGTGTTGTGCCAAAAGCAGCACTCGGGGCTTTTGTTTTGTGAATTCAAATAATCAAGCGGAAAAAATGTCCAGGCAAAATTAGAACTTGCTTTGGGGCACAATCAATAAAGCATTTTAACAAGCTTAAGTGTATTTGGAAAATATGTATTGTGTAAGGTTCTCACACATAGTGATTCTGTTACCACTGCCAACTGTAGCAGTAAAATGTAACCATATACTACAGTCAATAAACATAGAGCTCTGATTAAACCATAATTAAGTTTCCCAAAAAGTTAGCTAAAAACTATGAATACAGTATTTTTACACTTCTTCAAGAACAAACTTACAACAAATGAAACTGTACAGTGTTAGAGAAAATGAGGCACAGTGTAAAATCTCAGAGGGGATTTTTACCACGAGTACATGTGCTGGGTAAAATCTGTACACGCCATTTATTTCTTCTTCCCTTTAACTCCCCCCCCCTCTTTTGGGAAGATAATCCTAGTGAATGTTTGCAGAACAAAGCAACTGGGATAACTGAAAAGGCCAATAAGCAGGTTCCTTGTAACTTCAGAGGCGCAGGTGAAATGGTTCAAGGCCCCCTCAGCCTCTAGACAGCAAGGACTAAGAAGTGCTCAGGGGCTAGGAGAATGCGTAGTCAGGAAAGTGTTCGTTAAGCATGCATGAAGACCTGAGTTCTAACCTCCCCCAACTTCCTGTTGGCAGACATGGTGGCCCACTAATAATCGCAGCTCCGGGAAGGCAGAGCCGGAGGCTCCCCATTGCATAGGCTACCTACTTGCCCAGTGGGTAAACCAATCCATGAGCTCTGGGTTCAAGTGAGAAATTCTGTGTCAATAAATAAGAAGTAGGGCTAGAGAGATGGCATAGCAGTTAAAAGACGCTTGCTTGTAAAGCCCGTTGGTACTGATTTGACCCCCCCTGCACCCACATAAAGCCTGATGCACAAAGTGATGCATGTGTCTGAAGTTTGTTTGTAGTGGCAGGTGGCCCTAGTGTGCCCACACACACACACACACCCTCAAATAAATAAATAAGGCGGAGAGCAATTGAGGAAAACACCAGGCATCCACCTCCGGCCTCCACACTCACACACGTGTGCGTGCCTGAACTTACCTCTCACACATGGGACACCATACACACATGCACATGCGTGGAGTGGGAGTGGTTCTCTTGCCTTCATTTCCAAAGCTCCATCATGTGTTCTGTTATTACCACTGGAAAGTGGCCGAGCTTTTCAGAGCAAGAGCAGGCAAGGCCCGCCTCTGCAACCCAGGCTTGCTTATTTCCCAGCCCCTCCCCAGGGCCCGTCCTGTGAGTAACTGCAGCTCAGCTGTGTGAGGTTAAGACAGCTGAGCATTGCCCGCCAAAGAGCACCTGCCAGCTCTTGCCAGCACACGTGCCGCAGCCGTGCGCTGTATTTTTACTCTGCACAGGGAAGGAAAGGTCGTTTTCCTCCCCCCCCCCCCCCCGCCCCCTGTGCCTTTCCTAGAACTTGGGCTCTTTGAAGCCACAAATTAATCCAGTGTCACACCATTTGATACTGATCTCTAAACCTCAGTCACTTCAGCAGAGGATTTCTCTGCACATTCTATCTTTGGTGGTTTTCCTTGCCATGGCTTTGTGAGTGTTTTTAAATCGTCCCTGGAATCATGCCGATGTTTTGCTTGCTGGGATCTGTTAGGAGTTCTTTTCCTCCAACATAGGCCCTCCTTGCTCCCACTTATCTTTATAAATGCAAGGGGCCTCTTATGCACTACTGCCTGGATGGGTTGGGGAATCAGACCTTATCTCACAGGACTGTCATGCAAAATATTGCTTTATTTTTTTGTTTTTGATTTTCGAGGTAGGGTCTCACTCTGGTCCAGGCTGACCCGGAATTAAGTGTGTATTCTCAGGGTGGCCTCGAACTCACAGCGATCCTCCTACCTCTGCCTCCCGAGTGCTGGGATTTAAGGCGTGCGCCACCACGCCCAGCATATTTCTTGATTTTTAGAGAGCATTCTTACACAGTTCATATAGTGTTGAAAGTCACCAGAGATATCTCAAAAAAGAATACTTTTAAGCGTAGCTCCTCAACACAGAGGAAAGTCGCTCATACTCCTTCTCCCTGGTTTAAGGATGACCATCGCAAAACGGGGAAAGTGACAATTGTTTGTGTTCGGTTTTCATGTTGAAAGGAAAAGTCTCCCCTGGTTTATCGCAATCTAGTCATGATGTGTCCATTCTGTGAAGTCCGTTATGCACAAAAGTCCACAAAATGAAGATAAAGTGCCTCTCTCCAGCCTGACAAAAGCCATTCCTTTGCAGAACGGTAGCTGCAACCAAAGTAAATAAATGAATGGACAGCAATCACAGCCTAGTTGATGAAACTGTTCAATTAAAGCACAGGCATTTACATGGTGTAATTTCCCTAAATTGCCAATGAGCCCCTTTAGACACAACCAGTGTTCAAATTGATTTCAGCATTGATTTTGGCTGAAGCTGATAAATTTCTGCTTGTTAGTTAAAGTAATTTTGCAGAAGACTTTGTACTGCAGTATTGAAGTGTTCATTTAGCTGATGGTTAAAAGAGGAGTTATTTACAGAGGCTCCTACTGTTGTTCTGAGATGGGACAATTCCCCAATCATCTTTTACTTTTAATTTTTTAGGCTTCAGCATACCAATCAATAGGTGATTGAAACTGATTAAAACTTATCCAACCAGCTGCCTATGGCAGTTTAATTAGAAGCTGGATGATTCTTAAATTAAACTTGTCTTATTTTCATTGCATAGCCATCTTCCAGAAGAGTAAGGGACTAACGGGGCTGAAAACATAAAACTTTGGCTCTGTTAAGATATCTCACAAACATTCAAATCCCTCAAGAGCTATTCCTAAAGCAACTCAAAAATGCACTCAGAGTTTTTCAGAGATTCAAAGGGATATTTTTGGTGTCAGACGGGTCACCCGGAGTATAATGTAGGTGAAAGTTGTTCTGCGAGGCAGCGTCCTGCGAGACAGATGAATGTCGGGCTTGGTCGTGAGCACAAGGGAAGACTTCCATGAGTCTTCCATCAGCTTTGAGTATTTTTCATTCCTTTTTGAGGTCTTGATCAAAATAAATCTCCACTGAATGAAAACTAGTATTTTCACATTAGCCCACGTTGACTTTTTGACAGCATTGTAAGTGGGACAGCAGAAGAGACCTTTGTCATCTTCCTTACTTCCTGATCGTCCCCATCCTGATGTTATCTAGTGTCTTCAGTTTTTTAATGGAAGTGGTTTAATATTTCTGTCATGAGGGACATATTACATCTGGTACTGCTGGGAAGGGACGGGCTCACTTTTCAAAGGTGCATTTACTCTTTGACCCACCAGGGTGCTGTTTAGTGTCGTAGAGAGGTAATTTAGTAAATTGTACCCCAGTGGCCTGAAAAAGTTAATGCAACTCTGAAAAGTGAGTCATTCGATCGATTTTCCCCTATTGCTTTTTAGAAATCAGCAGTGACCATAGCCAGAGAGCCTTGAAGGCGACCAGAAAGAGGCTCTGGAAGCTGCCACAAAGCTTGCTGCCCTGTGCCTTGGCTTTGGAGGGGTTGACTCCTTGCTACTTATCTTACCAGACATGCTCTTGGGTAACCTTACCAGGCCTTAGATTTGCTACCTGTGATGTGTGATTAACATTTCCCTGGCAGATAGCTTCTCTGTTTGAAAATATTTTAAAACCAAGCATAGAAGCTTTTCTAATGGCGAGTTTTATGTCTGGTTTGGGAAAGTGACTTACTGTGAGCATTACAAGAAACTGTGAGTTGTGATTCCTTGTACTCAATCCATTTGAGGAGAGAGCTTTCTGCCTAGTCAGTGCCCAGGCTGTCCCCACACTATATTGCCTAGCTGTTCCAGTGCCTCTCTTTTTTTTTTTTTTTTTTTTTTTGAGGTAGGGTCTCATTCTAGTTCAGGCTGACTTGGAATTCACTATGTAGTCTCAGGGTGGCCTGGAACTCACGGCGATCCTCCTACCTCTCTGCCTCCCGAGTGCTAAAGGGGTTAAAGGCATGCGCCACCACTCCTGGCTCCATTGCCTTCTTTATCTCGGCTTTATATCTCTTGCCTCCCTGTTTTGTCCATTTACAATCCTTTAGAAACTTTGGCCAAGAGATCCCGTGGCTCTCTTCCTTGATCTCAAGGGACGTTATTACTCAGTTGACATGGGGAGCAGCAAAGGCTTCATCATAGTGGAAGAGACGTGAAGGAATGTGAGGACCACCTTAACTCTGAGAGCAAAACGGGTCACTTCGCCCAGCTGCACAGACAGAAGAAATGAGAAAATGTGGGGATGGGGTCCTGCTCCTGTGTTTCTCTCATTGAAAATCTTTTTAACCCAGCCATGTTCCCCATATCCTATATTAGGTTGGTTTATGATCCCTGAGTAGAATCAGTGTCTTGAAATTAATATCTGTAACCAAACAACATGTTTGATTTGGTCCATAAACAGTCTGGGGGCCCTGTTGCTTAACCACAAATTATTTCGCAATCAGTAGCCAAGCATCTGTAATGGGTGTTTTGAAGGAAAGTTGGCGTAGTCCACAATTTGAACTCGTACAGTTTACATAAAAGCTTCTTTCTGCAACTGCTATTTACTTTGGATTTTCTGTTTGAACAGCGAGAGCCTGGCTAATGTGTTTATCTATTATGGGAGGCAACAACTGTCAGTGTTATTTCCCCTGAAACTATGTGAATTTTTTTTTTCTGTGAATGGTGATGGCTATTTTAGTATGCGATAGTACTTTTCAAAATTCCAAAGCCTGACTACTAGCCCTAAACATTTTAAATAAATCTACCACTCCCCCCCCCAAAAAAAAGACCTACCAAGTGAACAAATCTCTCAAAATACCAAGCACTGAAACAAAATTCTCATTAGCTGACCCACAGCCAGCTTACATTTGGTTACTGAAATTGCCATTGCATTTAAGACAGTATCCAAGCTGGGCATGGTGGCGCACGCCTTTAATCCCAGCCCTTGGGAGGCAGAGGTAGGAGGATCACCGTGAGTTCAAGGCCACCCTGAAACTCCATAGTGAATTCCAGGTCCACATGGGCTAGAGTGAGACCCTACCTCGAAAAACCAAAACCAAATAAACAAAAATAAATAAATAAAAAGATAAAAGACAATGTCCAAGCTGGGCTTGGTGGCACCTGCCTTTAATCCCAGCACTCAGGAGGCAGAGGTAGGAGGATCACCGTGAGTTCAAGGCCACTTGGGCTAGAGTGAGACCCTGCCTCAAAAAAAAAAAAAAAAAAAAATGACCCCACAAGATGGCAAGAGATTTTTGTTTTGTGTCTGCACGTGCATTGATGCACTGCCTTCCAACGTGTCCTGCCTTACAGCCTTCCGGGATCAAGGCTCGCTGTTCGAGGGAGGAGGCACAGAGTGCCACGTGGGTACCTCCTCACCTTATATCTGCCTGCAGCCCTCTGGAGGTAGAAACCTTCACTTTTCCTTCTGTTTAGTTTTCTTTTATGCCCAAGTGTTAGACATGGAAAGAAAGACACCTAAGTAGGAGAAAGACTGCCCTGTTGTTTTCTAATTTTACATGAAAACAGAACTACACCTACTCTTGTTTGTTTTTTATTTACATCTACATTTTTGTGGAGGTTAGTTTTTTTGTTCATAAATGAATAAAATGTTATAAAGAACAAGGAAACAGCATCTGTAAGTGTGGGAACTGATGATTAGTCATGACTTTTAATTAATGCCATATTTTTAATAAGGAAGTACATTTAATAATTGAATCTGAGTGACTGTAACTAGCTCTTAAATTTCTGTGCTAATGAGAATTAGGAGTCGTACAGTTACTTACAGTGGATAACTACTCTGAAACCTCATGTTAGAAAATGCTTTGTCAGCTGGGCGTGGTGGCTCATGCCTTTAATTCCAGCACTTGGGAGGCAGAGGTAGGGGGATCACAGTGAGTTCAAGGCTGCCCTGAGACTACATAGTGAATTCCAGGTCAGCTTGGGCTAGAGTGAAACCCTACCTTTAAAAACCAAAGAAAAGAAAATGCTTTCTCTCAGCTGGGTGTTGAGGCAAATGCCCTTAATCTCAGGATTTGGGAGGCCAAGGTAAGAGGGTTACCATGAGTTCAAGGCCAGCCTGGAACTGTAGAGTGAGTTCCAGGTTAGCTTGGGCTAGAGTGAGGCCATATCTCAAAAACAAACAAACAAACAAATTCTATGAACTTTCTGTCACCGTGAGCCAGATCTTTGATACTCTTTATTTCACCTGTCTCCTTGCCTGTGCCCTGGCTCTGGTGGACATCCTGGAAAGCTCCAAGGCCAAGAAGGAGGGCATGGAATCTGGGATAGCCGTGGCTGTGACACAATTGCCTGCCTGCAAAACAGAGAACTGAGGTCAGTTCTGGGGAGAGCCAGAACCACTGTTGTCTCCAGCAGCCACCCGATAATATCACAGAGGGCTTTGCAACTTTGGTTTGCTCTTAAATAGGCTTGTCTGGTTTTCTTTCTGGTCTCCTCCGTACCCACACTTGGACCCAGGGAGCGGAATAAACCTGCCTTCTCTCCACTTACTGGAAGCATACCCCTTGGTAGCTCCTGTTCTTGCGAGTCAGGCCCGCGCTATTGCTTTGCCGCCTCCGGGCCCAGATGATTTCCTTCGGTTTCCCATCCATTTGGAGAACTTTCCACCCATTGATAGCTGTCTATAAATAATTCACGGGGTCATTGTCCCCCTGTCCACCGACCTGCTCTGAAGTATGTTATGTGAGAAGCAGAACTGAGGCCCATGGCATTTGGTTCCCATGGTTTACAGAGCACCTCACCCTCACAGGACGGCGCCAGGTCCGTCATGCCAGTGTTTCTCTTTGTCCTTGTGACTCTGAGTCTATACATGGCGTGACTCTTGAGGTCTTTTCTTCAAGACAAAAAGGGTGTCTCTATACTCATTTTAATGACTCTTGCTAGTCAATGAATTGGCATTTACCACGTCATGCAGCCAGCTGACCACAGGTCAGCTCTAGTTCTTAAATCTCTCCCTGCTTCACAGTCTCTAGAGCAGCACAGATGCTCCTTATTAGAAATTCTCCCTGCTCACAATTTAAAATAATTTTATTGGGACGGGTTCAGAAATTAATATGCAGAAGGCGCTGCAGGACGTAGATGCCTCCTTCAGCTGTGTGAGGTTGCACAAGCATTGTCAGGAAATGTATGTTCTCCTCTGGGTTATTTATTTTGTGAACAGGAGTCAGCTGGGATGATTTTATTTTTGTGGTTCTTCTAGAATTTGGAATTCTAAGCATAAATAATCTCAGTAAACACTGTACACCGCAGATGCGATTGATCTTTTCCATGACGTACACTTGTGTGGGAATCCAGATGTTGGAATGGGAACCCAGGTTGCTTCTCCCTTATGTCCTGTGTGGATAGAAGACTCTTCAACATTTTGTTTTCAAATTTTTATTCTCCTCATTGTTAAAGATTCTGCGACAAATTCAGTTTATTCCTTTCAGTGATTATTCGTAAGTTCTCTCTCTCTCTCTCTCTTTTGGTTTGTCCTCCTCTAGCTGAGGCTGACCTGGAATTCACTGTGTAGTTTCAGGGTGGCCTCAAACTCACGGCAATTCTATCTCTGCTTCCAGAGTGCTGGGATTAAAGGTGTGCGCCTCCACACCTGGCTATTCTTAAATTCTTACTAAGATTTACATGAATGAGAACATACTTCTTACAAGTATTGCACTACACTATTTTATTTTTTAATGTGTAAATATGCGTGTTCATGTACACATTATGCAGGTGCATATGCATATGTGTGCTTATGTGTTTTAAAGCCAGAGTAGAGGGCTGGAGAGATGGCTTAGCAGTTAAGGCATTTTCCTGCAAAGCCAAAGGACCCAGGTTTGATTCCCCACGTTAGCCACATGCACAAGGGGGCGAATGTGTCTGGAGTTCGTTCGCAGTGGCTAGAGGCTCTGGTGCTCCTATTCTCTCTGTCTCTCTCTCTTTCCCTTCCTCCCTCCCTCCCTCTTTCTCTGACAAATAAATAAATTAAATAAGAATATTTAAAGCTGGAGTAGAACCTTGGGTGTCTCCTCAGGAACTTTGTCCTTTGAGGTAGGGTCTTTCATTAGCTTTCAGCTCACCAATTAGGTGAGACTGGCTCGTCAGTGACTGAGAAATCCTCCTGTCTCCCCCTCCTCTGTGCTGGGGTCGCAGGTGTGCACCACCACACCTGGCATTTTATGTGGGTTCTTGGCGTTAAAGTCAGGTCCTCATGCTTGTGAGGCAAATATTCGACTCACTGAGCTCTTCCCCGGCCCCAGACTCTTTTACATGTCACAGAGCTGATAATGGAATCACTTGCATTTGTTCCCAAGTACTGCTTTTGAGGCACTTCACTGCACAGTTGGGGAGACATAACCCCAGCATCGTGGCCCAGTGTGAGCTCATGAGTGCCATGGCTTGTCGTGCCCAGCCGCCAGCGTACCACGGAGCTCCTTGCCATCCTCCAGTGCTTGGATGCTTTCTGTCCCATCTTCCCTGACGTTCCTTGAGCCCTGGAGGGGTTATTTCGTTTTGTTTTGAGAGAGGATTTCACTGTGTAGTGCATGCTGGCCTCAAACTCACAGATGTCCTCCTGTCTCAGCCTACCAAAGTGCTGGGCTGATGGGAGTGAGCCACCACACCCAGCTAGGTTTTACTGTTAATTAAAACACTCGGCTGCTGTGAAAACTTGGTAGCTTCCTAACATTACTGAGTCCAGAGCCTGTCTCCAGTATTACCTCATTGAATCCTCACGGCTCTGTAAAGTGGGAACTCATTACCTGTTCCAGATCGGAGCCCATTTACCTGAGCCAGGCTCACTTGGCTGAGGGACATACATGGTGTCAGAACTTGGTTGGCGCCTTGGGAGCACATACTTTTCTCTCTTGTCTCCCAGAAGAGAGTAGCAGTGATTGCTTCCTTGACATGAGAGCTCTGAGAGTGAGGGGCCTTGGCCTCACTGAAGCACTTATCACTCTGTACATGTGGAATCGGGTACAGGTGAGACAACCTCTTCATGCTTGTCATGCCTCATGCTCCCTAGCTTGATCCAGCCTTCACTTGGCCCTCAACTGTGTGAGCTTGGGCAAAGTACTTAGCCTGTCTCTGGGGTGCTTGTGTGAAAAATGATCAGACCACAGTTCTCTGAATTCCAGAATGACCCAAGTGAGTGATTATGTACTAATGTTAAAGGTTGGTGCCATCATCTTCGTTCAGTCTCCCAGAACCTGTCGTTACAAAGGAAGAAGGGAAATTGGAGTGCTGCGGACGTAGCTTAGTAAGAGAGCCCGTGCTTAGCACCCGGTTTGATCCCGACAGAGAGAGAACGTTTTTTTGTACTGGTCTTTTTTGTTATTTTGTATATTGAAAAATTTACACCAGGCTACTGGTTTTGTTTTTTAACCACGCTGAAGGGTACATACTGAGCACTCAATTTTAAGGCTTAGGACGATCCCCAGAAGGCCTGTGGTGGTCACAAACAAAACTGAGCTCTCAAGAAGTCACACTAAAAACACCTCATACAGTGCTTCCTTCTTGGGCTCTTTGGAACAGGTAATTACTGTGGCAACAACAAACTAATTTGAAGTGTTAGCTGTTAATTAAAACATTGCAGAGGTGTATAGGTGTCTTTTGGTGTAACCAGAGCCTCCATTCAAACTTCATTAATCTCTTTGCAGTTAATGTGTTGAGGAAGGTCAAGACGACTGAGATGCACTATCTGCTGCAAGCAAACAAACTCCTTTTCCCAGGTAGAGCGCCATGTGCGGAGCCCAGGGACAAACCCGGCTGGCTCATGGATGGCAGTGCCTTTGTCATCCACTTCTCCCTGATGATTAAATGTTAAATTGGTACTGTCACTGCACCGTAAACCAAGCCACCCAGCATCTTTATGGCTGGAAATCGAACCCAAACTTGCACGGATGAATTAGCGTGCATCATAATTAAATCATCAAGCTTCCCCTTTTAATTCACTTGGAAATAGGACACTTTTCTTTTGGAAAAAGCGATCAGCTTTCTTGACGAGCTAATTACGTTGCTGAACTGTCCAGCGTGGTATACACATTAGGCAGTTATTCCTCTAATCATTTTCTTATCGCTGCAGCTGCTTTCAGAAGTCCAGGTGTTGCCTGTTCGGTGTAACAACGTGGCTCTTTTCACAATTTCCAGCCAACTGTGTGTCAGGCCTTGGTTGGTGATTCCAATACACAACATTTTAAAAAGAAGTTGTGCCTACTGGGCAAGTGCTCTACCCCTGGTCCCAACCAGCCCATGTTCATATGTCTTTTAAAAAAAAAATTATTTTTTTATTGACAACTTCCATAATTGTAAACAATATCCGTTGGTAATTCCCATACACACACACGCTTTTCCCTTTGAAAGTCCACTCTCCATCATATCACCCCCCCCCATCAATCTCTCTTTTATTTTGATGTCATGATCTTTTCCTCCTATTATGATGGTCTTGTGTAGGTAGTGTCAGGCACTGTGAGGTCATGGATATCCAGGCCATTTGGTGTCTGGGGGGAACATGTTGTACGGAGTCCTACCCTTCCTTTGGCTCTTACATTCTTTCCACCACGTCTTCGGCAATGGACCCTGAGCCATGGAAGGTGTGATAGAGATATTTCAGTGCTGAGCACTCCTCTGTCACTTCTTCTTAGCACTGTGGTGCCTTCTGAGTCATCCCAACGTCACTGCTATTTGAAAAGAGAAGGTTCTTTAACCAAAAGTGAGAATAGCATTAACATTTGGGTATGAACATTAAGAGAAGTGCTTACTGGGCAGTTTGGTGAGCACAGTAGATACATTTAGCCAGACAGCAGGAGACGTTACACCCCTAGGGTTCATGTCTACCCCTTTTGTAGGTTTTCATTGTCAGGGATGTATTCCCTCCCATGGAGCGGGCCTCCAGTCCATTTAGAGACCAGTTGATTTTCCCTTCAACAGACATGCTACTATTGTATCTATTGGCTCATGTGGCCTGGCTGGCCAAAGATAAGGCTTGCAGTGTTTACTGTTGAGTATCTTCACTGGTGATTTCTCTCTCCCATTGAGATGCATGCAGAGTGGCTTTTTCAAGCTTTCAGTCAGCTGTTCTACATGGAGGAGGTTTTCAGTTCAGCTCAAGCAGGATTTCTCAGTGGCCTTACAGCCCAAGTATGTGGAATCTTCAGCAATAGGGTTTTACCATTTGTTCCTAGTGGAAAACCAGGGGCCTCGGCAATGGCCTGTAATGTTTTAGGGGTGTCAGGGACCTCCCTGGCCAACAACTCTCTGGAAGGTCTCCCATCCCTGGCAATGGAAATTTTCTAGTAACAGTCTGTGGCTTCTGAGTATTCCATTGTCCAAAAAGGTAGTTTTCCATGTGACACTTATATCCTCTTAGATTTTGATTAGCCCTCCCTCCACCTTTCCTTCATTCAATCTCTTCCCCTGACCTCAATTAGGCCTTTTCACCCCCATTAATTTGTTCTACTTACATATACACAATACCATTCTATGAAGTCCCCCTTCCCTCCCTTTCTATTCCCTTTATATCTCCTTTCTAGCTTAATGGCCCCTGCTACTGAGTTTTATTCCTACTAACATAGAAGTCCAATCATTTGTAGCTAGACATATGAGAGAGAACATGTGCTGTTTGACTTTCTGGGCCTCGGACATCTCACTAAGTATAATCCTTTCCAGATCCATCCATTTTCCTGCAAATTTCATAACTTCATTTTTCTTTACCACTGAGTAGAACTCCATTGTATAAATGTGCCATATCTTCCTTATCCACTCATCAGTTGAGGAACATCTAGCTGGTTCCATTTCCCAGCTATTGTGAATTGAGTGGTAGTAAACATGGTTGAGCAAGTATTTCTAAGGTAGTGAGACGAGTCCTTAGGATATATGCCTAGGAGTGCTATAGCTGGGTCATATGGTAGATCTATTTTTAGCTGTCTTAGGAATCTGCACACTGATTTCCACAATGGTTGGACCACATTGCATTCTCACCAACAGTGTAGAAGGGTTCCTCTTTCCACATCCCCGCCAACATTTATGGTTATTTGTTTTCATGATTGTAGCCAATCTGACAGGAGTGAGATGGAATCTCAATGTAGTTTTAATCTGCATTTCCCTGATGACTAGTGATATAGAACATTTGTTAGATGTTTATATGCTATCTCTACTTCTTCTTTTGAGAACTCTCTAGTTCCATATTCCATTTTTAATTGGGTTGTTTGATTTCTTAATATTAAATTTTTTTTGAGTTCTTTCTATATCCAAGATATTAATCCTCTATCAGATGAATAGCTGGCAAAGATTTTCTCACATTCTGTAGGTTGCCTGTTTGCTCTATTCACAGTGTCCTTTGCTGTACAAAAGCTTTGTAATTTCATGAGGTCCCAGTGTTTGATATGTGGTTTTATTTCCTGAGCAATTGGGGTTATGTTTAGAAAGTTTTTGCCACGACCAATATGTTGAAGGGTTTCCTCTACTTTTTCCTCTAGCAGTTTCATAATTTCAGGTCTGATGTCAAGGTCTTTGATCCATTTAGACTTAATTCTTGTGCATGGAGAGATAAGGATCTAATTTCATCCTTCTGCAGTTACATATCCAGTTTTCCCAGGACCATTTGTGGAACAGACTGTCTTTTCTCCAATGAGTATTTTCAGCATTTTTGTTGAAGATCAGGTGGCTATAGCTACCCGGACTTACATCTGGGTCCTCTATTCTGTTCCATTGATCGACATGTCTGTTTTTGTTAATTTAAATTAGATTTAAATTCACTGCAGCTGAAACTTTGAGCCTGCCTCTCAGATGAGATCAGGTGTATTCTTGGTCGTATGGTCGTAGACCATATTTTAAATTTTTTCAAATTTATTTATTTATCTGAAGGGGGATGCTAGGGTCTCTAGCCCCTGTAAATGAACCTCAGATACATTGGGTAGTTGGGGAATTGAGCTCATGGGTGGCAAGCACCGTTAACCTCGAGCAATCTCCCAAGCCCCCTGCCTGCCTGTATGTAAAGAAAAGATGAGCCACATGCTTGAGCCTTGTAGCTATGTTTCTTATAAGAAATGATAGTAAAAGCTGTATGTACTATTTTGATGAAATGTAGTGATATAGTTTGTCTGCGTATGTAACTGCAAGAAACATAAATGAAAGTTTCCATGGACATGCTTTCTAGAGTGTTTAACATGGGACCCTAGAGGACACCACTGGATACACACAGGGCCAGCCAGAAGACCCAGGTTTGAGGACTCATTCTGCCACTATGCACTTGGCATCATTGAGCAAACTGCTTACCCTCTCTGGGCCTCAAGAGTTCTCATATGAGGAGGGTAGTCATACAGCATTGCCAAGGTTATGCTAGGATCTACAACCAATCACTTTGTCAGCTATTAAGTTCCATAGAAATGTCAGTCACAAGCTGGAGAGATGGCTCAGCAGTTAAGGCAGTTGCCTGCAAAGCCTAATGACCCAGGTTCTATTTTCCAGTACTCATGTAAAGCCAGATGCACAAAGTGGCACATGCCTCTGGAGTTCGCATGCAGCAGCAGCTAAAGGTCCTGTTACGCCCCTCTCTCCTTGCAAATAAGTAAAAATATCTTGAAAAAAAAAATTAAAGCAGGTGTGATGGCACATGCCTTTAATCCCAGCACTTGGAGGCAGAGATAAGAAGTTCTCCATGAGTTCCAGGCCAGCCTGAGAATACATCTTGAATTCCAGGTCAGCCTGGGCTATAGTGGGACCCTACCTCAGGGGGAAAAAAAAAAATTAAAAAGAGAAAAGCCAGTCTCTAACAAGTGCTGATTTCCGTGAAAGTACCATCTATTCTCCTATTGCTACATAAGTGATTGGATCCATGCTCATGTCCTTAAGTATTGCTTAATAATCTCAACCTTTTTTTTGTCTTCCCACAGAGCATACCATGTCCCAAGTGGGAAAATTTTAGCTGTAAAGGTAAGCTGTGGACGCATCTTACTAAGTTCTTGGTGCTCACTACTTTCTTTTCCCCTCATGGTACAAGCCTCAGACATTGTCAGAGAGATGAAGGAGTTTACGGGACAGGCTCAAGGCCCCAGGAGATGGCTCAGCCCCTGAAGTGCTTGCTCCAGCATCCACGTTCTAGAAAGATGTGGTTTGCGCCTCGCCTGCCATCCCAGGGATGAGGAGTCAGACACCGAGAACCCCTGGGGCTTGCTGCCCAGGTGGCCTAGCTGCATTGGAGAGCTCTAGGTCACTAAGAGGCCCTGTCTCACAAAATAAGGAGAAAAGTGACGAATGAAGGCAATAGACATTGACTTCTGACCTCCCTGCGCATGCATGCATGTGCACACATGCACACGCACATGTGTTCACATACATGCGCACAAAAACGTTTAAGGTTCAGCTGACAGGCAGAGGAAGCCAAGGTCCTGTGGGCTACTCAGGCACCAGGAAATATTTCAGAGTGCCTTCCAGTGCCCAGGCATCAACAGGAGTTGTAGTTCTTCTCAGTAAGACGACAGCATGTCTTTCTGAGTGGCCTCTGCCAAGGGGCATCACTGTGTTCCTGATCTTGCAGCTGAAAACTTTAGTCACGTGCCTCCTTTTGCTCTGTCACCTACCACAGTCTGGAACCTGCTGTGTCTTGTTAGATGTTTCCCCATTTGTCCATATTGTACTTATTATGTGTGTGCCCATGTTTGTGGGGAGGGGCATGTGCGGGCCATAGGCACATGTGTGCAGGTCAGCAGACGACTTTCAGGTAAGTCCTCACTTTCTACCTGGTTTGAGGTAGGGTCTGTCTGTCTGTCTTTCTGTCTCTCTCTCTCAATCTTGCATTGGTGTTCTTTGTTTCACTTGCTGCAAAGCTTCTGGGAAATTCTCCTGTCTCCACCTCCCATCTCTCCACCAGGATTCAGCATTCTGGTGTTCCAGAAGTCTGCCATGGCTTCTCTCAATTTTATTAATTTTTTTTAAATATGTGTTTATTTATTTGGCAGAGATATATAGAGAAAAAGGGACACAGAGAGAGAGAATGGGTGCACCAGGGCCTCTAGCCACTGCAAACTAACTCCAAATGCATGCACCACCTTGTGCATCTGGCTTACGTGGGTTCTGAGAAATTGAACCTGGGTCCTTTGGATTTGCAGGCGAGTGCCTTAACCACTAAACCATCTCTTCAGCCTGGCTTCTGGCAATTTTATACAAGGTCTGGGGTCAAATTCAGATACTCAGGTCTGAGCAGCAAGCACTGATCCACTGAGCCATCTCCCCAACCCTCATTTGTCATCTTCTGTTCTCATCCCCTCAGCCATGGCTCCTACCCAGAACCCTCATTGTACCCCTGGCCGTTTTCTTCCCCCATACACCTTTTACTGTGCCACAGACTTGAGAACGCATATCACAGGTCTGACCCTTAGCCATCTCGCCCCACTGCTGCACTCACTGTGTGCATTGAAAAGCCCGAGATGTCTGCCTTGCTTCGGAAATACTTACATACCATGCTTGTCTGCACACAACTCAAGAATGTTCTAGGCCCTTGCCTACAATTCCTCATTTGTTTCCATCCTGTTCCTAATCTCTGCCTTGGCTATCACTATTTAATTGTTCCTTCATTGTAAATCTCAGGTGTTCCTGCATCCCTAAGTGTTAGCCTCACAGAACCACACTCACCACTAGGCTCTTAGCTAACAAACTGGCCCAGCCCTTTACAGATTGGCCTGCCCTTCCTTTAAAGTGAGGGACATCCTCAGTTTACCAGTCTTCTGGTTACTTACCGTCATGCCCTATCTCCAGTTTCCTGGGCCTTTTCTAAAAAATATTTTTGTTTATTGTGAAAAAAAAATTTTTTTTTTGGTTGGGTAGGGAAAATAGAAAGGAGTTTTGAAAAGTGAGTGAGGGCTGGAGACATGGCTTAGTGGTTAAGTGCTTGCCTATGAAGCCTAAGGAGCCCAATTTGAGGCTCAGTTCCCCAGGACCCATGTTAGCCAGATGCACAAGAGCGCACACACGTCTGAAGTTCATTTGCAGTGGCTGGAAGCCCTGGAACACCCATTCTCTGGGTGACCCAGACCATAGTGGTCATCTGTGTTAAAGAGGAGGAATCTGAGTTCCAGGGAGTTCCCAGATTCAGTGCTGTGGGAGCCCAGCCTGTGCTCATCTTCCCCCCGATGATCCTTCTTGGGTCTGACTTGTCTTCTCTGATCCTCCTGAGCCCCCTTTCCACCAAGAGCAAACCACCAACTTGAGCACTGTTTTCCTGTGTATGGCTTGTTTCTTCTATGTCAGAAACTCTCCAATTATCACTGATGATATATTTTAAAAGCATCAAAACTAAGACGATATATTCCAGGAGAGAGAAGCGCTATTATAAATCATCCAAAATTCTGCTCTTATTTGGCCTTGCAAGTATGCTATAAATTTTTCATGATTTTACATTTTGAATTATGTTTAACACAGGCTACTATTGAGATTCTTGTGCGTGATCATTTCCTCATGTTTGGCAAGTAACCAACAGCTATTTTTGGAAAGATGAAAGGCAATTATTTAAAAGGATATGTTTTGCAAAACAGCTGCTAGATTGTCACTAAATGAAAATAGTTGGAGTTTCAGGCCATATTGTCTGCTAGACGTGGCCATTAAATTGTGCTTTCGAGTAAGAGCTGCACTGCGTGACCCTGCAACCCTGGATGCCACAAAACCACGTGCTGGACATGCAAGCCAACCCAGATGAGCCGAGGTGGCCGAATCGATGGAACCATTGTGAATGAATCTGTAATCCTGATCTTGGTAGCCATGGCATAGATTATGTAACCTGTATGGCAGTGTTTCTCTTTCTTTTGCTTTTTCGAGGTAGGGCCTCACTCTGGCTCAGGCTAACCTGGAACTCACTGTGTAGTCTCAGGCTGGCCTAGAGCTCACAGCCATCCTCCCCCCTCTGCCTCCTGAGTGCTGTGCCACCACACCCGGCCAAGTGGTAGTTTTAATAGAACATGTATCATTTCTTCAAAACAGGCATTTGTTCATTAATTCTTAGAAATCTTTTATTTAGTTTCCAAATGTTTGGAAAACGTTCAGGAATCTTTCTGTTACGGACTATTTCATCCCTTGCTGTCAAAGAACCTACTTTGTGTGATTGGGATTGTTTTAAATTTATTGAGGTTTGTTATGTGCCTCAAAGCATTATTTATCTTGGTTCATGTTCCCTGTGCACATGAAAAGAATGTTCACAAGGCGTTGAATAAGAATTAAGTGGGGCTGGAGAGATGGCTTAGCGGTTAAGCCCTTGCCTGTGAAGCCTAAGGACCCCGGTTCGAGGCTCGGTTCCCCAGGTCCCACGTTAGCCAGATGCACAAGGGGGCGCATGCGTCTGGAGTTCGTTTGCAGAGGCTTGAAGCCCTGGCATGCCCATTCTCTCTCTCTCCCTCTATCTGTCTTTCTCTCTGTGTCTGTCACTCTCAAATAAATAAATAAATAAAATTAAAAAAAAAATAAAAAAAAGAATTAAGTGGATCCAGCTTTCTGGAAGTGTTCAAATCTTCTGTGTCTTTACTGTTTTTTCCTGGTGGTTCTATCAGTTATTAAAAGAGGGGTGTTGAAATCTCCAAGGGTAGTTGTACCCTTTTATCCCCCTTACTATTTTTTCACTCTTATTTTACCTTTTTTTTTTTTGAAGGCGCATAATTAGGGACAATAAGGATGTGCCTCTTGATGAACTGGCCTCTTTATGATTATGAAATGACCTTCTTTGTTTATGGTAGTACTTTGCCTCGAGTTCCATAATGTCCGATAATCATATCGTCACTTCAGCTATTTTGACTAGAACTAGTCTTTTACTTCCAGCTTCCTATGTCTTTATATTTGAAATGAATTTTTGGTGGACAGCTTATAGTTGAGTCTTACTTTGTCATCTGGTCTGATGATCTCTGCTTTTTTATTAGGGTATTAGCACCATTTACATTTCATGTAATTGGTATAGCTGAATTCAAAGCTGTCATTCTACTTTTTGTTTTCCATTTTTTTCTGGCTATATCCTCACTGTCTTCCCCCACCCCTGTTTCTATAAAAGTTGCTCTAGGATTTATGATATACATTTTGTACTTAAGCATAGTCTCATGTGTATATAATACAGTATTAGTTGTCTATAGGCAAAGAACCTTACAGTAGGGTACTTCCATTTCTCTCATCCTAGCCTCTGTGTTATTGCTGCACATTTCACTCCAAAATAGTTACTATTTTTGTTTTAGATACTTACTTTTTAAGGATACTTAGAAGCAAAAAAGTTGTATTATATTGTTACCATTTTCAGTGCTTTTCATTCCTTCTTCTGATTCAGATGTCCTTCTAACATTAGTTTTCTTCCATCTACAGGCCTTGCTTTACTCTTTATGCTTCTTGTAGCTCAGTTCTCTTGGTAATGAATTCTTTCAGTTTGTATGTGGGAAAAGTGTATTTCATTTCCAGCCTTGGAAGGTAATTTTATTTTTACTAGGTATAGGAAGGAATCTAGATTGCCTTCTCTTTCCTTTCAGATTTCAAAGATTTGTTTTTCATCATCGGCATTTTGTTTTCCAGCCAGAAGCTTGTTGTCATTTTTAATCTTTATTCCTCTGTGTGTTAGCACACTGGCTTCTTAAGATTTTTTTTCTTTGTTAGTGATTGTAAGCAGTTTTGATTATGATGAGCTTTGATGTGATTTTCTTTGTGACGTGTGCTCAAGTTTGTTGAGATTGTTCAATGTATGAGGACTTAGCTTTTATCAAATGTGGAAAAAAGTGATCTCTGTCTTCCCTGTGGTCCCCACATTGGTGAACTCCACCACATGTGTTGACTGCCCACCCATCTTTACCTGTGCTTCATGCTGGATCACTCCTCTTCATTCATCTTCAAATTTGCTGATCCTTTGTACTTTCTGCTGTGCTATTAACTCCAGGTCACTATACTTGTCATTTCTAGCATTGTCCTTTTTAAAGATTCTTTTTTGTTTTTATTTATTTATTTGAGAGCAGCAGACAGACAGACAGAGAAAGAGAGAATGGGCACACCAGGCCCTCTAGCCATTGCAAACAAACTCCAGATGTATGTGCCACCTTGTGCATCTGGCTTACGTGGGTCCTGGGGAATTGAGCCCTCAACCAGGGTCCTTAGGCTTCACAGGCAAGCGCTTAACCACTAAGCCATCTCTCCAGCTTCTCTCCCTCCCCCCCCCTTTTTTTTGAGGTAGGCTGACCTGGAATTTACTAGGTAGTCCCAGACTGGCCTCAAACTCACAGAGATCCTCCTACCTCTGCCTCTAGAATGCTGGGATTAAAGGTGTGAGTCACCAAACTGGCCAACATTGTTTCTGTTTGTCCGATCCTTGGAAGTTTAACTAGGCTGTCTTGTTTGTTGTTTATATTTTACATGTTTCTACTTGAAATGCTCAACCTGTTTTCTACCTTCTATAGTGTATGGAATATAATTATGATAGCAAACCTAGTGGACTTTCTGGATAAGTTTTGTTGGATTCTTCTTTTCCTCATTTTTGTTATAATTTCTTTTCTATTTTTTTTCTCA
Source organism: Jaculus jaculus (assembly GCF_020740685.1). Lineage (NCBI taxonomy): Eukaryota > Metazoa > Chordata > Mammalia > Rodentia > Dipodidae > Jaculus > Jaculus jaculus. The sequence continues at coordinate 14,761,951 of NC_059111.1, forward strand.
GTTTTTATTAACATTTTCCATGATTATAAAAAATGTCCAATGGTAATACCCTCCCCTCCCCACTTCCCCTTTGAAATTCCATTGTCCATCATATCCCCTTCCCATCTCAATCAGTCTCTCTTTTATTTTAATGTCATGATCTTTTCCTCCTCTTATGATGGTCTTGTGTAGGTAGTGTCAGGTACTATGAGGTCATGAATATTCAGGCCATTTTATGTCTGGAGGAAGCACATTGTAAGGAGTCCTACCCTTCCTTTGGCTCTTACATTCTTTCCTCCACCTTTTCTGCATTAGACCCTGAGCCTTGGAAGGTGTGATAGAGATGTTACTCAGTACTCCAGTCACTTCTTTCAGCACTATGATACCTTCTGAGTCATCCCAAGGTCACTGCCATCTGAAAAGAGAAGATTCTCTACCCAAAGTGAGAGTAGCATTAATATAAGGGCATAAATATTAGGAGAAGTGCTTACTGGGCAGTTTGATAAGCATAGTATATATATTTTTCCAGACATCAGCAGATGTTATATCCCTAGGGCTCATGATTACCCCTCTTTTAAGTTTTTAGTATCAGGATGTATTCCCTCCCATGTAGCAGGCCTCCAGTCCAATTAGAAGGCAGTTGGTTTCCACTATGACAGATGTGCCACTATTGCATCCGTTGGTTCATTTGGCCTAGCTGGCCAATTATAAGGCTTGCAGTGTCCACTGTTGAGGATCTTCATTGTTGGTATCTCTTTCTCCCATTGAACTACATGTAGAATGGCTTCTTCCAGCTTTCTGTCAGCTGGTCTACATGGAAGAGGTTATCAGCTCAGTTCCAGAAAGATTTCTCAGTGGCCTTGCAGCCCAAGTATGTGGAGTCTTCAGCAATAGGGTCTTACCATCTATTCCTGGTGGGAAACAAAGGGCCTCGGCAATGACCTATAATGTTTTGGGGGCATCAGGAATCTCCCTGGCCAACAACTCACTGGAAGTATCCCATCCCTGGCACTGAAAATTTTCTAACAATGATCTATGGCTCCTGAGTGTTATAATTTCTTGATTTTTTTATATATTATAATAATATTATGAGAAACTCATAATATTCTTGAGCTTTGTTCTGAGATATTTATTATTTAGTGACTTGGAAATGAGTTAATCCTTTTTAAGACTTTCTTTTAAGCTTTATTTGACAGGACCAACCCAATGATTGGCCTGGAACCATTCTTCTGCATTTGGCTGAAGCAGGACTTTTCTACTTCGTTACTAGCTGAGGGAACACAAACTCTTCCTTCTGGCTGGAATTATTTCCTCTGATTCTTTTGGGTGCTACTTTCCCTGGACTGGGGTAACTTCCCAGCATCCATGTGCTGATCATTACTGTGCTAAAGATTCGGATGTCCCCTTTGCTGATCCATAGCTGGCTCCATCTGGTCCTCTGTCAGCCAGCGCTCGTGGCCTCGGCCTCCTTAGAAGCACAAGTTCTGTCTTCTGAACAGCAGCAGACTGCTGATCTCCATCTGTGTTCTCCTCGCTGCACTGGGCCTGAAGACTCCTGCTAGCTGGGCCCCAGCAGGGCTCAGGGCATTTGCTTCCTGCCTGTAGGGGGCACTGTACTGTTCTGGCTAGCGAACATTCCAGTGTCTGCTGGTTTTCCTGGTTTGAGTGGGTTATTTTCTTTGTGTGATTTGGTGTCTTCTCCCCTTCTTGCCAACAGTCTAATCCAGAGGACTGTTTTTTTACCACTTGCGAAACATAACAACCAGAAAATAGAAATTGCAATTTGTTGATTCATGGTTTGTTAAGCACTTTGCATAAATTTTCCTCAGTTTCACAGTCACCTTTGTTACTGTCATTGATCCGCATTTAACAGATGCAGAACCAGCGAACCAGAGCAGTTAAGTAACTTGCCCAGGGTCTCACAACTAGTAAGCAGAGAGGCCAGGCTTTAGACCCAGGCACCCTTGTTCTTAACCCTGTGCCTTTGCTGCACACCCCTCTCAGACCTGGCTCCCCAATGCATAATTCTCATCACATCTCTTCCCCTCTCAAAAGTGTCCAAAGGCTCCATGTTGCTTCCTAGATAAACTAACGACTAGAGGATGGAACTCAGCACCCTCTGCTGTATGTCAGCTGTCTGTTTTTTTTCTTTCACAGCATTTTCCTACCTGTCCAAATCCCATTGTCCTCATCTTCTCCTTCCTCCTCTCCCTCCTATTCATTGTTCTCCTCCTCCTCCTCTTTTGTTGTTGTGTGGTGATGGTGGTGGTGGTGGTGATGGTGGTGATGATGGTGGTGATGTTGGTGATGGGGATGGTGGTGGTGGTGGTGGTGGTGATGATGGTGATGGTGATGGTGGTGGTGATGGTGGTGATGGTGGTGGTGGTGGTGATGGTGGTGATGGTGGTGGTGATGGTGGTGATGGTGGTGGTGATGGTGGTGGTTGTTGAGGTAGAGTCTTGCCCTAGCCAAGGCTGACCTGGAATTCACTATGTGTTGTCATCTGGCCAGAAGCCATGGCGATCCTCCCACGTCTGCCTTCAGCTGGGACTAAAGGTGTTGCCATCACGCCCAGCTCCATTCTCCCTTCCGCCTTTAACTTGACCTCACTGCCTGTCTGACCCTGGGACCTGCTCACTTCGGGGCTGTGATTCACAGGGTCCTCTCTAAGCAGCCTGTCCTTGCCTGTACCACCAGCTGTCAGAATCCTCCCCACCCCTCAAGGGGCTACTGTTCCAATTCCAGAAAAGCCCTGTCGTGTGGTGTCTCTGCCACGCGTCAGGCTTGAGTTCTCTCACATGACTCTTACAGGCAGCCACACACCACCTTGTACTTTGTCACTAGTGTACGGGATACTCTCCCTATTATATTGGAATTCTCCCTTCATGAGCGGTAGGCACATTTTCCTAACCTACCTCCAGGGCCAACACTACACAACATACATGTAGCACAGAATTTGTTGGCTGACTGAATGAATGCATTTTTATTCTTTTGTTGTTTAGTTCATTTGTTCATCCTTTGAAGTAATATTCTGAAGGCAGGTTCAGTTCACGTAGAAAAAAAAAAAATCCCATAGTGTTCTCTGCATGGACCATTGCTCTCACCCAGATATCTCTTACCTTTTTTTCTTTTCTTTTTTTTCTATATTAAAAGGTGAAGTGGAAGGTTAAGAGTTAGAAACACATTTGATCTTTTCCTGACCCTCCCCTGACTTTTGTGTGACTTCAAGCATGTCACTAGAACCTCTCAGTGACCCCAGCTGTGAAGCAGGCCTGCCTGGTGTCACAGGGGGACTTGCGCAGAGCAGCAAATCACAGTCCTTGTCTGAGCGGAAGCACCTGCAGGGCTCTGCCTGGATGATGAGGGGAATTCAATTTCCCAAGTCCAGTGGTCAGTGAGACGCACACTGAATGTCTGTGGGACAATTACATGAGAGTCCTTGACAATGTCACCATCCTGTTTCTACTCAGAATGTTTCTAATTTTTATATATTCTCATTAGATCCTAGTTTTCAGATTAAAAAAAAAGCATTTTGAAGTGTTTTCCTTTTGACTTCAGATGTGGCAAGAAATAACATACTGCATGTTGCTTAAAAGGAAGCTAAATTTGGAGGAATATAGAAGTGCATTGAATTTTTATTATTTATATGTTGGAATTTGGAAGATCCTGTGCTTCACAGAGCCTTCTGTAAATGATGCTGACTACGTGTTAGAGATAACTACTTGATAATGACCTGTGTAGCTCATGACACACGTCTCAACCAGCTTTTTGTTTGTTCGGCATAGGTAGGCAAAGCAACCTCAAATAAGTAGAGCAGGAAAGAAATGAAAATACTGCTCGCCATCTTGTACACAGAACCTCTCTTTACCATTAGTGTATCCTATAAAATCTTTCAGATAGGAACGCTTGGGGGATTTAATAGATTTCCCAGTATTGTTCATTTTCTAATTGGGAAAAAACTCCAGCTCACAGGGAGCCTTGCAGCCATGCACATAGCGTGTGCTGATTATCATTCTTTGACTTCGTTGGGTTGCCGCTGCTTTTAAACCAGCATTTAAATGGACCATTTGATTAATCATTTGTATACTGACTGTAATCCTCCCAAATTTCCTTCCTGAGTTGTACATACTGTAAAAGACAATTACGTCGCCACAGATTAAATAAGTGAATTAAAACAGAATAGCGGCTTAATTTGACCTGTGATTTTGCTCTCCTTCCCTTTAGTGGAGCGTGTGCCACTCCGGCAAATAAATGAAGTCATCCATGACAGCTGGTGATGAATTGCCGTATTTATACTGTATATTTTAATAGCCTCACACTAATTTAAATTGAGCACAGAGTAAATTATAATTCAGTCACTTGACTGCTTGTATTTAACTTGACAACTCATCCTCACGTGTCCTGGAGGTGTCGTGGGGAGAGGGGAAGTGTGCTCAGGTATTGGCTTTCTCACTTAACCCTTTCTCGGGGAAAGGCTTTCTCAGATTCTCTGCCACTTGAAGTACTCGATAAGGGAAAAACAAAAACAAGACAAGGACTCAGGCAGCCTATGCTTTCCTAGAACTTCAGAGAGACATTTAGCAATCGGCTGGGATCTACTCCCTTGCCTTCTAAAAAAAATAATTGGCCTTGTTTACCCTGGGCCGCTTCAGAAGTTCACTGGCAAGAATGCCCAGGGGAAGGGGAATTAACCTTCCACCCAAAATGCCAAGCCCCCCAGAAACAGCGCATCTCAGTGGAGTTCCGAGCAGGGGGATTTACTTTTCCCTTGAGTCATTTTCCCAGAAATGACTTGATTCACTTTCTCTCCATTGCAGGGGAATTTCTAATCCCTGGGCGTCAGCAAATTCCCAGCACGACCCAAGCCCGTCAGGGAGCAGTAGGTCAGCTCCTCAGATACTGTAGCCCTCTCTCCAGTTTCGGCCAGGTAGCACTTTGGCCTGTCCTGGTGCTGATGTCTTGAGTTTTAATTTTAGCCGCAGACATGAGGTAGCCACCTGGAAGTGGCTCATTTAGAGGATGGTGATTGTGAGGAGCACTTTACTTATGGTACTGTTACTGTAAGTCCCTGTGCTGGGTGGTGAGGGATAGAAGAACACACAGTACTTGGCCCTTGTCCTTGCAGGACTTACAGCCACTCAGAGCTCCTGAGGATGCTATCTGTAGACGGTCAGAGCCAGAGGTGTGCTCTCATGTAGGGCTGTGGAGTGCGCTTCCGGAGCTGTCATGGTGTCTAAGCTGGTCAAGAAGGTCGACCAGATGTCTGCAGTGAGTGACTAGTGGGGAGAGAGGAAGCTAGCTGAAGTAGGTGCATGAGTGAAGGGAGTTGCCTGGGTGCCTAGGACTGGGTTGTGGTGGGAGGTGTGGGGCCAGCAGCAGGTTGATAACAAGCTGAGGTATATCATGTCAGAACTTCTTAAATACCAGAGTTGCAGCTTTACTCTAGGCCGTGGAACTCAAGGGAGGTTCTTGGTCAGAGGGGTGGGGGCAGTAGTTCTGAGTTAATTCCAAGGTATTGGCCAGCCATGTTCCATCCTGCCATTTCTAGGTTGATGGCCCAAAGGTTTGTTTTGTCTTTGTAGTCATGGCTTAGCACTGTATAAGTGACACTTCTAGAATGTTCAATAAGTGATTCTTTTATTTATTTTTATTTTTTAATAACTTTTGTTTATTGTTATTTATTTATTTGAGAGCGACAGACAGAGAAAGAGGCAGATAGAGAGGAATAGAGAGAATGGGCGCGCCAGGGCCTCCAGCCACTGCAAACGAACTCCAGACACGGCACCCCCTTGTGCATCTGGCTAATGTGGGTCCTAGGGAATCGAGCCTCGAACCAGGGCCCTTAAGCTTCACAGACAGACAAGCACTGCTAAACCATCTCTCCAGCCTCAATAAGTGGTTCTTAACCTTACCGTGGGTTAGAACTCACTGGGGGAACTTTTTTCTTTTTGAGGCACAGTCTTACTCTAGCCGTTGGAACTCACTCTGTAGCTGAGGCTAGCCTTGAACTCACAGTGATCCTTCTACCTCAGCCTCCTGAGTACTGGAATAATAGGCATGAGCCACCATACACAGCTCCTTGAGGGTAGCTTTTTAAAAATATAAAGATGTGGGCCTACCCCGTTGTTGTGGGACATGATCTGTGCACTGGGAATACTTTAAAGTGCCCTAGGTAGTTATAATGTGAGGCCAGGGCTGAGGAACACTGCTGTAAGGTCAGTAATAACTACATTCATCTTATTAGAGATTTTTAGGGTTACAGATTCCCTCATTGGATATAGTGGACTTTCATGACACAGAATTGAAACAACACTAAGTGAATTTATTTTGTCAGTAAGTTTGATACAGGAACGAAAGGGTAAGTGAATATTGTTGGCAAATGACTATTGATCGAGAGAAGTGTTTAAATGTTTCCTGGCACTTACAGTCTGGTTTAGTGAGAGCTTATATAAATAACCCTGAAGCAAACTCTTGATAGACGCTGCCTATGCCTTCCTTGACCCTCCCTCCCCTCGCACAGAAGCATGTCCGCATTAAGAATGTGAGTTGCAGACCCATTTCCTTTCCTTGCCCTATGAGCAGCTCACATGATTCCCAATTTATGTTTTCCTCCAATGTGACTATATCTTCTTCATTTGTAATATGAAGAGTAATCCAGTGTTGGACGGTGTGTAACTATGCTATCATGTAGTCTTGAATGTAAAGATTCTGTCTAGAAATGTTTAGAATCAGACACTCTGCCATGAATCCTTAAACCTTCTTTTCCATCTCTTTTATTTCATTAGTATCTTTTTGAAATAAAAAAAAATCATTTCCCTTGAGTTACTAACACAAAGTGCTTAGTAAATGTGTAACATTTGATGAGTTCTGTCTTACAAAAAGAGTGAGTGAGCTGGGGGTATATTCAACTAGTATGTGTGAGAGGCCCTGGATTCTATCTGTGAGCCCAAAATAAAATAATAAAAAAGGAAGTAGAGAAAGCTAGAGGAGATGGCTCAGTGGATTAAGTACTTGCTATGCAAGCCTGAGTACCCGAGTTCAGATCCCCAGACCCCACACTATGGCAGCAGCTGTGATCTCAGCCGTGCCTACTGGCAAGAGCCAAGGCAGAGACAGTAGAATCCATAGGAGCTGAGGCGCCTGGTGAGAAGGCAGTGATGAACAGGATGAAGCCATTGTCCTCTAAATGCCACACGTATGCCCTGGCATACGTGCCCTCAGTAACACATATGACACACGTAGCAAAAAGGAAAAGAAATGCATTTCAAATAAACTAGAATTTATCATAGGTAAGTTATACATTGCTTATATTTCTGTAAGTCCACCTCAGTGGCTGATATTTCAAGGAAAACCATAGCATTTCAGGAAGTCCTGAAAAAGTGTAGGAGACATGGAGTTGGAGGGGGACTCAATGCTACCACACAGTGGGGCTCCCTGGAAAAGTCTTGGCTCCCTCCTTCCTTGGTGAGCGAGGCTCCTTCAAGTTCTCACAGTCTTGAACAGTATTAGGGAAGAAATATTACCCACTTGGGGGGAAAGAAAAAGGCGATACAATTTTGTTTTTTTAGCTCCTATTTCTTTTGTTACTAAAAACCCTATTTTAAATGTTATCTCTGCTATTGTCCTCTCTGTTTACCTTCTGGTTTCTGAATCATATGACAGTATTTGTTTTCAGTGACTAGAGGATCATTCAAATCATCCTCTTCTGAAAATAACCCATGTGGCCAAAACAGCCTGCATAAATTGAGAGTGTTATAACTTAACTGACTTTTAAAGCCATTAATGCTGACCTCAGAGACCTGGCTTTTTCTAGGGTCCCATCAATCACTTCCGTACCACCTCCCCCGTACAAAGGCTTAGACAGATGTGGGTACAGTTTGTGTTGCTGGGGAGGGGGGAGGGGCCGGGTGAAAGAACGACCTTTTAAAATTTTTTTCTTATATTTCCCATGGTAGTCTGATGACAGATTCATGTGCTAATGTGAACCCTTTTCTGTTTTTAGGTCATACTTCTAGATATTACACTGGAACTTCAGAAGCAAATTATGTCTGAATTGGAAATTCTTTATAAGGTAACTTTCTTCTGCTCACTGTTACCTATAAAACATGTTCATGGTACTGGCTTACAGGTTTTTAACTACCATTTTGTCTGCTTTGGTTACAGTGTGACTCATCATATATCATAGGATTTTATGGGGCATTTTTTGTAGAAAACAGGATTTCAATTTGTACAGAATACATGGATGGTGAGTTTCCCCTTTTAAACTATTTTAAAGGTGATTTTTGGAGTAGTGATTTTAAATTTGGTTTTGATATGGAGGTCAAGTACAATTGAGAATGATTAAACTGTACTGATTATTGCCTCCTTTATGCTCTGAAAACATCATCATACTGTTGGGGTTCCTAGTATTAAATATTTATAGTTGAGCTATGATTTCAGGAATGTAAGTTCATTTACTTTTATTGGAAATTTAAATAGAACAGATTAAATGCTAATCTCATCAGTGGTTTGATACTTGATTCCTCTATGCAATCTGTCTTTACTTGCAAAACAGATGTTCTGTTCTTTTAATGTTTCAATAGCCAAAACAGATTTTCTTTTAAGGAAATCTGTTAACATAGTGTCCTCTGTCTTTCAGAAAGAAATCAGTTCTTAATTGCAAGATAAGAAATTGTTGTCCCACACAGCTGTTTGACCAAGATGTGTTTGGCTTTCTTGGGACTTTCATCCTTCCTTCTGTAATTTTCATTCCCTGCTGATTTGGTGTTCTTTCTTTTTTTAAAGTTTAATGTTTTATTTTATTATTTGAGAGAAAGAAAGAGAGAGAGAGAGAGACTATGAGTGTGCCAGGACCTCTAGCCAGTTTCTCTATGTTGTTACCAATACTTCTTACTATGTCTTTTTTTTTTATTGTAGGTGTGAAAATGGTTCCTCATTTTGTGCTTGATTTAGAGTTCCCTAGTAATTACTCTTAGAGATCATCTTTGCATGTGTCAAAGACTGAAAATTGTCTCTAAACCATTTGCCTATCTTCTGAGAAATGTATACTCAAATCCTTTACCATTTCCCTATCTTCTGAGAAATGTATTCTCAAATCCTTTCTGTTTTTTGAATATGTGATGGGTGTTGTTATTGTTGAGTGGTTTTGGAAATTTATTTTTTAATTTGCGTAAGAGACAGACTAAGAGAGAATAGGCATGCCAGGGTCTCCAGCCAATGCAAACAAAATCCAGACATTTGAGCCACTTTGTGTGTCTGTGTTTATGTGGGGACTAGGGATTTGAACCCTGGGCCAGCAGGTTTTGCAAGCAAGCAGCTTTAACTGTTAATCCATCTCTTCAGCCTCAAGCGTTATTCATTTTTTGTTGTTGTTGTTTTGAGGTAGGGTCTCCCTGCAACCCAGGCTGACCTGGAATTCACCATGTAGCCTCAGGTTGGCCTTGAACTCACAGCAGTCCTCCTATGTCTGCCTCCTGGATGCTGAGATTAAAAGCATGCGCCGGGCTGGAGAGATGGCTTGGCGGTTAAGCGCTTGCCTGTGAAGCCTAAGGACCCTGTTCCAAGGCTCCATTCCCCAGGACCCACGTTAGCCATATGCACAAGGGGGCGCACGCGTGTGGAGTTCATTTGCAGTAGCTGAAAGCCCTGGTGCGCCCATTCTCCCTCTCTGTCTCTCTGCCTATAGCTCTCAAATAAATAAATAAAATAAAATAAAAAATTAAAAGCATGCGCCACCACACCTGGTTTTAAGAGCTCCATGTTTTTTTTGTTCAGCAGCCTCATTGGGTTTCCTAGGCTCATAGAACCTACAGTTCTCCTGCCTCAGCCTCCCGTGTTGCTGGGATTCACAGCCCTGTGCCACCAGACATAAGTGCTTTATATAGTCCAGATGATGGGCTCGTGAGCTACGGGAATTGCAAACATTTTCTTCCACTCTGTGGGCTGTGTTCCCACTTTTTTTGTTCAATATCTTTGTGTGAGAGATTGTGTGTATAGGAACACACATGCTACAGTACGCATGTGGAGGTCAGAGGACAACCTCAGGTATTGAACCTCACTTTCCAGATTGTTTGGGACAGAGTCACCAGGCGTTCAGTGCTGCATGTGCCAAGGCTAGCTGACCCTCGAGCTTCTGGGGACTCTCCTGCGCCACGCCTCAGGCGCACTGGGACTACAGAAGTTGGTGCTACTGCACCTGTCTCTGCATGGACTCTGGGGATCAAACTCAGGTTATCAGGCTTATGCAGCAAGCACTTTTACCCACTGAGCCATCTTCCCACACCACTTTCTTAATAGTGCCCTTTGAAGTACAAAAGTTTTAGAATTAATGAAATCCAGTGTTATCTACATTTTTGGTTGCTTATGGTTTGGATAGTGTTTGTGTGTATGTTTTTTTGAAAACCGTCATCTGACTCAACATCACAAAAATTTATACCTGTTTCCTTCGCACAATTTTCTAATTTTAGTTCTGTGGGGTTTTTTAGGGCTTTTTTTTTTTTTTTTAAACTTGTTAGCCTCTAACTCAAGTATGTAGCTCAGGCTGGCCTTGAACTCTTGATCCTCCTCCTTCTACCTCCCAAGTGCTGGAATTCTACGAGTACCACAGCATGCCTGGCTTAATTTTAGCTTCCAACCTTCAGTTTTTTCTTTCTTGAGACACGGTCTCATGAAGCCCAGGCTGGTCTCAAACTTCCTTCGTAGTCAAGGATAACTTCAGGCTTCTCATCCTTCTGTCGTCGCCTCCTGAGTGCTGGGGTTCCAAGTGTGTGTCACCATGCCTCGTTTACATGGGACTTGGAATCGAAGCCAGAGCGTCATACACGCTAGCCAACTACATGACGTACTGAGCCACATAGCCCTTTGTCAGTTTTTATATATGCTGTAACATGACGATCAAAATTCATTCTTCTGCATGTAAGTATCCATTTGTCTTAGCACTGTTTGTTAAGAAGACTACTGTTCCCCACTGAATTTTTGTAGTGTCCTTGTTAAAAACTGACAATAAGGCCTGGAGAGATAAGGCATTTACCTGTAAAGTCTAAAGACCCAGCTTCAATTCCCCAGTACCCATGTAAGCAAGATACACAGTGCTGCATGCATCTCGAGTTTGTTTGTAGTGGCTGAAGGCCTTGATGTGCCCATTCTCCCTCTCTCTCTCTCTCTCTCTCTCTCTCTTTCTCTTTCTTTCTTTCTTTCTCCTTCTCCCCCCTTCTCTTTCTCAAAAATAAATAAATAAATAAATAGAAGACTGACCATAAAATATATCTGAACTTGGGGCTGGGACTTAGCTCAGTGTTAGAGCACTTGCCTAGCAAGCATTCAGCACTGGGTTTGGCCCCCAGTACTGAGAAGTAAATAATGTGTGCCCACGTGCCACACTGTACTTGATTGCTTCTGATTAGTGATTATTTTAGATTATTGTTTCATAATAAGTTTTGAATTAAGAAGTATAAGTGCTCTAGCTCTGTTCTTTTTCACGCTTTTTGGGGGCCATTCTTCAGGGTTAATTTCAGTTGTCAATTTCTGCTCTCCCACGTGGCTGGAGGACATATTTGCATGGCTACCTTTCTTTGTGTTTCCACATGAGCGTTTGAATCAGCTTATCAATTTCCCTTTAAAAAGTCAGCGGGGATTTTGATAGGGATTTTATTGAATTTGTGGATCGATTTGGGGAGCATTACTGCATTGAAAATATCAAGCCTTTCTTTCTGTGGCTATAAGATGCTTTTCCATGCATGGCGGTCTTCTGTCATGTTTTTAGTCATATTTTATAGTTTTCAGTGTACTCGTTCTGTAGTTATTTAGCAAACTGATCCCTTCCTCGTTTTATTTTTAAATGATACTATTAACTGAAATTTATTTGTGTTTGTCCCCTATTAGTATATAAAAATATGATTGATCTTTATATACTGTTCTTGCACTGTGTAACCTTGCTGAGCTTCTTACTGACTTCAGTCGTCTCTGCGGAGTTCTTTGGGCTCTCTGTTCACAAGATCGTGCCATCTACACGTAGAGCGAGTCCTGATTCTTCCTTCTTCTCTGGATGCTTTTACTTTCCTTTCTGCTGCGTTGCCCTGGCTCGAGCTTTGACTATAGTCAGGTACAAGCAGTGAGAATCGTCGCCCTTGGCTTGCTCCTGCTGTTGGGGCAAACACGCAGTCTTTCATCAGTTAAGAGTGAACGCTCGCTGTGAATTTTTTTTTTTTTTTTTTTTAAATTATTTATTTATTTATTTGAGAGTGACAGACACAGAGAGAAAGACAGGTAGAGGGATAAAGAGAGAATGGGCGCGCCAGGGCCTCCAGCCTCTGCAAACGAACTCCAGACGCGTGCGCCCCCTTGTGCATCTGGCTAACGTGGGACCTGGGGAACCGAGCCTCGAACCGGGGTCCTTAGGCTTCACAGGCAAGCGCTTAACCGCTAAGCCATCTCTCCAGCCCATCGCTGTGAATTTTTGGTAAGATGTCCTTTCTCGGGTTGAAGAAATTCTTTACTCTTTGGGGTGGGGGGAGTGAGGGGTGTGTGTGTATGTGTTATCTTTATACAGAGTCTCATACAGCCCAAGCAGCCTTAAACTTGATATTTGACTGAAGAAGACCTTAAAACACTGCTCCTCCTGCCTCCACCTCCGAAATGCTGGGACTATAGGTGTGTGCCACCTTGCCCAGTTTATGCATTGCTGGGGATTGGACATAGGGCTTCATGCATGCTAGGCAAGCACTCTTATCAGCTGGGCTACATTCTCAGCCTGCTGATATTTTTTCTAAGCATTAGAGGGTATTAAATTTCATCAGGTGCCTTCCCTTTGTCATTGAGCTTCTTAGATTGTCTTGTCCTAGTGTGATGAGCACGTTAATTTTTTTTTTTCCCATGGTGACCAGTCTTGCAATCCTAGGGTTCCTTCACTTGGTTATCATGTATTGTGGATAATTCTTTTTATATAGTTGTGAATTCAGTTTGAGAGTAAGTTGTTAAGAAAGAGAGAAGGAACAAGAGAGGTGCTGAGGATGAAACCCAGGGCCTCACGTGTGCAAAGCTTGTTCTCTACTTTGGTTGTGAATACTGGCATCCATCTTCCTCAGGGGTGCTGGTCCATGGTCATTTAATGTCATTGTATTGGGTTTTATATCAGGATAATAATTCTCTAACTTCTTGGTATATAATCATTCCTAATACTACCTTAAAATTGTTTTATTTCTCTAAACTTAGTAGTCATGCCGTTTCATCATTCTGAATTTGAGTATGCTGAAGGAACTGGAGTTTTTTCTCTTCCTGGTCAGTATAGTTATTAATTTGTGGGTTTCTTTGATCTTTTAATTTCATTGATATTCTTGATTATTTTTTCTATTTTCTTTCTTTCTTTCTTTCTTTCTTTCTTTCTTTCTTTCTTTCTTTCTTTCTTTCTTTTTTTGCCGTCCTTTTTGGGTAATGAGGTAAGACATGGCTTTCAGTTAGCTTTTTCTCATTGGCATAGGCGTTTGCAGCTGTCAGTTTACCTCTGACACCACTTTAGCTTTATTCCAGAAGTTTGGGTATGTTGTGTTTCCAGTGTTTTTGTTTTGTTTTGTTTTTTGGTTTTTGGTTTTTTTTTGAGATGGGGTCTCACTCTGACCCAGGCTGACCTGGAATTCACTATGTAGTCTCAGGGTGGCCTCGAACTCACGGCAGTCCTTTTACTTCTGCCTGCCAAGTACTGGGATTAAAGGCGTCTGCCCCCATGCCCACCTCCTTTTGTTGTTGTTGCTCTTTTATTGTTGTTGTTGTGTTGTGTGTTTCTAGTATTCCACAAACAAAATCCACGTGAGTTCTTTTTGCCATATTTTTATTTGGGCCAGTATTGCTTGCTTTCCACACATTTGTGAATTTTCAGTGCTTCCTTCTATTGTGAATTTCTGATATTCCACTATGGGTTTAGGACAGGCTGTGTGTGACTATATTCCCTTTAAACATCAGTCAAGGCTGGACTCAGTGCCTCACACGATCTGTCTGGAGAGCACTGACTATGCAGTTGGGGAAAACGCATCTTGCTGATGCTGCACGGACTGTTCTTGGTCACCTGCTGTGTCTGGTGGGTCTCTAGTTCTGTTCCCAGCATACCACATCCTCAGTTTTCTGTGTCGTTATGTTATTTATTTTTGAAAGTGATCCATTCAAGTATCCAACTAATTTTTTTCTTCAATTTTGTTAGCTTATGTTTTATATGTTTTGTCCTCTGTTGTTTTCTGCATAGTTGTGGGGTTTTTTCTTATTTATTTTTGTTTACTTATTTGAGAGCAGCAGGGGGGGGAGAGGGGGAGAGAGAGAGAGAGAGAGAGAGAGAGGGAGAGAATGGATGTGCCAGGGCCTCCAGCCACTGCAAACGAACCCCAGGTGCATGTGCCACCTTGTGCCTCTGTCTTACATGGGTCCTGGGGACTCAAGCCTTGAACTGTGGTCCTTAGGCTTCACAGGCAAGTGCTTGACCACTAAGCCATCTCTCCAGCCTTGTCTTTCTTTTTCTATTGAGATAAAGTCACTCACTGGCCTGGAGCTCACCAACTCTCCAGGACTAGATGGCCAGTGGGCCCCAAGAATCTGCCTGTCTCCACCTCTGCCACCACCAGTGGCTTGTGAGTTCTGGGGATCGACCCCAGGCCTTCTTGCTTATGAGGCAAGCACCTTACCCACAGAGCCCTCCCCCAGCCCGGCCCTCACGTAGTCTCCTACATACTCAGCTGCTTATACTAGTGCGTTCTGTTTCCTCAGATATATCTGATTAGTCGTGGAACTTCAATCTTTCGTTTCTTCATGTGAGAGTCTAGTTGATCTTTTTCAGGACGGGTCAGCTATGAGGACTTCTATCAGTTTTTGTGTATCTGGGGATTTCTTGATCCCCCCTTTCCTCCTCATGCTTGGTAGGATAGTCTTACAGGGTATAGAATTCTTGGGCTGGCCGTTTTCCTTCAGCTGCTCAGCTGTGTCAGTCCCCTGCCTGTGATCTGCTTCTGATTCCCATGAAGGTCAGCTTTTTTTTTTTTTTTTTTTTAAATAGTGTTTGGGATCAAACTTCAGGCTTGGTGCATCCTAAGCAAGCTGTCTGCCACTGAGACTGAATTCCCAGCCCAGCTGTGGACTTTTCTTTGTTTTCTTGAGGACTTCTTAAAATTGATGTTGATAGTTGATTATTTTGCTGCTTCTAAGATTCTCTTTTTTGTTTTTGTTTGTGGACAGTTTCATAATGATGTGTTGATGGGTTTGACTTTTTTTGAGCTTATCCTATGTGCAGTTTTTTTTTTTAAGAGAGAAAACTGGCACACTGAGGCCTCCAGCTACTGAAATCACACTCCAGACACATGCGCCACCTGGTGCACATATGAGACCTCATATGTGTCTGGTTTATGTGGGACATGGTGAATCGAACATGGGTCTTTAGGCTTTACAGGCAGGTAACTTAACTGTTAAGCCATCTCTCCAGCCCTCCTATGTGAAGTTTAATGAGCTTTTTGGATGTGTAGGTTTCTGGTTTTTGCCAAATTTGAGGGTTTCTTGGCTGTAATCTCCTCTACTGTCTTCCTGTTCCTTTCCTTTCCTCCTCTCTCTTTTAAATATCTTTATTTATTAGAGAGAGAGAGAGAGAGAACGGGTGCACCAGGGCCTCTAGCTGCTGCATACAAACTCTAGATGCATGTGCCACTTTCTGCCTCCACCTTTATGTGGGTACTGGGGAATTGAACGCTGGGTCACCAGGTCATTAGGCTTTGCAGGCAAGCGCCTTAACCCCTAAACCATCTCTGCAGCCCTGCCCCTCTCTTAGATATCCCATCACACACATGTTGAATCAGATGTTTCACAGATCGCCCACACCCCTCTGAAGCTGAGTTCCAGCCTTTTTCTCACGTGGCATCTCAGCTGGTGTAGCATCACGTTGCTTCTTCCCCCTGTCTTCTCATGCTGTTCACTCTTTCTAGTGAGATTGTTATTTCAGTTACTGTACATTGTAACTCAGAAATCTCTATTTGATTATAGGTAATTTCTCCTTTATTGGTGAGCTTTATTGGGGGGAGATCAGGTTCATATTTTCTTTGTGTCCTTTCAACATTACTTACTTTAGTTATTTGATGTGATAATGGGAGGATAGTACAGTTTGTTTATTTATAGCAGAACATAAATATAACATTCATATGAACTTTATATTGCATTCCAGTTATTATTGCTTCTCTTCCTCTGCCTCTACAGTCATAGTAACTTTCTCACCAATTATTTTAATCTCATAATATCGTTTATCTCCAAATACTGAGCACTTAACTTTCAGACACTGTTCTAAACCTAGCAGTATAACCGTGAGCAATCCCTGTCTGCATGGGGCTTATACTCTAGAAGGGGGAGGCAGACTAGAAGCACACAGTTCATTCTCAGAGAAGGAAAAGTCCAGTGAGAACATGAAGTGGCGTCACTGATGACTGAGGGAGCAGGTGCTGGATCGAGTCAGCGATTGTAGCTGTTTTGCAGAAGTGGCTTCTAGCAGAAACTATAAGGAAGATACTGGGAAAGCTCCTCCAGGCAGAAGGAGTACGATATTTGATGTAATCCAAGCCCAACCCAAATGTTAAGGTGACTAGAGAGTAATGTTGAAAGGACTTGGTGCTGGACAAGAGACCAGAGCAGTAGATCCTTCAAGCAAGACTATGTGAGTCCCACAGGCCTCGATAAGAAGTTTAGGTTTTAAGCCGGGCGTGGTGGCTCACGCCTTTAATCCCAGCACTTGGGAGGCAGAGGTAGGAGGATTGCTGTGAGTTCGAGGCTCCCCTGAAACTCCATAGTGAATTCCAGGTCAGCTTGGGCTAGAGTGAGACTACCCTGAAAAAAAAAGAAGTTTGGGTTTTAGTCTGAAGTTATTAGGATGGTACTGGAAAGTTTTTAAATATTTAATTTTATTTTTTTATTTATTTATGAGAGAGAGAAAGGGAGAGAAAGTGAAAGGGCATGTCAGAGCCTCCCTCTGCTGCAAATGAACTCCAGATGCACGTGTCACCTTGTGCATCTGGCTTATGTGGATCCTGAGGAATTGAACTGTGGTTGTTTGGCTTTGTAGGCAAGTGCTTTAATCACTAAGTCATTTCTTATTGGACTTTTTAAGTAGATGAGAGATGTGAGATGTCATCATATTCAGTCAAAAGTAAGTCTGTTCAGAAATGTACAAATAAAGGATCTCAGAACACGTACACGTTTGGATTGCCGCCGTGGGAATAGATTGCTTCCCCTCAAAGCCCATGGTGCAAAGAAAGAGCAAGCTTTTTATATCTTTACCCTCCAGAAGCTAAGAGCTTGTCTTAAAAGCATTCTCAGGATTGAGGAAGGTGGATCAGTGGACAAGGCCTTTGCTCCACAGGCGTAAGTACCTGTGCCTCGATCCCCAGACCTCTGCACAAAAACCGTGGCAGGCTTCTGTAACCTTAGGGAGCTGGGAGGCAGAGAGAAGGGTTTCCTGGAGTTCACAGACAGCTAACCTGGCAAGTGGAGGGTGTGTCCTCCGACCTGTACACGCAGACCCTCACACACATGAACACATACACCAAAACATTTTTTATGCCTTCTGGTTTTAGTGTTGCTGGCATCAGTTATAGTCATGGTCATGTTTAAGGCAATGGTTGGAATCAGTATGACAGCATTGTTACTTCTCATGCATTTACATGTTTCTGTTAATCCTATGTGCAATGCCACTTACATTTTAGATCTTGTATTAGGACAAGCATAGACCCTTTAGCCAACTTACAGGAGGATGATAACCCACATTTAATTTATTCACAGAAATTCATAATTGCTTGGTCCTGGGTATGGGTTTCTGCTGATCTCCTGGCTGTCTTCCTCCTGCTCCTCATTGTGCACAGTGGCATGCAGTGTCCATCCAGGACCTCGGGGAAGGAACAGGTCACAGTGCTGTCCCAGTGAGTGTCTAGATGCTGTGTCGAGCAAACATCCCATAGGAAGCTGTGTGTGTCATAGTGACGCGTTGCAGGGGGAGCTCTTCAGCTGTGTCCGTGTGGCGTTCACGCGTGAGCCCACAGCTGTGGAACGTTACCCGGAGGGAGTTCTCTCAGATCTCTTCACTCTGGGGAGTTGAGGTGCTCAGGACTTCTGTGAACTCTGTCATGAACTGACTCTTGACGACTCAGCAGTTAAAGGTGCTTGCTGACAAAGCCTGCCAGCTTGGGTTCACATCCGCAGTACCCATGTAAAACCAGATACACAAATGGCACATGCATCTGGAATTCATTTTAAGTGGCAAGAAGACCTGGTGTGTCATTCCATTTCTCTCTCCCCCTCTCTCTCTATTTCTATCTCTGTCTGCTTATAAATAAATTTAAAAATTACAAAAACTTCTAAAAAAAGATTCAATAAAAGTTGAATTTGGTAAAGGTTCATTTTAGTGAAAACTCACATAGAACATAGAGATGATGGTTTTGCCTGTGCATGTGCACATGCATGTGTGTGTGGTATATGCATGCTTGTAGGTATGTGGTCACGTGGGCGTGAGTGCACATGCACACACGTGTATAGAGACCAGAGCACCACCTCAGGTCCACTGTTGTAGTCAGCTCCACAGTGCTGGGCTGAACTTCCACACAGACACAGTTTATGGGAGGAATGGGATTTATTTCAGGCTTATAGAGCAGGGGAAGTTCCAGATGGTGGAAGAAGCTGGCCCCCTTCCACAGGCCCACGAAGAGAGGAACACTTCCAGCAGCACCACAGGCAAGCCCACGTGGTCAGAGCTTGGACTGCTCTGCATAACTCGGGCTAGAAATCAGGTCCGGTCCCATTGTCGCCTTAGAGTTGGACCCCAGGATCTGCCCCCGGTGATAGCTCCTCCAGCCCAGAAGACGGAGAGAAGCTTTAGTAAAACACCTGAGTTGGGCTGAAGAGATAGCTTAGCGATTAAGGCACTTGCCTACAAAGCCAAAGGACCCAGGTTTGATTATCCCCAGGCCCCACAAACCAGATACACAAAGTGACTCATGCGCCTGGAGTTTGTTTACAGTGGCTGGAGCCCCTGGTGCACCCATGTGTTCCCCCCCACCCCCATTGGTGTGTGTCTCTCTCTCTTTCTCTCTCTGTCAAATAAATAAAATTAAATTTAAAAAGAAAAAAAAAAAACCCTGAGTCTATTGGGGGCATACACCGAAACTACCTCATATGCCATTCATCTCTTTTTGATGGTCTCTCATTGGTTTAGAGCGCACCCATTAGGCTAGAGTGGCTGGCTGGCAGGTGCCAGAAACGTGCCTGTCTCCCCCTCAGCACGGGGCTTTCAGGTACACCACCATGCCCAGCGCTTAGACGGGTGCTGGAGAGCACACCCTCATGTGCTTGGTCTTATGAGGCAGGCTCTTTGTCAGCTAAGCTGCTTCCAGCCCCGGGATTATGGGGGGCAGGGGGCTGTTGTTGTTTTATACTTATAAAACGATTTTCAAAATGATATGAAAGAGAATTTCAGAAGATCCATCATAAGGCTGGGCGTGGTGGCACACACCTTTAATCCCAGCACTTGGGAGGCAGAGGTAGGAGGATTGCTGTGAATCTGAGGCCACCCTGAGACTATATAGTGAATTCCAGGTCAGCCTGGGCTAGAGTGAGATCTTAACCTTGAACCCTTCTCCCCCCACAAAAAAAAAAAAATCCATGATAGCATCTTGAGAATGGCTTATCTTGATACCTAATTTGAAAAGTAGCATACTTTTAGATAAATTTTAACCTTGCTGGTTTTGTTTTCATTGGTCTTTATTATCATACACACATTTATATAGAACTTCATATCAACTAGCATTTGTTTGGTTGGTGTGTACATTCTGAGATAGGGCACAGGTGTATGTTTGAGGAAAGTGGCACACTAGCGTGACAAGTGTGACTGTCCTGTTAACTTGGGTAGTTTTGTGTTTGTATTTAAGTTTTCGTGAAGTACAGCTTTTTAGACTGCTCTTGCCTCATTGTCCTTCATTGTTTTCATATATGTGACTGTCTACTTAGAATTAACTTGGAAGTTTCCAGTCATGCTCATTTGGAAGTAGGAGGATGTCAGTAATGCCACAAGGCTAAAAACCAGTTTTACCTTCCACATTCCACTATATGATGTGATTTAGGGAAAGGAAAACCGTATTCCAACACCACATGCCCAGAGGAGGAGCCTGGCGCAGCATTCTGCTAACGCAGTATCTCTCTCTCTACAGGGGGGTCTTTGGATGTATATAGGAAAATTCCAGAACATGTCCTTGGAAGAATCGCAGCAGCGGTAAGTACCCTCTGGCTTCAGCGTGAACAATCGTGGGTGATGCAGTCTTTCCACTTAAGCCCATCTTATATGCTCATTTGTTTGTTTACTTATTTATTTATTGTGAGGTAGGGTCTCTCTCTAGCCTAGGCTGACCTGGAACTCACTACGTAGTCTCAGGGCGGCCTCAGACTCACAGCAACCCTCCTGCCTATACTGGGATTAAGGGCATGTGCCACCACGCCCGGCTTTTCTTTCTTTTTTTTCTTTTTTAAGTCCCCATTGGCTGCCAGGTCCTTGTGTTTCTTCCAGTCTCATCCTTGTCCTTCTCCTGTACATAGACCACCCTGCGCATGGTCACGTGGTGTCCCTCAGGCTTTGTAGCACTCCGGCTCCTTCTGGTCCTGTGTATTTGCAGGGAACTTGGTGTTCTGAATGGACCCCATCACTTCTAACTTCTTCACACAGGAGACTGTTCCAGGGGACATTTTGTTGTTACAGATGTAGAATTGAGAAATAATTTAAAAGTCTGAATTATTAAGTTTCTGAACCAAACACTAACTCATTCTTAAATAGCTTTTCAATCTTTTGTAGGTTTAGTTTTTCGTCTTTTTATTGATTTTTGTCTAGGAACCTCTTCTCTTTGTGCTTTTAGTTTTCCCGTCTTCTATATTAACTAATAGATTGGTGAAGCATGTCAACAGTTCTGACATCCTAAAGTAAGTTCTAGATTTGAAGTTGGAAGTAATTTGGGCTGTACATAGCTAAGAGAAGTCATTGGGTGGCTGGATAGTAAACAATTGCTAAACTAAAAGCTCTCTATGAAGCAGTTTAATCTAAAACAAAGTGACTATATCATGTACCATTTAATTAAATGGCTTATTTTCACATCCATTATACATCAAACCAACAATTCAAATTCTTTAATCCAATGCGGACACTGATTTAGTCTTAGCTCATTGTAATTCACAGCTTTCCTTTTTTCTTTCTAATTATTAGTGTGAAGAGCCTAGGGTGAGGAGAACGCTCCTTTCTGATCCTGTTGCAGCTAAGGAGCTCCTAATCCACATGGATAGGCAGATGAGTTTAGTACGCAATTTGAGTACTTAAATCACAATTTTAGATGAAAATAAAAATGTTTCATTTCCTCTTCTCATCTCAGAGGGAAATGAATGCTTTGTGGCTTTTGGCAGTTCTTGGCTCTAAAGTTTAATAACACATAGAATAAAGGGCAAAAAAAAAAGGCAAGGCTACCAATGGAAAAAGAAAAGATTATACAAGTTCTACATTCTCAATTATCTTTTGAACTTAGCAGAAATAGGAATCGCCCTTTTTTTTTTTTTCCAGCAAAGGAGCTTGTTCCTCATGGACATCATAAATCTCGCCTCCCTCCTGTGCGCAGGGCTCCCAGACAAGGCCACTGCTCTTTGTACCCCCCTGGCGTGGGAAGGCTGGGAAGTGAACGGAGTTGGCAGAAAAAAAATATCAACAACAAAACCCCACCCCAGCTTTAAATACAGGGCGTGCCCATAGGCTAACTGAAAACATGGCACCAGTCATTTTAGGGAAAGGCAGTAAATAAAAAGCATTAGTCCAAGTTACTGTTATGTTGCCCCATACATGTTTTTAAATTGAGGCTGTGTTTTAGTAAAATATGTCCGGTTCCTCCAGCCTTTCTTGCTCCTCAGGTCGCAGCAGTGAGAGCCACTGATAACTGGAGTGAAAAAAATGCCTTTGATCATTTTCCTCTTCTTCTGACAGGTTTTATAAGCTCGGTCAGTGCCTAACGCCTGTCTAGTGCCTCGCCTGGCTAGCCCCTTTTGCACTCGATAGCCACCAGATGGGCACAGTGCTGGGAGGGAAGCACCAATCAAATAGCACTGGCAAAATGATGGGTTGTAGGCTAAGGTTTGCAAAATACATGCCCGCTCAGCCTGACTGCGCTGCCTGGGTTCTCGTTACGACCTCTGTCCTTCCCTGGAGCTCCCCCAGGGCGGCCACGGAAGCCCAGGAGTACTGCTCAGCCGTTGTCAGGCTTCAAGCAGCAGTGCCATCGGTGTGTCCTCGAGCCTTTCCAGCAGCCTTGGGACTGTGGATTCTGAGCTTGTGGTATCCTAAGCAAACTGAGGTTAGAAGAGTTAAATAACTTGCTCAGAGTTATTGTCTAGTCCGTGCTAGCTTAGACACGGGACAGCCCATCTCTGGACGCATCCATACCCTTTCGCTCTGTTTTCCTAAGAATATGAGAAAAACAGACAGTAGAATGAAAGAATTAGGTTAAAAGAAAAAAAAAAATCCCCCACGGAAATGTAAATGAAGGAATAATAGACAAACACACACAATTGCTTGAATTTTGTTTTGTTTTCTTTTTTTTTAATGGGACTTGCCTTTATTGCCCACGTTGCTTTCAAACTCCTGGGCTCAGCCAACAGATGCTCTTTGTGTCTTAGAATCAAGTTGAGTCCTCTCTTCCTTTCAAAGGAACTTTACTTTCTAGACTTTAATACTTTGGAACACCAGGCAAATCTATAGTTCCAAGAGTCATTACAAGAGAAACCCCTGTCTGCCTCTAAGAAATGTGGGTTCAAATTTTGTAGGATGTTTGACTAGAGAGCTCTTTTTTTTTTTTTTTTTTTTCCTGTGAAGAAATCCACATAAACTATTTAATCGTAGCTTTCCAACTCGCTCCAGATCTTAACCCACTCCCCACTCGAATCAGGTCTCTTACAAAGAAGAATGTCTTTTTGATCATCCTTGCCACCCAGCACATTTCATTTCCCCCTCGTGTCTGAGGCAGTGACATTCTACACTGTTGTTTGAGGGCTAATGTTGATGGAAGTTGTCCCTGGAAGATGTGCATTTGACATGTCAAGGAGGGAGTGATGGACAGCCCGCGTCAGCACTGGAGATGTCAAGGCTCTGTCAGCCATCCGTGACGCTGACTGGTATACACGCCAGCGCACCCTGCGTTGTCACAGGCAGATTTCTTCCTCCATGCACGCACCTGCTTCTGTGCTCTAAAGGAAAATATGGTCTCTAGTAACTAGCATTTTGACTATATTTGACAATAGACGGAGGAATAATATTTTCTTTTGGAATCTCTAACAGATTTTATTACTTGATCAACTGTCATAAAATCAGCACGGGATTCACTTTACCTCCGTCCCCACTTGATAATCTGAATATGTGCTGAGCTATAACCCCATAGTTTGTTTTATCTGTTGGGTGAGCATTAGTGGTGCACTGTCTGCAATGGGAAGGTTTGACGACATGCCACTGAGCTTCCAAGTTGAGAAGCTTCACTATCTCCTCAGAACTCAGATGATCAAGCTTCTGGGCCTGCTGAATTCACCTTCCTAGTGCTCAGAGAGAAAATTGCTATCATTATTCATGTTATCTTTTATTAGCACTTAAATATTTTGTCTTATTTTTTCTTTGAGAAAATTGTCATTATTAGTTATTGACATTTTTATTTAAAATACTTTGTAATTTTTGACTGGCACAATAGTTGTATATATTTATTATAGGTGTGACATTTCAATGTATGAATGCAATATGTAATATTAACGTTCTAATCTTTGTTTATGTTTTATTTATTTATTATTATTTGAGAGAGAGAATAGGCACACCAGGCCCTTAGGCCACTGCAAACGAACTCCAGATGCGTGTGCCACCTCGTGCATCTGGCTTGCATGGGTCCTGGGGAATTGAACCTGGGTCCTTTGGTTTTGCAGGCAAATGCCTTAACCAATAAGCCATCTCTCCAGCCATGATCTTTTTTTGTGTTTTACTGTTTAGAACATATGTTTCATTGTGTCACTTATTCCAAATTCTATAAGAAATCATTTGCTAAAATAATTTATTCTGTTCTCTCAGAATCGATAAGCATGTGAAGGGATCAGTTATGGTAGGCTAGCAAGTCTCTTAGGAGTGCGTTCTGCGTGAGAGCAGTGAGCCTATGCTGGCCTCTGCTCAGCACTCACGGATTCTATTGCCCCTCTTCTCTACCCTTAGCCCTGGGAAATAATTATTCTCCCTTTGCAGTTCTCGTTTTTACTTCTGCTCTCAGCTTTTCTTGATCAACTAAACTTTCTCTCTCTCTCTCTTTTAACGTCATTTTTAAGACACAAGCCATTCCATTATTTCTCATCATGGTAGGTTTTCTTATCCCATAGCCTTGGCTAACCAAGATCTTCTGTACTGATGAGTGCAGTGAAATTCTTGCAGCTCATTTTGAGGAACAGTGCCTGCCTGCTTTGTGTACTGTTTTTATAACTGATTAAGAAAAGTCAGCTGGAGTCGGGCGTGGTGGCGCACGCCTTTAATCCCAGCACTCGGGAGGCAGAGGTAGGAGGATCACCGTGAGTTTGACGCCACCCTGGGACTATATAGTGAATTCCAGGTTAGCCTGAGCTAGAGTGAGACCTTACCTCGGAAAAAAAAAAGTGAGCTGGAAATTCTAAGTCCATGTTTGTGTACATAAAGGCTCTGTGGCTTGGAATAGAGTGTGCAACTCCTTTCACAACAACTGTTTTTTTTATTTTGTGTGTGTGTTGGAAATTGAACTTAAGATTGACAGTTTTTTTAATATATTTTATTTGTTTATTTGACAAAGAGAGAGAGAGAGAAAATGGGCACACTGAGGTCTCCAGTCATTGCAAACAAACTCCAGATGCATGCGCCCCCTTGTGCATCTGGCTTACGTGGGTCCTGGAGAATGGAACCAGGATCCTTTGGCTTTGCAGGCAAAAGCCTTAACCACTAAGCCATTTCTCCTGCCCAAGGTTGACAGTTTTTAATGACAGTCCCTGATTAAAGTTTTCACATAGAAGGTAACACTTGTAACCTGTATGCTTAGGGTCTCTAAGACATGTCCTTTTCAGTATTTCATTTGATTCATCTCCTTAGCCAGGTGCCTAAAAAAAAAAAAATCCAAACGGAGTTCACATGTTTGTACTTCTGGCCCACATGTTCATGTTGTCCATGTGACTTTTCCACATGTGTGCTCCATGTGGGGAACACCTGGGGGTATTTTGTTCTTTCTTAACAAAACAAATTTTAAAGCTTTTTTTAAAAATAATTTTGAGATTATTTTAAACTGAGAAAAGTTATGAAAGTTACATAAGGAGCTCCCATAAATGCTTGACCAGTGTCCCCTGATTAACCCTTCAACATGGCTAGCTAAGGTCTTGTTCAGCCTGGTCTGCATGCTTTCTTCTCATCAGCTGAAATCACTCCTTGACACCCATCACTGTGGTGAAGCCTTGACTGGCAGCAGCAAAGGCAGCTTCCATTCTGGGCAGCACCTCTCTTCACTAGTCCATTTTTATTTTTATTTATTTATTTATTTATTTTTTAATTTTTATTAACATTTTCCATGATTATAAAATATATCCCATGGTAATTCCCTCCCTCCCCACCCCCATACTTTCCCGTTTGAAATTCCATTCTCCATCATATTACCTCCCCATTACAATCATTGTAATTACATATATACAATATCAACCTATTAAGTAGCCTCCTCCCTTCCTTTCTCCACCCTTTATGTCTCCTTTTCAACTTACTGGCCTCTGCTACTAAGTATTTTCATTCTCACGCAGAAGCCCAGTCATCTGTAGCTAGGATCCACATATGAGAGAGAACATGTGGCGCTTGGCTTTCTGGGCCTGGGTTACCTGACTTAGTATAATACTTTCCAGGTCCATCCATTTTTCTGCAAATTTCATAACTTCATTTTTCTTTACCGCTGAGTAGAACTCCATTGTATAAATGTACCACATCTTCATTATCCACTCATCTCACTAGTCCATTTTTAAATGTGTTTCCTGGGCTAGTGAGGCAGCTCAGTGGTAGGACACATACTCAGCACGCACAGGGTCCCAGGTTCAATACCCAGCCTTGCAAAAAATTCCTCTCTGCCATAAATGTCAGTATTTCAGTCAACCACAAATATACAACAGAGGACTGTCTCCCTTTCCTGCTCCTTTCCTCACCTGCCCATGACACCATCGAAAGGTTAAAATGTGGCCGCCCTGGTCACTTGCGTGCGTATGCACTCACTCACTCACTCACGCCTTTCATTCGGCACGCCTTGTCTTCAGAACCCTGGAAGCTCGCAGGAAGAGGCACGCAGTTTTCTCAGTTGCTGTCCCGTGGAGGCCGGCACAGAAATGGGAGGTGTGGATGGTCATTGGTTGACAGAGTTGTAAAGGGAAAGTTATGGTTGATATGTTTAACTGTGGCAAGTTCCCTATAAAATCGGTAATTGTACTGTTTTTCTCTTTCATAAATTTAGGTTGTTAAAGGCCTTACGTATTTGTGGAGTTTAAAGATTTTGCACAGAGGTATGTGCTGGGTTCCAAGCTCTGACTTGACGGGGGGGGGGGGGGGAGCTCAGCGTGCGGCTCTGACATCTCGGCCAGCTGACGCGATGGCCCCCATGACCGTTGCTTCAGAAGCTACTTGTCTCGTCTTGTCTCCCCCCCCCCACCGTCTCAATCCCGTGATTTCTGTTTTCATTTAAAGTGTGTACTGTGGTTTTGTGAATCACATTTCCCAACTATGTGAAGCACACTTTGTATCATATGCGTGGTCAGGACATGTCTGTGTTACTTAACTTAAGGTAGTTCATACTTTTCCCTTTTTATACAAACACATCCTTTTATTGATATTGAAGGTGTCATAAGTATACTCGTCCTTAAGAGATGGCTTCCTGGGAAAAGACATGGCAGAAACAGTCCCCTGATCTAGTAGCAGAACGCAGGGAGAATCATCAGATAGCTGTGGAATGTTGCAGAAAGAGCCTCCTTTTGTTTGTTTAATGTTCCCAAATTGTCTGAATTCATTTGGAGCAAATTATTAAGCGAAAAGAGATTATAACAGAGCAACTTCGGGGCCTGATGTGGCAGCGGTGCTGTTTACTTTTACACATCTGTTCATCCTGACTTTGTGTACATTTGGGGGCTTGCAACCGCACACAATTAGATGTGATTAAAGGAAAGTTTATTTTAAAAAAAAGTATAAAGCACAAGAGGGAGAAATCAACC
Source organism: Jaculus jaculus (assembly GCF_020740685.1). Taxonomy (NCBI): domain Eukaryota; kingdom Metazoa; phylum Chordata; class Mammalia; order Rodentia; family Dipodidae; genus Jaculus; species Jaculus jaculus. The sequence goes on from NC_059111.1 coordinate 14,789,221, forward strand.
GATGTCTTCACCTGTGATGTCATGTCTGTCACTAAGGATTTCCTGTTTAGTGAGTGTTTTCAATTTCCTAGCAATTCAAAGGATACATCAGTTTTAGCAAGTAAAATATTAATTCACTTCTGGAAGGTATCCATGCTGATTAAGTGGAATTAAAAGCCCATTTTTTTGTTTTATTTTTGCTTTTATTGTTGTTCTTTTAAGGCAGGCTCTCTCACTCAATCTGACCTGGAACTCACCATGTAGCCCAGGCTAACCTGATCTTCCTACCTCAACCTTTTTAGTCATGCAAATGGGAGTGCTCTAGTCCGAGGGTCATCTGTACTTTAATGAACTCTCTTCAGTCTCATCTTTAATTATTTTTAAACATTTAACTGACAGCCTACATAAATATACCAATACACCATGATCACAAGCCTCTCCCACCACTCTCCCTTTTCCCCTTCCCAAATCCCCCCTCCACTGAACCCCTTCTTCTTTCCAAGTAGTCTTTCTTCTGTTTTTATGTCATCATATTTTTCCTCCTATTACCCAGGTCTCGTGTAGGTAGCATCAGACAATGTGAGGTCATAAATATCAAGGCCACTTTGTGTCTAGAAGACCATATTGTAAGCACTCCTCCCTTTCTTTGGCTCTTACATCCTTTCTGCCACCACTTCGTCAATGGTCTCTGAGCCTCGGAGGGTGTAATAGAGATTCATCGGTACTGAACACCCCACTGTCACTTATTTTCAACACTTTTGTGAGTTTTGAGTCACCCGAATGGTCACCACCATCTGAAAAGACAAGCTTCTCTCACCAAAAGTGAGAGTAGTGTTAATATATGGCCATAAACATAAGTAGAGAAATACGTCTGTTTAGGCAGACAACAGTACTAGTTTCCCCCCTAGAGCTTATGACCTCCCAAGCCATAGGCTTTTCATTAGGCTTTCAGTACCCATAGAGTTGGCCTCAAGTCCAATCAGAGAATAGTTGATTTCTCCTATAACAGAAATGCCACCATTGCACCAGTTGGTATATTTGGCCTGGCTGTCTGGTGGTAAAGCTTACAGGCTCCACTGCTGGTTAAGACAGTTGGTGACTTTTCTCCCCCAACGGGCTGCATAGGTTTTTCCAGCATCATGACAGCTGGACTATAGGGAGGAGGCTTCCAGCTCAGCTCCAGCTTGATTTCTCAGTGACCTGCAGCCCAGGCATGTAGAGTCTTCAACAATAGGGTCTTGCCATATAGTTCTGGTGGGCAACCAAGAGCCTTGGAAATAGCCTATAATGTTTCAGGGGCATCAGGGGCCTCCCTTGCCAACAACTCGCTGGCAAGTAGCCCACTCCTGGCACTGAAATTCTGTATGACTTCTGGGAACAGCATTACCCGGCCCTGGCTTTGACTTTCTGTGTGAGGAAACTGAGCAGCACGAAGAACTCAGGTGGGACAGGTGGGTCTTAGTTGTCTGAAACACCTGCCCTTTCCTCTTTAAAGCTAGATATAAATCATCCTGCCAGACTGCCTGTAGTGACATTATTTGGTTTTAATCTTCCTGTGTGCTGGGGAGAAATAACCAGATTTTTTCATTTGAAATGGGACCTACATAGACATGTGTCAAGTGCATTTGCCAGAGTCAAATTCCTTGTAATTTTAGGCCCCAGGTCCTTCTTTCCAGCACGGTCTACAACTTGGGCTAGGAGAGGGCGCTTTGATCTGAGGGGACATGGACCCTAGTGACATGACTAACTGAAGGCACAGAAGGTTCTTAGGGGAATTTCAAGCCTTTACTTCTCTCTTCAGGCGTCACCGGCCGTCTCGGTCCTCAGGGTGACCACCATATGAGATGTCTTGGGGAGATGGCCATGACAGCTAAGCAAAGGCTGTGAGTGAGGAGAGGTGGCCTGCAAGCCGTCTAAGGATTTTCAGTTTTAAGTGTGTGCTAAGGCAGGAATCTGCATTTACAGCAGCCTGAATGGGAAGAGTGAGTTTCATTTGGTGCAGGTGAACATGATTCCCCAGTCGTTCTGAGTCCTTAACTCCCAAGAGAATATGTATCCCCCTCCCACCCGCATTTGATAGACCTACATGTTTAGCCTTCAAGTTTCCTTGCTCTCTGTGGAAACTTGTTCTTCTGGATTCATAAAAGCATGTGCTTTATTGACAGGGAAAAGAAACCAGGTCCCAGCAGACTTTTATAAAAAGCATTGTAATGAGAAACTTAAATTGAGTAGTTGTTAACTTAATATTTTAGAGGTTTTTGTCCATATTTAATAACTTGGATTCCATAAAAGTAAGATTAAAGATGCCTTTTTATTTACCAAAGAGCTATTTAATTTTCTCCTTGATTAAAAAATTGTAGCTTTTTAGATGAGTTCAATCAAGCAATTAAAGATCAGAGCTTTTGAGTTCAGTTAAGGCAATTAATAGGTAATGCACTTGTTCATACACTCTTACTCTGTAAGCTCACTGCTGTGCCTTCTTAAAAGCACATGCACTCCTTTTTGCTTCCCCTGACTGATGACGGGAATTCTGGCTGGGCAGGTGTCACATTGTCACATCAAAGACAGGTCCTTTCACAAGCGGTGGCGGAAGTCTGGTAGAGCTGTGTGAGAAGGTACTGAAAAGAAGATGGTGAAAGAAAGCAGTACTGGGCGGCGCAAGTGTCCCCTAAGTGCCTATGTCCTCCCCTGACCATCAGGTTCTAGTGCTGTCCCCCAAAACAAGCCGGGTGAGGGCTTCTAAGATGGCAGTGTTTTACACTTAGGGGCACACATTCTTAAAAATTAAGAAATGGAGAGATATTCGGTTACCTCATGGAAAAGGATTTTTTTTTTCTTCACATACAAATGTCCTCCTTGGAATACAATGGTCCTTGACTTCTAGCTACAGCAAATGTAACACAGCATGTAATAATAGGAGCTTTTCCTATGGTGGCTGCCTGAGGGCTACAGAGTAGAACAGAGTCAGCTGCAGGCAGTGGCAGACCCACCCCTGAGCTCCTGAGCTTGGTCCAGTTAGTGTATCCAGTAGACTATTATGTCCATAGAAAAACTGGTTTGAAATTGAAGTATAACAGTTATTATTCAGAATGGGTCACCACAGGCTAGAGAGATAGATGGGTTGGTGATTAAGGTGCTTACCTGCAAAGCCAAAGGACCCAGGTTCGATTCCCCAGGACCCACATAAACTAGATGCACAGGATGGCACATGTGGCTGGAGTTCGTTTACAGCAGCTAAGAGCCCATTTTCTCTCCCTCTCTCTCTCTCTCTCTCTCTCTCTCTCTCTCTGCATATGTATCTATGATTCTCTATCTCTCATATAAATAAAAATAATAACAGAATGGGTCACCACATGTTATATCCAGTCAGTTATTCCTGTTGCCTAGCTTCTTAAATATTTGGTGAAAATGTGAGAGTACTTTATGAACTATCAAATGCTAATCATGTATGTATGAGAACTATGCATTAGTCATTTCATGTTCTTACTGAAAATAACCCATTCACAATTGCAGCCACAGAGAGAGATTTAGTATACTTTATATTACTGGGTCCAGAATTATGCAAATCTTTCCTAAGATAAAGTTAATGTGATGACATCACATGAGGACATAATTATTAAGAATGGTTGAAACTTCTTCCAAGATTAACCAGTGTGGGAAAAAAATATATATATCTTTATCACAAGGCATATGTGAGAGCTCTGTATGAATAGCATGTGCTGACTGTGGGTAAAAACAAAGAAAATGAACAGTGAAGAAGTGTGTTGGGCCAGATCCGATATTACAGCAAACATTGCAGCTTAACTTCAAAACATACATCAGCACTAATGAGGTGAGAGCCCCGCATATTAATAAACCTGCGGCTCCAGCCGCAGCCATCAGTCCCCACATCAAACATAAACACGAGATTAACACCTATGCCACTTCTTTGGAAAATGTGAGAATGCCTTGGCAGTAACTGCTCTTGCTTTCCCCCCCTCCGCCCCGAGGATGAAAAAGCAGGAAGGGAAGGGTAATGAGAAGAGAATTCAGATTAAGAAAATGCAGCCAGCAGTCAGTCTGGGGCAGTCTTCAGTGAGGACATTTATGGAAAGAGCAGACCTAGAACCTGAGCAGTTTACTTGCCGGCTCCAAAGGGAAAGGTGCCTGCCCCCCCTCCCCGACCATGACAGCAGAGAGGGTTATGGACATGAGGCCAGCCTGGATTATGGAGTTCAAGGCCAGCCTAGGCTTGATGATGAGACCCTGTATTCAGACATGAAGAGAGGGAGGGAAGGAAGATGAGATATGTAAAAAAAAAAAAAAAAGAAGCAGGCACTTTTGCAGAGATTCTGGAAGCAGATCTACACAAATAGATCTGTATTTAAAGAAATGGACTTTGTCATTTCATCAAACGTGCTAGAAGTTTGGTTTTCCACCCATGACTTTGCTCTTTTTAAATTGGCCTCACACAGATCTTCTCCCCATGCTACTTTAGATGTAAAGACTAATTTTATATCTATTTCAAAACTACTGTTTGGAGTACTTGAAATATATCAGTACATAAAACACAAGATTTCTGTACTCACAGAATTTCTATTTTTGCAGGGGTGGATTAAATGGGAAATCAATAAGCAACAACAGTTTAAGTAAACATAGAACTTTAATTTTATTTATTTATTCATTTATTTATTTATTTATTTATTTGGTTTTCGAAGTAGTGTCTCTCTCTAGCTCAGGCTGACATGGGATTCTTTATGTAGCCTCAGGGTGACCTCGAACTCTCAGCAGTCCTCCTACCTCTGCCTCCTGAGTGCTGGGATTAAAGGCATGTCACCACTCCCGGCTTAATATAGAGCATTATAGAAACTGCTTAGTTATACGGGTGAAATAACAAGTAGAAGCTAGAGAGATGGCTCTGTGGTTAAAGATGCTTGCTTACAAAGTCTGCTGGTCTTATAGTTGAATCCCTAATCCATCTACGCCACATGCAAAAAGTGGCACAAGCTGATGTTCATTTGCAGTGATAGAAGGCCCTGGGATACCCATATACACATACATACATACACACACACACATACATACATACATACATACATACGTACAATTAAAATTAAAAGCCTAGTAGATCAAGTGTACGTGTGGCAAAGGAGAGGGCGGGTCGCAGTATTAATGGAGTAGACCTCACAGAAAAGATGGTTTGGATTGGCTCCATCAAGTTGACATATGTGAGAGCGGTTCTAGCAAAAGCCAAAGACGGACCTATGAAGAGCAGAGAGCAGTGTGCGTGCAGCACGGAGTAGGGGTGGGGAGAACCGGCTGTTAGCAAGCCGGAGCTGCTGGAGCCTGTTCCCTGTGCATTCACGGCTTAATAGATGTCGTAAATAAATCAGACCTAGATTGTACAAATGCTCTTCTTCATTACAGTATGGTGTCCTCACTCACTCAAAAAAAAAAAAAAAAAAATGAATGAACTGCTCCACCAAGCAACATGGACAGCACATCATGCTAAGTGAGAAAAGGCAAAACTAAGCATGAAAGGAGTTAGCAATGGAAGGGTCGGCTGTGGAGCCATGAGGAAGCCTCTGAGTGTTAAGAATGTTCTGGGTCTTCACTCTGGTGGTCGGGACATGACCGCACACTGTTGTTAGAACAGAGACCTAAAAAGAGTGAATTTTCTTGCTTATCCGTTATGTAGCTCAGGAAGCCGAACCACAAAAATGTTTAAAGGAGCGAGGAAAGGAGGCCCTTTCTTAGGCCTCACCAGTGGACAAGAAAATGCTCTGCTTTAGGAAGACAATTCCCAACCAGGAAAACAGACCGTCCTTTCGGAAGGTTCTGGCCGTTCTGTGATCCCAGATCCTGTTTGAGGTCATATATCTCAGTAGCTTAAAAACAAGCAAACAGATCAACCATTCTCTCCAGTGTGCATTCAAAGTGGAAAATTCTAGGAATATGAATTACTTTTGAACTGAGAGACGTGTAAACAAATGGTTAAGGATAAAAGCAGTGTGGCTAAGCCAAGATAATGTTTGCTTTCTAAACCAGGCTAATGATTTCAAATCAAAAGACATCTTTGAAGGAAAGAGTTTTTAAAGTATAAAGTACACTGAAAATCAAATATTGTCATCAATAAAGCATGTTTAAAAGCATATGTTGAGTCAAAACTTGGATGAAAAGCAAAAAATGTGCTTTGAAAAAAATCATTTAATTTTGAAATAATTGTAGATTCTTAGACACTTGCCAGACAAATGTACACAGGCATCCTTCTTAAAGAAGGCACTGGGGAGCTGGGGAGATAGCTGGCTCAGTGGATAAGGCACTTGCTGCACAGCCCCCGAGTATCTGAGAGCGGACCCCAGACCTCGTGTGAAAGCTTCAGGCCGTGGGCGGCTTCACTGTAACCCCAGCGTGCCCGCGTGCGTGCGGAGGGAGGCGGGGCTGCGGAGTCTGAAGTCCGCAAAGAGACCCGTGAGCAGTGACCAGAGACCTGGCCTCGAAAATGAGGTGGAAGGCAAGACTAACTGGCCAGTTGCCTTCTGACCTCCACACATGCACCGTGGCACCTGTGTGCCTAGTTTCACACACACACACACACACACACACACACACACACACACACACGAACACATGCTCATACATGTACACAGACAGCAAATAAATTTTTAATTTTTTTCAAGAAAGCATTTGCAAGACAATTGGAGGCTAACAATCTGAAAAAGAGTAGGCAGGGAAATGTCTACATACATACATACATACATACATACATACTATATCATGTCATACATTCTTGCTAGTACCTTTTAAATGAAACAAGTGTAAATTATAAGATTAAAAAAAAAAAACACTACAGCAAGTCTGGAGAGATGGTTAAATGACCTTGTTTGCAAAGCTTGACAGCCCAGGTTCAATTGCCTGGTACCCACATAAAGCCAGATGCACAAAGTGGTACAGGTGTCTAGAGTTTGTCCCTGGTGGGCCCACTTTACTCTCTGTCTGCATCTTTCTTTGTCTGTCTTAAATAAATAAATATTTAAAAAACACTACAATCATATTCAAAAATTATTGTATCTATTAAATGAGAGAAAAGAGATGAGAGAAGTAAAACCTTTAAATTCAATAGGAAAGAAGTTTTGATGTCAAGGAATAATGTTAATAGGTTAACTGAATATGTGTAAAAGCTGAGTTTTGGGCTGGAGAGATGGCTTGGCGGTTAAGCGCTTGCCTGTGAAGCCTAAGGACCCCGGTTCGAGGCTCGGTTCCCCAGGTCCCACGTTAGCCAGATGCACAAGGGGGCGCACGCGTCTGGAGTTCGTTTGCAGAGGCTGGAAGCCCTGGCGCGCCCATTCTCTCTCTCTCCCTCTATCTGTCTTTCTCTCTGTGTCTGTTGCTCTCAAATAAATAAATAAATAAATTTTTTAAAAAAAAAAAAAAGCTGAGTTTTGTGGCAAAACTAATAGGAAGTTAAATTTACTAGATAAAGTGATTCCTTAATGAAAGGGCTACTGGAAAGCATTTCTCCCAATAGAAAATTAATTTTAAGTAATTTATGATGAAATGTAATTTACACAGGGTGTACGTAGCAGCATCTTAGCTAAGATCTGTACACCTGATGCGTAACTGCAGGTTGTAGTGAATTTTGAAATAATCCAAGCCATATTTTTGCTTCCTGAAAGACCAGACTTGTTCCCAAGGACTGGTTAGCGTTTGAGCAATCCTAGTCAATTTAAAGGCGTCATCCCCAGTTGGTTTTATGTTGCAGAGGGTAATGATGGGAGAGCTGGGTGTGGACGCATCCTTCCTGAGCCCTGGGATGGCTTAGTCAGTGGATCTGGAAGCAAATATTAGTGGTGAGAGCTACAGTTAGACCTTGGCTCTTGTTTAAAAACCTTTCAGATATTCTCCCTTAAAAGTTAATTATTGATATTAATATAGATTATTTTTAGTTGATATTAAATACATAATAAATACATTTAATATAAAATATTAATCATATGCCAATGTTATAGACCTCATTAAAAAACAGACTTAGCCAATGAACGGACCAGTTTAACAAGTCTGGGTTGGTGGTTTTTTTCCAGCTCTGACTATCCACAGAAATGAACATACCTAAAATTAAGGCTCCTTCCCCATGTTGGTCACTCATCCCCTGCCTCAGCCAATCACTGGAGATTTCTGCATGTCTAGTAATGATGTAAAAGAAATAAATTCTGGGCACTAGAGTGACGGCTCAATGGTTAAGAGCGCTTGCCTACTTAAGCCTGAGAGCCTCATGAGTCCCAGCCCAGACACTGCTGAGTTTGACTCTTTTGAACCCCCATAAACAGCTAGGTGTGACCATACATGTCTATAACACCAGTGTGAAGGTTTTGGGAGAGAATCTCTTGGCTTCAGTGGCCAACAGCAGCTCTGGGTTGAGAGATCCCCCCAGTCCTCTGGAAGCACCAGGTGAGTGATAAAAGGACACCCGATGTTTTTTTCCTCTGGTCGTCCCGCACACATGCCTGAAGCATATGCATTAGCACATGTGTGTACGTACCACATGTCACTCCACACTCAAAAGAAATTAAAAAAGAAACAAACAAACTGTGGGCTATGAAGATGACCCGGCAGTAAAAGATACTTACAAAGCTTGCTGGCCTGGGTTCAATTCCCAAGCACTCAACGAAAGTTGGACACGGAAAATGGAATAAGTGTCTGGTGTTTATTTGCTGCAGCAAGAAGTCCTGATACATGCATGCACTTGTGTATACAGGCACACATGCACAGACAAAAAATGAAAAGAAACACATTGTATGTATGGTTACTTTGAAAAGACTATGGGCTGAAAATATATAAAGAACTTTCAGAGCTCAACAATACAACAAAAAGCAAGCAAACAAACAAAATACAATCCAGTTATATACTGGGCAAAAGACATGGAAGCACATTCCTTGGAAGCAGATACGCATTTGGCAAAGCAGCACACGAGGAGAATGTTCAACCTCATTAGCCTTCAGGGAAATGCAAATTAGAGCCACCTTGAGAGACTACCCCACCCCTCTCCCAACATCTCACGCAGGGAGGCCGTAAAGCCATCAGACCACGTGTAAGGTGTCAGTGGCAGTGTGATGTCGCCCATGCTGTTGGCATTTCCCGGAAACTAAACGTGCAGCTCTCAGTGAAGACGCGTGTTCCCTCGGCACCTGGGCACAAATGCTTGCTGCGGGTTTACGCGTAGTAACAAGGAACTAGAAACAACCCAGGGCTGGGTGGTTAAAAGAGCTGCAGTGCGCTCATACCATGGAGTAGAGAAGACTTCACTGAGTGAAAAGGCAACCATGGGCCAGAGAGGTGGCTCAGAGGTTAGGGCACTTGCCTGCAGAGACTGACAACCTGGGTTTATATCCCCAGTACCCACATAAAGCCAGATGCACATGCATCTGGAGTTCTTTTGCAGTGGGTGGAGGCCTTGGTGCACCCATTCTCCTCTCTCTCAAATAAAATATTTTTTATTAAAATATTTTATGTTGGTGCTGGAGAGATGGCTTAGTGGTTAAGCGCTTTCCTGTGAAGCCTAAGGACCCCGGTTCGAGGCTCGGTTCCCCAGGACCCATGTTAGCCAGATGCACAAGGGGGCGCACGCGTCTGGAGTTTGTTTGCAGTGGCTGGAAGCCCTGGCGCGCCCATTCTCTCTCCCTCTCTGTCTCTCTCTCTCTCCTCTTTCTCTCCTGTCTGTTGCTCTCAAATAAATAAATAAAATAAACAAAAAATATCTTTAATATTTTATTTTTACTTATTAGAGAGAGAGAGAGAAAGAGGCAGATAAGAGCGAATGGGCATGCCAGGGCCCCCAGCTGCTGCAAACGAACTCCAGACACAAGCACCACCATGTGCATCTGGCTGTATGTGGGTACTGGGGAACTGAACCCTGGCTGGTAACCGGCAGGCTTTGTAAGCTAGTGCCTTTTACTGCTGAGCCATCTCCCCAGCCCCCACTGTATGCTTGGATTCACAGATACCTGCATCTTCCACAGTGACATGTTCTACCCACCCACCCACCCTGCAGCGTGTGCCCTGTGTGTGGATGATGTCTGATCCACCAAGTCCCCTAGTCAGTGCTGAGCTTCGCCTCTTAGGTAAATTTGAAGTTTCAGGGCTCATCAAGGGGCGAGGACCACCTGCATTACGCATGACAGAGTCATATTTGCAAGTAGACGGAGGCCACACCGAATTCATGTTTTATTTGAGAGAATCGGTACACCTGGGCCTCCAGCCACTGCAAATGAACTCCAGACACGTGCGCCCCCTTGTGCGGCTGGCTTACTTGGGTCCTGGGAAATCAAACCCCCCTAGGCCTCTGGTTTTTGCAGGCAAGTGCCTTAACTACTGAGCCATCTCCCCGGCCCTCCAGACTCAATTTTTGACAAATTGTATGCTTGTTGGTTGTTTGGATTAGGGAATCATTTTCTGGGGACCATAATTTTCTCCTGGAACTTTGTATAGTGTGACTTAATTGGATGTCGTCCTTTGTTGCCCGTGATAGTTTTAAAGAAAAAGATTCATCAGGTGGAACATTCTGCCAAGTAGAATGGACAGACAGAATTAGCAGCCAGACTCCCATGTTTGTTCCTTTACCCAAAGGCATGGCTGAGGTGATCAAGCACCACGGAAATCAAATTTCGACTCTTGCTGTTATAACTCAGTTCCTTCTGGATTGGGTTTAATAATCCTAATAGTAGCTGTTATCAACATTATCATTTATTAAGTATCTTCTGTGGTTCATGTAATAGATCTTTTGTACATATAATCTTATTTAGTTTTCATGATAACCTTGTAAGGAAGTCATCATTGTATCTCCATTTTTTTTTTTTAGGTGAGGAAATTAAGGTTCACAGGGGCTAAATGACTTGCTTAGTCATGGGAAGGTAGTGGTCAGCAAAGGAAGGGAGTTGTCATTCGGCAGCGGCACCAGGGGTCAGGTTCTGGATCCGGCTCTTAAGTCACCTCAGCTACCTGACCTTGGTCAGTGTCTTAACTCCTTTGAGATGACAGCATTGTATCTGGGACATAGTGGTTATTGGTAGGTGTTTGAGAGGGGTAGTTCTGACTTCCCCAGCTTCCCTCCTATGTCTCTTTTTTCTTAGAAAACCAGCCTGTTAGAAGTGGAAAGAAACTAATATAAAACATCTAGACCAGTGTCTTTGTGAATGCCTCGGCTTTGCCATAACTGTCCAAGTGGCACAGCGAGAGCAAGGATCCAGCTGAGCATAATGGTCTAACGCGCTGTCCCGCGCGTTCACCAGAGCCCGCCGTTGTGCGGCCTGGGTGAATAACTTCATAAATTCAACCTTCACTTTCCTCATCTGTTAATAATGGCATCTGTCTCATAGGTTATGGCAAGAACTAAATGAGATCATGCATGTGGCAGTAATGCACTTAGCCTAGTCCTAGAATACGGCAAATGCTAAATAAGTATTGGGTACCTTAATTATTATCTTTAAGACAATGTAGCGAAGCCTGCTCCCTAGAGTCGTCTACAGTCTCACAACTTATTTGTACAACTATTCTCCCACCTTTTGGGCTGAAGAGAGCTTGTAGTCCTGTAATGGGGTGCTAAGGGTCCAGGAAAGTCCTTATACCTCAAGCCCTAGGTTCACTTTTAATTTTAAACAAAGAATTGCATAAAACAAGAAGACTGAACAGGATTAATTATGAAATTATTATATTTATTGAGGGATGTACAGAGTCAAGGAAAGGCACGGGGCTAGAGATCCCACGTGGAGGGCCTGGGAAAAAGCATGGGAAGAGAGATAATAGAAAGTTCAAGGGGGCTCTGGGGGGGAGCCCTCCCAGCCCATGCCCAGCCAAGGGCAAAAAACCCACAGCTGGAAGTTCCCAAGTGGTCCGAGAGCCTGCCCTCCCCTTGCAAAGGTATTTATGACCTTTTAGTGGTAGGCCGTCTTCCAGCTCAGGTGAACCACAGGTACAGTTGGTTGGTTAGGGCTAGGGCCTGTCTCAGAAAGAAATTAGCTCTGGCACCAAGTTCCAGGGGCTAAACTTGACCAACCACAGTGTTCAAATCCTATAAAAGACTTCCCTCCCAGAAGGGCTCCTGACTGTGGAAAAATAAGTCTGGGACACTAGATAAGAGATAAAAAGTCAGATCATTTTTGATTTCTTTCTTTCCTTCTTATGGTTTTTTGAGGTAGGGTCTCACTCCAGCCCAGGCTGACCTGGAATTCACTATGGAGTCTCAGGGTGGCCTTGAACTCATGATGATCCTCCTACCTCTCCCTCCCGAGTGCTGGGATTAAAGGCGTGCGCCACCATACCTGGCACATCTTTGATTTCTAACATAAACGTTCCTGCACTTTTTACCTTCAGTGGTCCAGTCACCCTAACTCTAGCCCCCCCCACCAAGCCCTTTAGGGCTCTTGCTCAGTACCCCAGCCTCTGTATCACTTTCCAGAGGGAAAATGTAGATTTCTTCTGACTCCCAGGAGCCCACTCTTCCACGCTGAAGTGCATTCATTGTCTGTGGACATCTAAGATTCACCTCTTTAGAAAGAAATCTTTCTCTTGCCATGAAAGAATTGGGGGCAGGGGGCAAGGCCTGTAGCCTAGTGGTAGAGCACTTAGCGTGGGTAAACAAGGCCCTGAGCTTGATTCCTCGCACCACAGACACAATAAAAATAAACAGAACTTGGGCTGGAGAGATGGCTTAGCGGTTAAGCGCTTGCCTGTGAAGCCTAAGGACCCCGGTTCGAGGCTCGGTTCCCCAGGTCCCACGTTAGCCAGATGCACAAGGGGGCGCACGCGTCTGGAGTTCGTTTGCAGAGGCTGGAAGCCCTGGCGCGCCCATTCTCTCTCTCTCCCTCTATCTGTCTTTCTCTCTGTGTCTGTCACTCTCAAATAAATAAAAAAATGAACAAAAAAAAATATTTAAAAAAATAAAATAAAATAAACAGAACTTTAAGGGAAAAGAGAATTGAGACGCCTCAAGCCTGTTTGTCCTTGATACTAACCTTGCAAGTGTCCCGTGTCTCCTCTATCGCATGAAAAAGGGAAGCCGCACACACTGCCTCCTCGGAACAGAATCATTAGGCTCTAGGCAATAACTGCCGTTTGAAGGTAGCTAATTATGCTGCTTAGTTTTATTTAAGGCCTTTACAAGAATATTTGGATGGCCTACCCTTTATTAAGTGATAGAGTGCCTGAAATAACTTTCATTTGGCACTGTGGCCTTCTCTTAAGTGCATTCCTGTTGTGAACTGATGATTTTTTGCAATGCAAAATGTCACCATAGACTATATTTAATTGTACCTGCTGTTCTCTCTCATTAGAATGCAGTCCCCAAGAAATAACAAGATAGATATATTGGCTGTCTCTTCATAAGACAATTAGGAATAATGAAAGCACACCAAAGTGCCCTGGCCCGAGAGGTGACTAAGGCTTGAGACCAGCAAACATGTCCCCTGGCTCCTGGTAAACTGAAAACAGTTCCTGGCATTCAGGAAACCTGTGATTGCTTTGTGGAAGGAAGAGAGTTGAAAAGTTTATTTCTGCTTCCAGGATGGTCCCCCAACCGAGCCTCATGCCACAGTGTACAACAGACCCTGAATCGCCTTAGGAATTGTGTCATGCCTACATCTAAGTGTATTCAGCGAGTCCCTCCCGCCCCTACGCACGTGCACACACCAGTACACAAGCTAAACCAACAAGATCACCAGCACCGGATGTGAATAAATCACAGAGAGGGGAAAAAAAAAAAAAGACTTCCTATTTGCCTGGGTTTGTTTGCTTTGTCCTGACAGAAGGTATGCACAGTCCGACCCCTGCTTGTGTGCGCAGAGCAGCGAGGGGTGCTCGCTGTTGAGGACCTGCTTTTATTGCAAGCTGGGCCTACAGCTCCTGGTGAGGCTTCCTCACGGCTAATCAATGAAGCCTCTGTGCCAGGCAGCTGTGAGTGGCAACATGAGTTGTCTCAATGTGATGCTAATTTCCACAGTCAATTTGGTCAGTTCAGCTGGGGGGAGGGCGAGGGAATCAGTCCAGCCTGAAAATCAGTTATTGAATCAGCAGTGGTTGGTTGACTAAAATTTTTCATGTTTGAACCAGTTCTCATATTCTGTAGGCATAAAGTTTTTCTTGTAAGAACACTTGTAATCACAGCGATTCAGACCTAGGACCTGCAGGTTGTAAGAGGAAATAACCACAGTAGTGTTTATACATAATAAGAGGTAGCTAACTGATGTGATGTCTGTGTAAACAGAGTAGGAAAGGGACCAACTGGCCACGATCTATAAAGCTATATATTTCCATTAGTTGTTGGTAATTAATTAGTAATGCTAGTGCTAAGTTGTGCTTGGTGGGCTAAATTTTTTAATAGTATTATGGGTGTGAAATTTAGATACCATAAAATTCACCTCATTTGGGCTAGAGAGATGGCTTAGCAGTTAAGGCACATGCCTGTGAAGCCTAAGGACCCAGGTTCTATTCCAGGTCCCACCTCAGCCAGATGCACATGGTGGCGCATGCGTCTGGAGTTCATTTGCAGTGGCTAGAGGTCCTGACATGCCCATTCTCTTTCTCTCTCTCTCTCTCTCTCTCAAATAAATAAATAGAAATAAATCTTTTTTAAAAACTCCAGTTTGGGGCTGGAGAGATGGCTTAGCGGTTAAGCGCTTGCCTGTGAAGCCTAAGGACCCCGGTTCGAGGCTCAGTTCCCCAGGTCCCACGTTAGCCAGATGCACAAGGGGGCGCACGCGTCTGGAGTTCGTTTGCAGAGACTGGAAGCCCTGGTGCGCCCATTCTCTCTCTCTCCCTCTATCTGTCTTTCTCTCTGTGTCTGTCGCTCTCAAAAAAATAAATAAATAAATAAATTTAAAAAAAAACTCCAGTTTTACCATGGGATTTTTTTTATAATCATGGAAAATGCTAATAAAAATTTAAAAAATTAAAAAAAATAAAAAATAAATAATTAATTAAAAAAATAAAAACTCCAGTTTTAGTGAGAGACCTTAAAAAATAATTCATCCCATTTTAAGTATATGATGTAAGTAAATGTATAAAGTTGTGCAACTGTCACCTAATGTAATCCTGGAATAGTCCCTTTACCCTACAAAAGAGTCCCCATACTCACATATTCACAGTTAATTCTTACCCATGTTCCATTCCCCAGGGAGCACTAATTTGTTTTCTAACTTTATACATTTAAGTAAATAGGATCATATAGTATGAAGTCTTGTGCCAGGCTCCTTATGATTTGATAATGATTTTGAGGTACATCTATTGTAGCATGTATCAGCCATCCATTCTTCCTATCACAGAGTAACATTCCACTATACGGCTGCATCGCGCTTCGTCTGTTCAGTTATTAGAAGGGCAGTTGTGGTTATATCTGGTCTTGGACTATTGTGAATAATACAGCTTCTGTTCACATACAAGTCTTTTTGTGTTTTGAGATAGGGTCTTCCCTTGTAGTCCTGGCTAACTGGCACTCGCTGTGTAGCCCAGGCTGGCCTGAAACTTGAGGTGATCCTCTTGCCTTGCCCTCCTGAGCGCTGGGATTAAAGGCATATGCACCCCTTCCCAGCTTGCATATAAGTCTCCATGTGCTGCTGTTTTTCTATCTCTTGAGTCTTCACCTAGGAGTAGAATTAGTATCTTGTTTTTCAATATTTGTAATCACAGCTGCTCAGACAAAATAGTGTACTATTTTTATGAGCTACTTTAATAACTTACCTAGCGTGGGAGATACCATGATCACGAAGAACTAATCTTCTGTGTACATACCAGAGTAAATACACTTAGCTGATAGGGAAATTATATAATTTTCACAAGAGGAGAGAAATGAAAGATGTAAAAGTAGAGCAACTAAAAATGAAAAATAAAATATCTGAAATAAAGATTTCAGCTAATAAAATTAATTATAGACCAGACACTCTAGAAGAAATAATGATATTGAAGTTAGAGATGTAAAGATTATCCAAAATTAAGTCTCTTTTAGTAGAGAAGAAGAGAATTTTGAAAATGAACCTGGCCAGAGTAACCTTTGAGTCATTATCCAGAAGTTTGGGGCATATTTGCTGTTGAAGTATCAGAGGAAGAAAGAGAAAGAAAGCAAAAACAATTTAAAGAAATAATAGCTTTATAAAACTTTCTGTAAACCTACAAAGATATAAGCCTAATGAAACCAAAACTAACCATACCATAGCACTACAAAATCAAAAATTTGAAGGTCAGTGATTAAAAAGAAAATATTTTAAATACTCAGAGGGGAAAAAACACACTAAACAGAGAAGAAATATAAGAAAAACAGCAGACTACTTTCTTAGAGTTATATAAGTCAGAAGACAATGGAAATGCATCTTTAAAATGTTGGGGGGGGGAACCTGTCAATCTAGAAATCTGTGTCCAGCAAATATATTTTCCAAAAGTAAAAGCTAAATACTTTTTCAGATAAACAAAAGTGAAAGAATTTATTGCCAGTAGACCAGCATTATAAAAAATGTTACCAACAGCCAGGCATGAGCCTGCATGTCCATAAGCCCAGCCCCATGGGGATGAGAGAGCCAAGAACTGCCAGAGCCTGTGGGGGAAACGACGGCCAGCTCTGGAATCAGGAAGAGACTCCAGCTGAAATAAAAGCAGGCGGAAGAGTGATAGGCACAGACACACAGTGCTCCACTCCAGCCACCGCAGGTGACACATCCCACCTCAAACCAATTCACGGGTCCCATACACAGCACACACCACACCACACCACACGACCCATAACCAAGAAAATAAAACGTTAAAGGAAGTTAAGTATAAGGAAAATGACACCTGATGGACAGTTAGAGCTGCATAAAGGGATAAAGTACCACCCCAAATAGTAAACATGAATAAACATGCAAAGAAATTTTCTCGTTTCAAATTTCTCTAAAATGGCATTCCTGTTGGCTCACAAGGAATACTTGTGAAGATTTATGAAGCAGTATTCCTGTTCTGTTAATTTCTTTATTTTGGTTTTTTGAGGTAGGGTCTTACTTTAGCCCAGGCTGACCTAGAATTCACTACATAGTCTCAGGCTTGCCTCAAACTCATAGCAATCCTCCTACCTTGGCTTCCCGAGTGCTGGGATTAAAGGCATGCGCTACCACACCCGGCTGGTTCTTTCTAGGAGTGATGTTACCTATAGCATCAAATACTAAGTACAGCATGATGTGTTTGGTTGCAGACAAGCGGTACAGACGCCTCAGGCTGTAGCAATTGAAAGGAAGCCATAACTTTGGTGGCCTGAGAAGACAGTGTAACAGGAAGGCAGGCACTTTGGATGAAGGATGGGCAAGTCAGAAAAGAAATAGGCTGAGAAGGAGAGAGAAGAAGGCTGGGTGATGAGATTTTTACATACAGTCTAGTTGGAGGACAGACGTCAGTTTGAGGATGGTAGTGAGCACACAAGTCTCTCGTTTGAACAGACGGTCAGAGCGCAGGGAGACACCAGCAAGTTCTTAGCCACATCCTTCCTTTCAGTGAGGCACTGGTTAGCAATTAGCCCAGGGTAAAGCACTTTTTTTAAACGTTTTATTTATCTATTATTTATTTATTTATTTGAGACAGAAGGAGGAAGAGAGAGAGTGAGAATGGGCCTCCAGCCACTGCAAACGAACTCCAGCATGCGCCACCATGTGCATCTGGCTTACATGGGACCTGGACAATCGAACCTGAGTCCGTAGGCTTTACAGGCATGCGCCTTAACCACTAAGCCATCTCTCCAGCCGAGCACTTTCTTTTTTAAAAAAAACTATTTTATTTTTATTTATTCATTTGAGAGAGAGGCAGGTAGAGAGAGAGAGAATGGGTGCTCCAGGACCCTTAGCCACTGCAAGTGAACTCCAAATACATGCACCACCTGGTGCATCTGGCTTTACGTAGGTACTGGGGAATCAAACCCTGGGCCGTTAGGCATTGCAGGCAAGCACCTTAACCACTGTGCCATCTCTCCAGCCCACGAGCCTCCATTAAAAGAGCCGCTCTCAAGCCAGATGTAACAGCTCACACCTGTGATCCCAGCACTTGGGAGGCTGACACTGGAGGATCACTGTGAGTTCAAGGCCAGCCTGGGCTAGAGTAAGGTCCTGTCTCAAAACAGAGTCTCTCTCAAGCCGGGCGTGGTGGCGCACGCCTTTAATCCCAGCACTCGGGAGGCAGAGGTAGGAGGATTGCCGTGAGTTCGAGGCCACCCTGAGACTCCATAGTGAATTCCAGGTCAGCCTGGGCTAGAGTGAAACCCTACCTCGAAAAAAAAAAAAAACAAACAGAGTCTCTCTCCTATAGCCTAGGTTACAATGTGTGTCACTCAGAGGACTTGCCACAGAGCTGTGTTCCAGAGTTAACCTGTAGTTGTCCATAAAACAGACTCCTCAGATAAAGTAATCCTATGGGCTTGTGCTTTCTACTCCTTGCTTACACATGTGCTTAGCAGATATTCACTGGGCACTTACTATGTTTCTTCCTGGGGCTGGAAGTACAACACTCAATAGCAGAGATAAAGGGCCCTAGTTTCATACCAGTTACAGCCTGGCACCAGTCAGACAGCATTTAAATGAGCTAATATATAAGCAAACACCTGACGCATTGTAATTAGGTTTTAATAGTTGTCAGTCCCAGAGTTTGAACTTGAAATGTGAATCATATACCATACTCTTGGCAAGGCAGTTTGTTGGAGAATTCTTCTGCAGGGTGGATGGTTAGAGGGGATTGATTCATTTGTAGACTCTTTTTCCCATACAACCCTTAAAAGCCCAAGTCTCTACATTTGGGGTAGTTAAGGTTATAAATGTGCCGTATAAGTACCCGAGACCCTGGACCCCTCTTGCCACAAACAACGCAGCGCTGAGCGAGCTGCCGTCCAGCGTCCGGTGCTGTCGTCTGGCTGGAATGGTTTTTGTGGCCTCCCCAAATTGTAGCAGCAACTCCTTGTTGTCACTGACGATGCTTCACAGAAGCCCTTTGTGTCATTATTGACCGACTGACTGCCTTGGCAAAAGCGACGTCGGTGCCTTTGTTAACTGCGAGAGCAGTCAAAATGAGGTAAGGGAGAGGAGGGCAAACGAAACCGAGACCAAGAGGAGCATGCCTGCGTGCACACAGCTTCTAGAACATTTCTGAGCATTATCTGAAGTTGCACTTGCCACGTAGAACATGGGAAATAGCACGATTTTCTCATTGCTTCACTCAGATATGACCTGTTACCAACAACCACATGACCGATCATTTTCCCGCTGGCTTCCCTTTGGCCTTACAACTCCTGGTTACACATTTAGAGGAAGCTAAGCTAACTTGTTGTTGATTGTGTGTGTCTCATCTGTCTGCTTTTCCTGAATCACCAGGGCTGGGATGATGCATTTATTTGCTCTTGTAGGAAACTAAGATTATATCACACTTTTTTTTTTTTTCAGGTAAAACGCTTTGTATTAAATTTATGAGTGAGCATATGATTTCACGTCCACCAGATGGGATGGTATTCATGTGTACTTAAAAAAAAAATGAGCCCTGCCTGCATGGAATTAGTTTCACTGGCTTTTCTTGTCCCTTTTTAGATGTGAAGCCCTCTAACATGCTTGTAAACACGAAAGGACAGGTCAAGCTGTGTGACTTTGGAGTGAGCACTCAGGTAGGTCCGTCTGATGTGCCGTCTACTTCCTGAGTTGAAAAATCGCCCAGCTACCAGGCAGACAGGCGCTTTGCATCTTTCCCTGGGCTGGGAGTATGTTATTCATTTTTTAATCTCTGAGCGAATTTCCTCTGTCAGAGTATGATTGTTCATTGTTTAATGACAGTGAAAACTGCTGATATTGTAATTACTACTTACGAATAGCAAACTCCATTGATATGCAGCTCTGATATGAAAGCGCTTTGGCCAGACAAAAGGGAGGGCAGCGTGGGAGCTGCGCCTGGGGAGCCCGGCCGGCCCACAATAAAAATTAATATTGGGAGCAACAATGGTGGAGGGTCATTACAATAAGCAGCACAAATTTTAATTAATTTCCATTTTGGGCCTCCCCTGAGGAACCCCAGTGATGGTGACCCATGCGCGTGCTGTGATGTTGATTTGAATCGCAGCCACCTTTACTCCCAGCCAAACACGAAGACCAAAGCGAAGGTCATCGCTGTATTAAGGGTTGTCAAAGTCTGTTATCCCTCCAGCGTATTTAGAGCCCGTCTCATTCTAGTAATGCACGGGGCTCCGTTCACATCTTGAGCCATCTGACTTAAAAAAAAAAAAAAAAAAAGAAACAAAACAGAGTGTTCAAATTGACTTTATATATATTATCAGGCGGGTTTGGTATAGTAAAGCGATAAGCATCCTGTGTAAGTGAATTGTTGAGGTTATCTGCCATAAACTGTAATGCACTGTTTGTTTAAATTGGAAATCACACTCAAAAGAAAAGAGAGATTTAATCATTTTTAATGTCTTTGTAGATAAATTTGTTCCCTTTTACATAATTTTTAGTTGATTTATAGGAATGATGATTGTAGGTTAAATGAGGAATAATTGCCCATTTTATTTCCACATTATCTTTATATTGTTCTAACAGACTGTTTTGTCTCATAGCTGGTGAATTCTATAGCCAAGACGTATGTTGGAACAAATGCTTATATGGCAGTAAGTAAACTTATGCAAAAATAACATTTAAAACCAACATCTTTATCTTTATGTACTTGGTAATGTATAATTCCTGAATTAATTCCACAGCTTGAGCCTAACAGATCATAAATTACAAAGTTAATCCAGCCATGATCCAATTTTCAAATCTTTCCAGAAAACACGAGGGTTTATGCAGGATATATCAACTTATCTGACTTTGTTGATGTAACTAGTCACTTGAAGTATGAAATCACTGAGTTTTGGAGTTTAATCCTACAGAAAAAAAAAATGTACCTTATAGCATCTTGGCTACTTTTCCACATTACTTATTTAATTAACTCTAACATGTACCAAGGCAGCCGTCAGTAAAATCAGTTGTTTGTTCCAGCAATGCAAATATGCTTTGTTACTAGACCCAAACTAAACCACTGGTATAGCCAGATGTTATTGATAGATCTCTGAATGTATGTTTTCTTGAGTGCTCATACCTCTGTATTTTTACACAGTTATCAGATTCTTATAGTAAGATAACTTATTTACCTTACCTATAATAAACTTGCCAAGAATTTTAAAAAATAAAGGCATACCTCTCTTTCTTACCTTCTGAATAAGAAAATGTGTTTGTGGCCATAAAAATGCTTACTTAGCGCATAGGTTTCCCCCGTCCCATCAAGTGTGGAAGAAATGAACCCAGCAAGAAGCTTGTCTGGTGTCTTTTGACAGCAGAGTTTTTATTTCAATAGCTTAGAAGTTGTTTTTACATTGATGGCTCTAGAATTACTCAGGCAATCCCTTTTGGTTCTGGTAGCTTTCAGTGTATCACAGTGGTCAGTGATTTGGGTACAGGTAGCCATGGGTCATTTCCCTGCATTCTTTGTTGATATATCACAATAGTCAATGACTTGGTTATGGGTAGAACCATGGGCTGTTTTTTCTGCATTCTTTGTTGATATATCACAATAGTCAATGACTTGGTTATGGGTAGAACCCTGGGCCATTTTTTTTCCTACATTCTTTATGATATATCACAGTGATCAATGATTTGGGTATGGGTAGAACCATGGGTCATTTCTGTGCATTCTTTGTTCCTACGTTATCATCATGAGAAAATTATACTATGGGTGGAACCCTGGATTCATATTTGGTTATTCTTGTGACTATGCAAAGTATTTTGTTTGCTTTCAGATATCAGAATAATTTTGTTTTCATTTCTGTTAAAGAAATTTATACTTTCTTTACTTTTGTTTCTAAGTAATATTTTTTTAAAAATGAAGCTGGGCATGATGACACATACCTTTAATCCCAGCACTCAGGAGGCAGAGGTAGGAGGATCACCATGAGTTCGAAGCCACCCTGAGACTACAGATCAAGTCAGCCTGAGCTAAAGTGAGACCCTACCTCAAAAAAAAAAAAAAAAAAGAGGATTAACTATTAAAGTTATCATACCTGCTTTTAAAACGGCATCTCTCTTGTGGCTCTCCCAGGTTGGATAAGATTGGTGAGCCACCTTGCAGTTAACAAAGCCCTAATACTTCAGTCTTCAAAAGAATAGGAAGCACCATGATTTGGAGGAAAAAAAAAAAAAAAAACACAAACAAAACAACTTCTCAAGTACCCATCATGTTCTGAACAGCTTTAAATTGCCCCAATAATTAAATTGCGTTCTATTTCAGTGTGCAAATCCAGATTACAGTTGTCTTCCCCAGGTGTACATTAAAGAAATGACTTTCCCCTCCTTGTGTATGGATGCATGTGATGCGTCCACATGTTAATTGAAAGTGTGAGGATTAAAATTATGAAACATTACCTCAGATTGGCAAGGCTGAAATTGCTTTGTTTCTTGGGTGACTGAATTCCAGTCATCAATTTCGTAGTTCAAGCTGGAAAAAGCACCAGGTACCACGGAAGAAAATACGATAGCTGACAGGAATAGCGAGAGCTTTGCTTAATTTAGTAGGCTGTCGTCAGCCGAGAACACGCTGAAGGCTGGAAGTGGAGAACATGAGTATAATCCTATAGTATCCAGCAGGGTCTTTTGGGTTTTTTTTTTTTTGCTTTGTTTTTTGGGGCTTTTTTGTTGTTGTTTTGAAGTAGGGTCTCACTTCAGCACAGGATAACCTGAAACTCACTCTGTAGTCCCAGGCTGGCCTCCAACTCACGGTGATCCTCCTGCCTCTGCCTCCTGAGTGCTGGGGTTAAAGGTGTGTGCCACCACACCCAGCCTCTAGTAGAATCTTAATCCCTACCTATGGAGTTTCAGGCTAAGAGCAGGACTGTCTTATAACCAACATGCTATAGGAGAATATACCATTTGAGGTGATCGGATATAATGATGTAATAATCTCTTATACATCCAATTCCCTCACTTCATGTTCATGTGTACTTGTCTACAGTAAGAATATCATTGATAATAAGAACTGATACTCAATTAGCTCCATGTGCTCATCATTCTTATAAGATTTTTACATGTATCATCTCTTTAAGTCCTCACAACAGCCATGTGAAGTAGGTAATAGTATTCCCATTTCACAGAAGAAGAAACTGAGTCAAGAGAAGTTATATGATTTGCCCAGGTTCACACAGCTAGTTAGTGGAAGAATTCGGATTCAGACCCGAGTGATCCATCTCCAGAGACTGACCTCTTAAGTGTTGAGACTCTCACGTGTCCAGGTTCTTGATGTGTCGTTAGAATACCAGCCTCACAGGGACAGGGTTGGTTCCGCACATTCTAGCCCAGTCCCTTACTCAGTGCCTTCCGAGTGACTTAGTTCATAATAGCTTCTTTCCACAAGCGCCCTGTGCACTTAAAACCAAACATCAAACTGTTGTGTGAGAAGGGCTGGAGGGATGGCTTAGCAGTTCAGGCACTTGCTTGCAAAGCCAAAGGACTCAGGTTCCATTCCATAGTAGCCACATAAAGCCAGATGCACAGTGACATTTATATCTGGAGTTTTATTTTTCAGTGGCTAGTGGCCCTGGCACCCATTTCACACACACTCTCTCTCTGTCTCTTAAGTAAATCAGTATTTTTTTAAAAAAAATCTGTTTAAAAAACCTGCTAATGGGGAAGGAGGGAATTACCATGGGATTTTTTTTTTGTAATCATGGAAAATGTTAATATAAATTTAAAAAATAAAAAATATTTAAAAACCTGCTTAAAAAAACACAAATTAACCAAATACAAATATATGTGAATACAAGTCTATTCACATATATTGAAAAGAACATAAATCAGAAATAGCCCTGCATGTATCTTCCTATAATCTCAAGTATAGAGTATAACAAACATGACAGGAAAAGCAACTTTTGTAACATCATAAGTGATCTTCAAAAGCAGTTTATGGGCGCCGTAATAAGCGGAGCTCATAGAAGACTTGGAAAGACGTTGTGATCCAGCCTTGTCCTTGACCAGTGAGGAGCAGCAACCTGGAAACAGAAGTGGCCTGTCCACGAACAGAGACTTCTTAAGAGTTGCTGTCTAGGTTCCGTGGATATTATCAAATAAAGCTCAGAAAGACTTGTAACTAAGTTTTAAAAACACTGGAGGGCTGGAGAGATGGCTTAGCAGTTAAGGCGCTTGCCTGCAAAGCAGTATCTCGGTTCGATTTCCCAGGACCCATGTAAGCCATATGCATCTGGAGTTCATTTGCAGTGGCTGGAAGCCCTGGCGCACCCATTCTCTCTCTCTCCCCCCCTTCCCTCTCTCAAATAGATAAAAAATAAGATAAAATACTAAAAACACTGTAAAATGAGTCCAAAAAGCTTTAGGGTTCAAGTCAGACCATTTCTCAGAAATCCTAAACACTAAAAATTTTACTCTATTCTTAAGATAGAAGTCCTGCAAACCTTAACAAACAAGTTATTGTTTTTACTGTAGTTTTCAAAGATCAGGTATAGAATTTGGACATGATTTTGAATCACAAAAGTCTTAAAACCTTTCAAAACCATTTCTGAAACATTGTCCTGTGGGCCCAGAAGGAGGCTAATTCGAACCGTTGCTTGAGGGGATGTGTTGGGGGGTTTGTTTCCTGCTCAGCCATGCCAGTGTTCACGAATTTCATCACCTGGAATTAACCCTCACAAACTGCATGCTGCAACCCAGTTGGCCACGCTGGCACCACAGTAGCAGTTACACATGATAGCAGTGCCAGTTAGGAGGAGGCTGGCATTGCACACCATGCCTGTGTGGCTCTCCTCACACACGCACACTCTGCGGGTGTGTTTAATCATCACACAACCCCACGGTGCGTATATGTGGTCACTGTCATCTCCACATCGCAGATGAGAAAACTGAAGTCTCAGAGGCAGCAGCAGTGACACAAGACAAAAATTAGGACATGAGCCTGTTGGTTCTGCCCAACAGGAGTTGGATCAAGTCCTGCGTTAAAAAGATGCTGGTTAAACACTTTCAGACCTTCCAAAATGCACTGAAGAACTAAAACAAAAACAAAAACGGGGGCCTGGAGAGATGGCTTAGCGGTTAAGGCATTTGCCTGCAAAGCCAAAGGATCCTGGTTCGATTCTCCAGGAACCACATAAGCCAGATGCACAAGGGGGCGCATGCCTCTGGAGTTCATTTACATTGGCTAGATGTCCTGGTGTTGTCTCTCTCTCTCTCTCTCTCTCTCTCTCTCTCTCTCTCTCGCCTCTTTCTCTTAAATAAATAACTAAAATATATTTTAATAAAACAAAAACAGGGAACTCTAGGACAGTTTTTTTTGAATAAAAGCTGTTTATATGATAGAGAAAGAGATAGATGGGGCAGGAGAATGAGTATGGGCGCAGGTGCTCCAGGACCTCCTGCCAGCGCAGCCAGACTCCTGACACATGTGGCATCCGGCTTTACGTGGGTACCGGGGACTCAAACCTGGGCCATCAGGCTTTGCAAGCAAGTGCTATTTCTCCAGCCCCCAGGACCGCTTTTGAGTGACATCCAACCTCAGCAGAGAGCTGTGTGTCAGCACAGGGTTTCCCTGGGAGCCACACTCAGGTGAGGGGTGGCAGTTGGGCCCCAGGCCCACCTAAGTGGAAGGCCTCAGTGGAAACGCTCTCTGTCTCGTGCTGAAAGCCCAGCAGCCTCTCCTCGGCGGAAGGCGACCAGATCTGGAGCAGCTCCTCCTCCCATCCATCCCAGGAACCAAGGAAGTGGCCTCTGGGAGCCAAGCAGAGAAGCCAGAGAGAAAGGGAAATTGGGAAAGGCTGTGACCTTGGCCTCACAGGGACACAATTCACAGCTGGGCAGCATGCACAGAGCTTCATGCTGAGAACAGGACTGGCCACCTCAGGCCTCAGGGAACCTCTCCAAAAAAAAAAAATTTTTTTATTTGTGCATGCGTGTGCTCATTGCTGCTGCAAATGA
Organism: Jaculus jaculus; assembly: GCF_020740685.1. Taxonomy (NCBI): domain Eukaryota; kingdom Metazoa; phylum Chordata; class Mammalia; order Rodentia; family Dipodidae; genus Jaculus; species Jaculus jaculus. Next base: position 14,815,155 of record NC_059111.1, read on the forward strand.
TCAGCAGATGCGTGCCCCACTTTTTCCGAAGAGATAAAATGCATATGTACCTTGACATCTTTCTGCAGCGGACAGTTAAGCCCTAGAGTATTATGCTATAAACAGACAGCTCTGGAATTAACTACATACGGGTCCTGGATAGATGCCCAGTCACGGGCAGTAGCTGGAGGGAGTGGATTTGAATGTCAGCTGGAAGCCACTGCTGAGGTCCCTGGTAGATTCTGATCCACAGATCAGCCTTACTCCTCTACTCGGAATGGGCCAGAGCTGTGGGTTTGTTTATTTATTTATTTATTGGCTCTGTTCTGTTTTCTCTTTGCTGGCACCTCAGTGCAGAGGTGCTTTAGACGACACTCTTTCTCTTATCATCCGGCTTCCCACATTGTTGACAGCTGTCATGTGCGAAAGTAACCCCAGCCTCGGCTTCGTGACTGCGAAATATCCGTCACAGACCTTCCATCAGCAGCGCGGTGGGCTGGTTTGGTTTGGATCCATGTTTGTTTCTGATGGCGACAGGGCAGGCTTTGAATTACGCAGCCTCGGGCCATCATCTCGTTTCCATAAATTCACGAGGTATCGAGGCTCGTCATGAACTTCAGTCACTCGCAGGGCCCTGGGCACCTTCCCAAGGCCCCCTCTGCCTCGTGCTGTAGACTAGCAGCCCCAGAGCTTGCTACCTGCTCTTGCTGGCTTTTTGTTTTTTTCCCCTCAAGCACTGCATTACACCAGTGATCCTGTTCTGCTAGCTTACTGCAAGAATTTCTCCAGCCAGAGGCTGTCAGCATCTCACGCTTACACTGTCTTACAGGTGACGTGTGAAAATTCAGTGAGGCTGGCATGTAATGTTATTTATATAACCCAGGTGTACATATGAGATGGTCTTGCCGCCCATCAGATGCTGTTGAAATATTGGTTCCCCGTGTCAGTGAGCTCATGCTTCCTGGAGCAACTTACATAGACTCTCACACACACTCTCTTGTTTTCTTGCAGCCTGAAAGAATTTCAGGAGAGCAGTACGGAATCCATTCTGATGTCTGGAGCTTAGGAATCTCCTTCATGGAGGTACGTTGCTGCTGTTGTCAGTTCTGTGCCAGTGTATGTATATGTGTGTGTGTGTGTGTGTGTGTGTGTGTATACATATGTATACACACACACACATATAGAGAGAGATGTATGTATATATATATGTGTATGTATATATGTATATATATATGTATGTATGTATATATTCTACAGAGTTTGACTCTGAAGTCCTCGTACTGATATCCTGTGTAGCCACGGGTTGAGTGTACGTTATTCTAAAGTACTATTCACACAGATTCCCTGTAAGACACACCTGAAGTGCTTGTTAAAAATACAGGTTCCCAAGCCGGGCGTGGTGGCGCACGCCTTTAATCCCAGCACTCGGGAGGCAGAGTTAGGAGGATCGCCATGAGTTCGAAGCCACCCTGAGACTACATAGTGAATTCCAGGTCAGCCTGGGCCAGAGTGAGACCCTACCTCGAAAAACCAATAAATAAATAAATAAATAAATAAATACAGGTTCTCCACTGCTACCCAAAACCAGTTAAGTCCAAATCTCTTAGACTCTTAGACTGTGCATGCTGGACACATTCCCTGGGTGATGGTCGTGCACACTAAGGCTGGAGAACTGTGCTCTGGAAAGGGGATTCCATAAGACACACTATGGATGGCAGCCCTGTTGGAATGCGTGCACACGCCCAAACGTGATCGAAGGGCAGCTGTGCTCATTTGGAGCGGTGAGCTTCAAGTTTGTCTCAGAAGTAAAAAAAAAATACCCAATAGAGTTGAATCACATGTGTGGGGTGGAGGTAGTGTGATATGGGGTCATGTGCACGTGGCATGGTTTGATGGTCTTATCCCTTATTGCTGTATTTAGAATGGACTTTTTCTTAGCACCCCGGTGCCTCCCACTAGCACTGTGCTGGGGATCGGCCAGATGACTCATATCAGAACAGCATGGGCCTCCGCTAGCGTTTCAGCCAGTGCTTCAGGAGCTGTTTCTCAATCCCATCACTACAGATGAAGGCAGACTGTTTGAAAAAGGAGAACCTTGTTTAAATAACACCATAGATAGAGTGACAATCACAGTCTTATCACCTTTTTTTTTTTTTTTTTTGGAGAAACACATTTTCTGTGATTTTCTTTTTTGTAATGCATGAATGCCATTGCATTTGTAAGAAAATATCTCTAGACTCAATCCACCTGCACGGCAGGAAGAACAAATAAAATGCTCAATCTTTACTAAACCACATTCTACTTCCTCACAAAAGGGGATCTAAGAACTGCAGGGTGTGCATCAGCTAAGAGACCAGTCAGAATGAAGGGCAGCTCTCAGGACTGAGTTCCCAGCAGAATCCCAAAGGACTTTTTTTTATTAGACAGTTTCAGGAGAAACTAGTTCTTTTGATTTGTAGGACTCAGGCTTTTGCTATGGTTTTATTTTAAGCAAGAGCCTTTAATGGCTGAGCCATCACCCCCGCCCCATTGGTTGCATTGTATAGATGGCCAGGTACATAGTACAGGGCTATTGAGAGGTTACTTGATAAGAGTTGAGGATCCCAGTTTGGGAATGGATGACTTGGATTAGAGTTCCAGTTTTGATACTCGTTCCATCGCTGGTCCTGGTCTAACGACCGGGCCCCATGCGCTCAGCTCCTTCATACTCACCAGTGATCTCTACGCCCTCCGGAGACCAGCATCGTTCTACAACCCTAGCGGGTGTGGAAATAGATACGTGAATGAGATAGGGACGAACCTTAGCCTAGCATAAAATGGGGAGACGGGGGTTGGGGAGATGGCTCGGCGGAAAAAAGCACTACCACACAACTCCAGGTACATGAGTTCACATTCCCAGATACCACATAAAAACCATAAGCTGCGGTGGTTCTATGGCAAGAAGGGAGGCAGAGCAGTGGACAGCAAGGTGAGCGGCGAGGGCCCTCCTCCGTGGGGTGGATGGCAAGCTCCAACCTCAAAGTTGTCCACTGATCTCACAAACATGCTGGGGTACACATGCACACACACACACACACACACACACACACACACACACACAAAACTAATTAAATTTGCCACCCAAAAAGTGGAAGCATAGGAGTACTGTCAAGAGAACTGGGGATATAGTCAGGGTGTAGAGCGCTGGCCTAGCACACACACAGAGCCAATGGCGCCCTCCTGAGCACCACATGACCAAGAGGGGTGTCCCATGGCCACAATCACTAGGGAAGTAAAGAAAGGAGGATTAGGAGCTCAAGGCCATCTGGGTTCTGTGAGACCCTGTCTCGAAAGAAGAGGAAGAGGTAACCAGTGGGGTTCAGATGTGCAGCCCACGTGAACAGCCACCATTCGCCCTGCCCTGTTGTCTTTATGTTCCTGAATTGAGGCTGCTGCCCTTGCTGCATGGACAGCGGGGTGAAGTAACAAAAGGACCCCCAGTTCTTTCTGTTTTGTCTTGAAACCCCCAGTTCTTGACTCTCATTGGGTACTTTTGGTGAGGTACGGGACACAGGGTGAGAACAGCAAATGGAGTGATAGCTAAATACTCACTCGCTCCAGGGGTGATCAGTGCAGTGGGGAAAAGGGAGTGGGCAGGTCTCGCCGCCTGAAATACAGAGGTGAGTGCAGCCTGTGTCGGGAGGGGAAGCCGGGAGCCCAGTGTGGCTGGAGTGATGTTAGCCAGGGGGAAGTAAGTTCCTAGAGGCAGGTAGCCAGGAGCCAGGTCATACACAGCCTGGGAGGCCAGGTTCAAAACTTGAGGCTGGGAAGAATAAATGATCTGACTTGAGTTTTCAAAGGGCCACAGAGGGATCCGAAGTATGGCTGTGGAGGAGCATGTGGGGATCAGTTGAGGTGGGTTGGAAGATTGATAGATTCCCCAACCAAATGTATCAAATGTATTAGATGTATTTTATTTTTCATATTGAAATATGTTTCTGTTGGTATGTTGCTAGATACTTGCAAAGACTTACAAAAAGAGACTATATTGTAGGGGAAAATAGTATGTTGCAGATCATGTTCATTGATCCTGGAGGCAAAGTATTAAATAGTCCCTGGAACATTAAGGAAGTCAGACTCATTAAACTTGTAAGATAAGGGCTAGAAAGATGGTTGGGCAGTTAAGGTGCTTACAAAACCTAAGGACCTGGGTTCGACCTCCAGTCCCCACATAAAACCAAATGCACAAGGTGGCACATGCATCTGGAGTTCATTTGCAGTGGCTGGAGGCCCCTGGCACACCCATTCTCTCTCTCTCTCTCTCTCATATATATGTAAATAAATAAAACAGAGGCATGTGTTACTATGCCTGGCTTCTTGTGTTAAAAAAAAAAAAAACTGGGCTGGAGAGATGGCTTAGCGGTTAAGCGCTTGCCTGTGAAGCCTAAGGACCCCGGTTCGAGGCTCGGTTCCCCAGGTCCCACGTTAGCCAGATGCACAAGGGGGCGCACGTGTCTGGAGTTCGTTTGCAGCGGCTGGAAGCCTTGGCGCACCCATTCTCTCTCTCTCTCTCTGTCACTCTCAAATAAATAAATAAAAATGAACAAAAAAAAATTTTTTAAAAAAGTAAGCTGGGTGTGGTGGCGCACGCCTTTAATCCCAGCACTCTGGACGCAGAGGTAGGAGGATGGCATGAGTTTGAGGGCACCCTGAGAATGCATGGTGAATTCCAGGTCAGCCTGGGCTACAGTGAGACCCTACCTCAAAAAAAAAAAAAAAAAAACAAAAACAAATAAGCAAACAAAAGCCCACCTTGTAAGATTAAGGAGAATTGGGTGTACACGTGAGGAGTGCTGGCTTTGAGCATAGGATGCCCGAGAGGCCTAAGGAGTGTGGTGGCGGGAGAGCAGAAGACGAGCACAGGCTGGACCGAGGGCCAGGGAGGGTCCGGCCTCTTGACGGCCCCTGTGTTAAAGAGTGGATGGTCAGGGGGTGGTAAGGGGTGGGTGCTGAGGCAGGAGGAGGAGATGCTGTAGGGTATAAGGCAGAGTCTGCTTGCTTCTGATCAGCAAAGGGTGTTGAGCAGAATGCTTAACTAAATGCCTTTAAAAGGAATACGAGATTGCTGCCCTTGTCCAAAGGACCTGTCACCACAGACAAGCAAGTGACAACATGCGACCAATCTAAGCAGTAGGCCAGTAAGTCACTAAAGAATTGTTTTATACCAAATGTATCTGGGGTCCACGTTAAAGAAAAACGTAATAGAGAAGGGGAAAAGGAGGGCTTGAGCCATTTGGGTAGTTTGCTAGGGAACATTGTAATAAAGCCTCAAGCCTTTTGTACTGTGAGAAGGACATTACCCAGGAGGTCCTGGGAAGGCTGTCTAAAAGAAGTACTGGAAGGCCAGTTCTTTGTTTTCCTGTAATACACTTGGCCTGGGTGTGTTTTAAATCGTGGCCGCCTTTAAGCCTGGCACTTGGGGAGACAGAAATAGGATTGTCGAGAGTTCGAAGCCAGCCTAAGACTACATAGTGAATTCCAAGTCAGCCTGAGCTAGAGCGAGACACTATCTCAGGGGAAAAAAAAAAAAGAAAGAAAGAAAGAAAGAAACCTCTTCTGCGTAGCTAGGTGTGATGGCCCCATTCCCATGCTCATGGCACACAATACTGCGGCAGGAAGACCATGAGCTCAAGGCCAGCCTGGGCTGCCTCTATAAAAAAAAAAATCACTTAAAGTCAAAAGTGTGAATGAAATAGCACTTTACAATCTGAAGAACAAATTACTCGCTAAACCATCATCAGCACTTTCAAGAATAACTGTTTTTAAAGTTTATTCTAACATTTAATAATTTTTATTTATTTTTATGAGAGAGAGAGAGAGCATGTGACTGGGTGCACCAGTGCCTCCAGCCACTGCAAATGAACTTCAGACGCATGCGCCACCTTGTGCATCTGGCTTACGTGGGTACTGAGGAATCCAACCTAGATCCTTAGGGTTCTCAGGCAAGCATGCCTTAACTGGTAAACCATCTCTCCAGCCCTATTAAAATGAGGTTCTAGATATGGGTTCTGAAGAGTAGAAGCCTTCATTTATTCAGAAGCTATGGTGGGTTTGTGTAATCCCAGTGTATATATGGCAAGAATTGAGCAGAGCAGTAAGCAGAAAAGTGGGTGGCGAGGGCTCACCCCTAAATGGGGTGGATGGCAGGCACCAACCTCAAATAGATGGCATGAGTAATGCACTAATGAGCCCAGTAAGCCCAGCGTCTCATTGCTGGGACAAAACACCTGACAGGAACCAGTCTTAAAGGAGAAGGACTTACTTTATCTTTCAGTTCCAGTTCCAGTCTATTTAGGCATGGAGGCAGGGTCCTGTTATTGTTGGGTGGTTGGTTTGCTTTCGCATTGTTTTTGAGGCAGGGTCTTATTCTAGCCTAGGCTGACCCAGAACTAGGAGCAATCCTCCTACATCGGCCTCCTGAGTGCTGGCACTGTAGGCATGAGCCACTGTGCCCGGCTGGCAGCAGGCGCCTGGGACATCTGGCTGCATTCAGTCCTCAGATGAGAAGCAGAGAGGGAGGAATGCTGGTGCTCAGCCAGTTCGTGTATACGTACATGTACACGTGTGCTGCTGCATATGTCTAAATAGACAGCCGGGGATCCCAGCCCAACTGTGGGGCTGCCCGCAGTTAAGATGGCTCTTCCCATCTCAACCTAACAAAGATAACCCCTCCCAGGTGGTCCTGAGTCCTGTCAACTTGACAGTATAAACAAACTATCACGGGTCATATCTAAAGAGCAGAGCCCACAGAGCTGAGGACACCCTGCCTCAGGTAGACAAAGACACCCAAAGCCCTGAAGCGACAGATTTCTGAAGGGCTCCGGGTAGGAGGGGAAAGTTACAAGGGACTTGACCTTTGAGTGGGATCGGTCTTTTTTAATTATGTGTGTGTGTGTTCACGTGCAGGCACCATGCCGTGTTGTACATGTGGAAGGCAGGACAGTGTCAGGAGGCTGGTCCTGTCTTTCCACCTTGTTCAGGACACTGGGAAGGCCAGGCTAGCTGGACCGTGAGCTTTAGGTCCTCCCAACTCAGCCTCCCACTGCCGTAGTTGGACTGGGGTAGATTACTGGGGATCCAAATTATAGTCAGCAGCTTGCACAGCGAACACCTGTAACCACTGAACCATCTCTGCAGCCCTGAATGGGGTTAATTTTGAAGGGCGCTTGCCACTGAGGAGCGGGGACGAGACGGAACGCCTGTCCGGCCCCCGCCCTCTCTGCGGTGGCTCACTACGCCCCTGAGGAGCCACCAAGTGTCGAAGGGTGCGCAGCCTCACCTGCACCGTTTCACTGCCCACGTGTGCATACCTGCCTCAAAGTGCCCTGAGTCTACCTGTCTATTCCCTCCAGGTATCTGTGGTAAAGAAAAGATAATTAAGATAAGTGGGAGTAGAGGAAACTGAGCAAGGGCACTACCCAAAATTATCCAAGATCCTAATAGATGCAAAACGGGAAACAGAGTTCCCTGCGCTTTCTCCATTCCACAAACCTCCTCTCTGAGGTGTGACGCAAGGCTGCAAGGCCTGCCTTAGACTCCTGAACAGCGAGGTTCATCCTCGCCTGCTGCTTCTGCTGCCCCTTCCCTCTTAACGTGATGCCACGGTCTCCGTCGGGAGCCGTAACAAGATGTCTCACCATACTCTTTGAGAAAAGATGATGCTTCTATGCCTCAAAGTGTCAGGTGCATTTGTGCCTTATTAGTAAAGGACCTGTAATATCAGACCAAGATCTTTTATCCAGGGGCTGAATCACTCCCATCTCTTCCCAGGTCAGCAGCCCATCGCTCCTGGATAAAGTAGGTCTCCTCCAGGACTTTTTCAGCTGTTATGAAGTATTTGGAGTTGGCAAAAGATGTCACAAAGATGGAAATTAAGGACACTGCACAGCCTGAGTAGAGTGCACCAAGCAGGAGGGCTGAGCCCATTGCTCTGCTGTGTGGTGAGGCTCCCCGCGCAGGTCTGTGTTTTGCAGCTTCCCCTCCAGGGACTCAGTTACGGAGCCGAGTAAAGGTGGTCTCCACGTGTGACTTTGCATGGGCTCACTTCATAGTGGGGAAGAGAGCCCACCGGAGTTTGCAGTTCTTCCCGAAACTGTCACAGGAATTAGTATGGAAAAGCACAAAGTAAGGAGAGGAAAAAGACATGAGACCCACTAACAAGGCTGCAAATTTCCTGTTTTAGAAAACTTTACCGGCTGGTTTGACTGGGTGACTTTTAGAATCCTTCACTCTTGTGCTGCTACTCAATACAATACATGAGGGCTGACACTTAAAATGAAACTACATTGGCTCAAAATATGGACTTTGTTTTTTTTTTTATCACATTGATAGTTTTGTTTAAGCTTAGGGGTGGGAGATGGTTGCCTAACTTCCGTACTGGCCTCTCCTCCCAGAGAATGACTCAAGGAGGGGAAGCCTTCTCTCCTGTTTTTCACTAATTACTTCCATTCATCTTCTGTCATTTGAGTCACAACAGAAATCTATAGGTTGGACATAAACAGTCGTGTGTAATCGAAAGATAGATTTCAAGATGGTTCTTTTCAAGTTAAAAAAAAAAAGTCAGTGCACACCTTCCTCTTGCTCTGCATTTGCTGTAACCAGCCTGAGGTAACAGAGGCTGTGTGTGATGCATGCGTAAGCCCTGTCCTCCACAGGTGGAGACAGGAGCATCATGAGTTCGAGGCCAGCCTGAGCTGTATAGCAAGACCGTCCCACCCCATCTCCCACATACACACCTTAAAAAATAAACAAGCAAGGGCTAGAGAGATGGCTTAGCAGTTAAGGTACTTGCCTGCAAAACCAAAGGACCCAGGTTCAATTCCTCAATACCCACATAAAGCCAGATGTGCAAGGTAGAGTTCGTTTGCAGTGGCTAGAGGCTCTGGCATGCTCATTCTCTCTATATGCCTCTCTATGACTTTCTAATAAAGAAAATAATTTTTTTAAAAACAAGCAAACAAAAATGAAACAAACATGCACATTTCTCTGAAAAGGCAACGTTCTTGCTCTGCATGTGCTGCAATAGCAGAATCTGGTGAGCCTGTCCCCGTGGCTGGTCATTATCCACCTTGTTAAGGTTGGCGGCGAATAATCCCCTGACAGACTGTTGCGCAGGAGTCAGGCTGAAAGCCATCTTTAGCACGCACACACGCACCTTTCACGTCGTCCCTCGCTCTTTCCGCCTTTGTTCGCCGGCCCCGTCTCCTGAGTCTGAGCTCTGAGCAGTCTGGTGCGATGTGCGTGGTTAATTGGTGTGTCATCTTGTCCTGCGAGGCCCTCTTCAGCCTGATCACTGCTTTATTGAAGTGCTTTGAATGATGTGTTAAGCGATGAAAGCCGGGGCCATGGCTTAGAAAAACGTCTCCAGATAGGTGAAGAATATATTGAGAGTCACACAAGGTCATTGTCTTCAAAGGAATATGGTCTTCTAAAGATTTTTACCAGTTCTAGTGTTTTGACAATTTTTGTTGTGTTTTTCTTTTAACCTTTTCTTTCCATTTTTTCGAAGTAGTATTTTTTGGGTTTTTTTTTTTTTTTTTTTTTTGAGGAGGGGTTCAAGGTAGGGTCTTGCTCTAGCCCACGCTAACCTAGAATTAGTCTCAGGCTGCCCTAGAATTAACAGTGATCCTCCTACCTCAGCTCTACTTGTTTTGTTGTTGTTATCCTGCAGATGGAATCCAAAGTTTCCCCTATAGCAGGTGAATGTTCGACCCCTGAGCAACTCCTCCAGCCCTTTCTCATGGAATACTGGGCTTCTTTCTGTGGAAAGTCGTCTTTCTTCCTCCCCTAAGATACAATTTAAATCCCATTCTTTGTACCGCCAATCACACCCTCTCCTGCTGAAAAGTCACCACTTCCTCTCCTGACCATCCACACCAGGCTGTGGTTTATCTGCTCTTCACTTTGTAACACAAGAATTTATAGGAGACTCAAATCAGATTCTCTCATGTTCCCCTACATTATCCTGCACAATCCCAACATGCTAGGGTTACTCAGGAGACCTTTCTATGGCTCAACACTTCCCTACTTTTTTTTATGAGAGAGAGAATTGGCACGCCAGGGCCTCCAGCCACTGCATTCGAACGCCAGATGCGTGCGCCCCCTTGTGCACATGTGCAGCTTTGTGCACTTGTGTCACCTTGTACGTCTAGCTTACGTGGGATCTGGAGAGTCGAGCATGGTTCCTTAGGCTGTGCAGGGCAGTGCCTTAACCACTAAGCCATCTCTCCAGCCCTTCCCTGCTTTTACAATAGTTTTAAAGCAGGTTCTAGTCCCACAGGGCTTTAACATCAGTGCCCATAAACATTTTTTGAGTAGATCACGTGTCTTCTGTGTGCCAGGCAGGCCCAAATTCAGACGCTACCTCAGCCAGGGTATGACGTCACTTGTTGCTTTGACCAAGTCCCTGCAGAAGCAACTTAAGAAGGGTTTATTCTGACTGAGTGGTGAGAAAGGTGTGGCAGGAGGAAAGGAGCAGGAAGCCAGCGTCAGGAAACAGGGAGAACAGGAAGTGGAGCTAGGCTACAAAACCTGGGGGCCTGCCCCCAGGACCTTCTTCCTCCTAAAAGTTCCATCATGTCATCAGCTAGGGACCAAGTTTTCCAACATTTGGGCCTATGGGGGGGGGTCATATCACATTAAAACCACAATAGCCGCAGACTGGAGAGATGGCTTGGTGGTTAAAGTACTTGCCTGCAAAGCCTAAGGACTCAGTTGAACTCCCTGTGTCCCACATAAGCCAGACTCAAAAGGTGATGCATGCACAAGGTCACACCTGCGCACCTACGCACAAGGTGGTGCATATGTCTGGTGCTTGATTGTATGGCTGGAGGCCCTGGTGCACCAATTCTTTCATTCTCTCTCTCACTCTCTCTCTCTCTGTCTCTCTCACTGTCTCTCATTAAGAACAAGGGCCTCAGTTTCCTCTTCTTTAAATGGTAGCTCCAGGGCTTTGGCCATGGGTTACAATGGGGTAATTCTTATCCCCGCTCTTTAAAAGGCAGTAGCCCGAGCCCAGCATGGTGGCACACGCCTTTAATCCCAGGACTCAGGAAACTGAGGTAGGAGGATTGTTAGTTCAAGAACACCCTAGGCTACAAAGTGGGCCCCAGGTCAGCCTGGGCTACAGTGACACCCTGCCCCTCCCAAACAGTAGGGGGCTGGAGAGATGGCTCATCAGTAGAAGGTGCTTTCTTTTGTTTCTTTTTTTTTGGCTTTTTGAGGTAGGATGTCACTCTAGCCCAGGCTGACCTGGAATTCACTATGGAGTCTCAGGGTGGCCTTGAACTCACAGCAATCCTCCTACCTCTGCCTTCCGAGTGCTGGGATTAAAGGCATGCACCACCACGCCCAGCAAAAGGTGCTTTCTTGCAAAGCCTAACAGCTTGGGTTCGATTCCTCAGTGCCCACATAAAGCCAGATGCACAAAGTGGCACATGCATCTGGAGTTGCATTTGCAGCAGCTGGAGGCTCTGACATGTCCATTCATATTCATTCTTTCTCTCCTCCCACCCCAATTAAAAGCCTAACTGGAAAAAACAACTTGGCTTAATATCTGTGTGGACTGAAACAAATCAAATGAACTTCCAAGAGTGCCTCTGAGGAGTGAGGGGAAATACTGTACCCAGGACGCGAGGAGGCTGCTGTGACAAAGGACCTTTCAGAGAAAGGCAGCAGGCTGGGCCGGGAGAAAACAGAGAGCACCAGGTCAGACTGCGCCACGTGGAAAACAGAAGTTCCGGAACAAAGAGCAGAAGCCAAAACAAGAGGACGTCACCAAAGAAAGCGCTGTAACTCTCGCATAGTGTAGGAACTGTGTGTTGTTTGAGATTGCCTTTCTCGGTATTTAGAAACGAAACTAACATTTTTCTAAATGGCATATGGCAATTTGTTTTGTGTGCCCTGAGAATGTTTTTGCTAGGAAACCGGACATCAGGGGGTGAAAGGAGAACTTGGCATAAGAAGGATCAAAAGTTGGATGTAAATACTTTGTTTTGCGGACTAGAAAAGCTATTAATGCATCTCATTTTTGTCTTTTCGTCTTCATCGGGTTTAATGAATGCCAGATGAAAATCATTAAAGATGAAGAAAATGAAGTGTTGACAAACAGACACATAAACCATGGTTAAACTGTGCAAATTAAAAACTGAAAGTTTCATGCTGGACATGGTGGCGCATGCCTTTAATCCCAGTACTCGGGAGGCAAAACCATGAGTTCGAGGCCAGCCTGAGACTACGTAATGAATTCCAGGTCAGACTGGACTAGAGTGAAACCCTACCTCCAAAAAAAGAAAAACAAGCAAACAACAACAAGAAAAAAAAAAAAAAGTGAAAGTCTCAAAAAGTGGCACAGATCACCCAGTCCCGTACCCAAGGCAGAAACTTATGGAGAAGTTTGATGAAGTGTTCATTGTGTCTCAAAAATGGTTTTTAGAGTCAGGGACTGTCATCTTAATCCCTGAGCTTTATAAAGCTCAGGCTTTGGATGGTGCAGAGTTGTGTTCACATGTTGGCACCACCACCGGCCCCAGGATGACGTTGGTCCTTGTTAGCTGCTCTGAGCACCAGTGTCTAAGCCCACAGCTGTCCCGGATTACCGCGCCTAAGCGGGCCCGTCCCAGGGTTGTCAGTGGTTGTGGTGGATGTGAAGCCGGCAGGCAGTGAATCTGCCCCCACCGAAAGCAGCGTTGTTGAGCTTGCTTCGGGACAGAACGAGCTGGAGCAGGGCTTGCAGTCCCCGCTCAGCATTTGATGGACTTCCGACCAATTCTAAGGAGAGCACAAGCCCATATCATGTATATGCACAAACACGCTGAATGTGAAGGTTTATTTATGCATTTTTGATCAAGGTAGGGGCTCGCTGTAGCCCAGGCTGACCTGGAATTCACTCTGTCGTCCCAGGCTGACCTCAAACTCACAGCAATTTTAACTACCTCTGCGTCCTGAGTGCTGGGATTAAAGGCGTGCACCACCACGCCTGGCAGATTTGGAGTTTCAGAACACACTGAATCAAGTTGACTCAGTCAAGAAGTAAGACAATGCTGGTACTTGACCGCGTGTCTACAGGCGTCCAGAGCACTGTTAGTGGAGAAGATGCCGGCTGTTGCGGCATCACCATCAGGGTGAACTTTCCGAAGCTTAGGAGTAAAACTAAACCGACTGGAAGGCCCCATTAGAGTTTCCTAAGAGACGATTCCTCCTCCTCCTCCTCAACAGTGGAATCACCCACCCTTAGAAGTGAACGTGGGCCATCCCTTGGGACAGTTAAAGAGGGACTGAAAGGCCGCTTGTCCCACACTTGAAATTCACAGATCTGGAGGGAGACAAGGTGTGGCCACCTAGTGGGTCATCACCTAAGTGCTGGGCATACGCTGCGAGACAGGCCTGAGGTCATCCCCGATCATCACTGGACCGGGAGACAAAATCGCTGCATCCACAGACACGCTAAAGATCCCGTCGGAGCTCAGCCTCTGCTTCTAGAATCCCATCGGTGCTCAGTCCACCGCTCCCAGTATTATATTGGTCCTCCTAGAAATCTATCATTACTCAATCCACTGACACTGAATTAACTTTTAAAATACTGTTTACGATCCTCAGACCATCTTAGGTACTTCGCTCATGAACCAGACAACTTCAGGGTATCTACAGCACTCATCTAGGAAACTCTGGTGTTTCTTTTGTCTCTGTAGTGGGCGCACATGCATGCGCCCCTGGGCGCCCATGTGCTCACCTGCGGTGGCCAGGGGAACAGTGGGAGTCCTGTTCTTCACTCTTCTGCCTGTTCTCATTCGAGCCAGAGTCTCTTACTGGTAAGGGAGCTCTGATCATTCTTGGGTCTCTGACCACAAGGGCTGTGTCCATGCCCAGGAGCTCCCGTGCACCTTGGCAGTCAAACTCAGATGATCTCGGGTCTCCATGTACACTCATGCTTATAGGAACGGCACTTAACCACGGAGCCATCTCTCCAGCCCAGGGAGGAAAGTCTTACACCATTTGTCTTACATCTAGGGACTAGAATGCTTTTTAGCAAGACAAAGACTGTGGGCCTGGAGAGATGGCTTAGCAGTTAAGGCGCTTGCCTGCAAAGCCTAAAGACCCAGGTTCAAATCCCAGGACCCATGTAAGCCAGATGCATAAAGGTTGTGCATGCATCTGGAGTTTGTTGGCAAGAACTGGAGGCCCTAGGTTGTCTGTCTGTCTATCTGTCTCTCTCTGACTCTTTTTTCTCAAAAAGATAAATAAATAAAAATAAATTAAAACAAAAAGATTGTCAAGTCTGGTGAGCCACACCCCTTGCCCCTGAAGATGCCAACTCCGAGGAGGAATGGGTCCACTTGCATTGCCTGCAGCCCATACCAAGGCTCATGTGGAATTGAGGCTTCTGACGTGAAGGCTGATGTTCTTTTCTCTTGTTGGCTGTTGATATACTCTTACCCAGAGGCATTCTAAGAAAGGTTGCAGCATAACCCTTTATTTGCATGTGTGACGTAACAAAGCCATTTGATAGTCATTATATCATATAAGGGCTAGGACCAGGCATGGTGGCGCAAGCCTTTAATTTCAGCACTCAGGAGGCAGAAGTAGGAGGACTGCCATGAGCTTGAGACCAGCCTGAGACTACATAGTGAATTCCAGGTCAGCCCGAACTACAGTGAGAGTCTACCTCTAAAAACAAAAACAAAGTAATTGAGGGCTGGTGATACGGCAGAGTGTTTAAAGGTGCTTTCTTGCAAAGCCTGATGGCCCAGGTTCAATTCCCCCAGGACCCACATAAGCCAAAGGTGCAGAGTGGCCCATCCGCTATCTGGAGTTTGGAGCAGCTACAGGCCCCGGTGCGCTTACTCTCGTTCTCTCTCTTTGCTCACAACTGAATCAATAATCTTTAAACATATTTGTATTTATTTACTTGAGAGAGAGCTCTTGCCACTGCAAATGTACTTCAGACACATGTGCCGTTTTGTATGTTGACTTTATGTGGGTACTGGGAAGTCAAATCCTGGCCAGCAGGCTTTACATGCAAGTGCCACTGAGCCATCTCTCTAGTCCAATGAATACTTTAAGAGACACACGGAGAGAGAATAGCTGATGTCTGAAAGTCACCAAATAAATGCATTATTTAAATTTTTGTTTGCTTATTTTTATTTATTTGAGAGTGACAACAGAGAGAAGGAGGCAGACAGAGAGAGAGAGAGAGAGAGAGAGAGGGAATGGGCACACCAGGGCCTCCAGCCACTGCAAACGAACTCCAGACGCGTGCGCCCCCTCGTGCATCTGGCTAATGTGGGTCCTGGGGAATCGAGCCTTGAACCGGGGTCCTTAGGCTTCACAAGCAAGTGCTTAACCACCAAGCCATCTCTCTAGCCCATAAATGCACTTTTTTTTTTAAGACTAGACTGTGTCTATGATAGTTTCACCCACATGCACGGTGCCTTGTTGGAGGCCAGGAGAGGCTCCCTGGTGTTCTCACCCTATTGCCCACACACATTCTCTCTCGGCACCTGGCGTTCCAAGCTGCAGTGGTAAAAGCTGTCGATCTCTTAAGGCCCAACCTCAGAAATAATACGTGATCAATCCCGCCATACTGTACTAATCACAGCATTGGTTCTTGGTGAAGAAGTAGCAAAGATCATGTTGTAAGAGGACCTCCAGAGTGATACAGTCTGTCAAGTCCATCTCTGGAAATGCAGTGCATTGCAGAGAGCTTTCCAGACATGATGGTGTTGAGCTTTGTTTTGATGGATGGGGTGGATTTGGAGGATGGTCTCTAGTATATACCAAGGCCCAGATTGTCATAATATCACCCCACTGTAGCTCCCTTGAACTAGAAATAGAAGCATTGATTCAAATGAGCTCAATAGACTACACCCCAGCAATGATGTCTTCCTGAGTACCCACGGCTGCACAGCCTCTAGAGAGCAGCTTAGAGACAGAAACCCACAGAGGTAGGACTTGTCATGATTAAAGCTCTCTGTTGTCGGAGAACACAGCTCAGCAGTGCATAGCATCTTCAAAAGGTGTCATTTCTTCATTCTTTAAAAAAAAAAAAAAAAACTTTTCCTTTATTATTTTATTTATTTATTTGAGAGAGAGATGGATACAGAATGAGCATACCAGAGCCACTAGCCACTGCAAACGAACTGCAGATGCATGTGCACCATCTTGTGCATCTGGCTTTACGTCGGTACTGGGGAATTGAACCTGGGTCCGTAGGAAATGTAGGCAAGTGCCTTAACTGCCAAGCCGTCTCTCCAGTCCCATTTCTTCATTCTTAAGTGGACCCAGTGGTTAACGAATTAAGCACATGGGATAGCTTGAAGGCAGTTAACAATGATCTTTCCCTCTTGCAATGCTTTGGGCTTTAATAAGAAGCCGTCTGAGTTAATTTGAGTTAATGTGAACAAGGGAGCTACTGATCATTCTGAGTTGTGCGATATTGGGTAAGAAGGCACTGTCAGTTAAGACAGTCAAAGCCTGATGCTAAAGAGTGGGGACCATGTTAATTAAGGCCTGGTAGCTTAGGAGCAAGCAAGCTCTGCTCCTCCAGGCTCACCGCACCTATGGACATGTTCCATGAGGGTTTATCAGAACTACCTAATGTTTATGGTCAGCTGGCTGCACCATACTATTCTAAGGTCACAGTGAACATAAGAGCTCGTCGTTTCCATTTGCCTATAGAAAAGTTAAAATCTACCAGGCATTAGAAACACAGGCCAGTGTAGATCATGAACTGTGACTGGTGGGCGGTTGCAGTAAATTCCTCAGGGGAAAATAAGGACAAGAAGTGGTATGAATTTGTTCGTGGAACTATGGCTACAGGGGCTGGAAAGATTGTTCAGTGGTCAGCGCTTGCATGCAAAGCCTCCCAGATCAGATTCACTTTCCCACTACCCTCACAAAGCCAGATGCACAAACTGGCACATGCATCTGGAGTCCATTTGCAGCTGCCAGAGGCCCTAGCATGCCCATACATGTTCCTTCTCTCTGTCTCTCTCTCCTTTCCTCCCTCTCCTTGTAAATAAATAAAAACATTTTTTAAAAAAGACAAGAGGAATTTTGGCTAGAGTCTTCTGGGACAGATACTCAGGGAGGTTAAGGTAAGAATGAGGAGCTGAGTCCTGAAAGGGTAGAGGGGCTGGAATTCCCTTTGCCCATCCATTGCAAAGCTCAAACTCCAGATAGGAGTCACCCTTAGTGTTGCATTTGAGCTTCCCAAACACTTGAAGAACAAAGACTTTTGCTTTAGAAATGTAAAACAGAGGCTGGGATAATGGTTTAGCAGTTTTAGGTGCCTGCTTGCAAAGCCTGACATCCCAAGTTCAATACTCTCCAGCACTCACGTGAAGCCAGACGCAAAGTGGCCCACGTATCTGAAATCCCAGTCACCTACAGTGGGAGGCAGAGCCAGGAGAACCTGGAGCTCCAGGGCCAGGTAGACTGGGATTCACGGGCAGCAGCAAGAGACCCTGTCACACAGACGATGGGAGAAGTCCAGTGTGCTGGGGACAAGGCAACAGACGACCTGGGAAGAGGAGGGTCCTCTGTAGAATGGTTAGTAGAGGTTAGTAACAGAACTGGGATATGATCAAATCACAGTGTGCTCATAGAGCAGAGTTCTCCATTTAAACAAAGAAGAAGGTGGTGGACAAACAGACATCTCTCAAGGTTGTCCTCTGACCTCCACACGCTCGCCACGGCATGTCCATGCCCATACACACAGACTACATACGTACGTACATAAACACAAATCACTTTTTTAAAGTAAACCAGTTGCTTCATCCATCATAACTGAACTTTCTCTCTTTAATTGAGTCTGTCACGGAATCTCCTCCAAGGCATAGAATGCTATCAAATGAGACCTTGCAGTTGTTTTTAAGTGACTTTTAGAGATTTAGTTGCATATTTTAATTAGCATTGCTGTGACTAGCTAGTGGTGAAAATCAAGATGGAACAATTAGAGTGGGGCAGGAGGGATGGCTTAGCAGTTCAAGGTATTTGCCTGCAAAGCTAAAGGACCCAGGTTCAATTTCCCCAGGACCCAGTCTGCCAGATGCCCAAGGTGGCACGTGTGTCTGGAGTTTGTTTGCAGAGACTGGAGGCCCTGGTGGCCCATTCTCTCTCTGTGTCAAATAAATAAATATATTTTTTAAAGTAACAATTAGAATGTCTGCAAATGTCACAAAAATAGGTCTTTTTAAATAGTTTACCCCTTTTTTTTTAATTTTTTTTTTGTTCATTATTTATTTATTTATTTGAGAGCGACAGACATAGAGAGAAAGACAGATAGAGGGAGAGAGAATGGGCGCGCCAGGGCTTCCAGCCTCTGCAAATGAATTCCAGACACGTGCGCCCCCTTGTGCATCTGGCTAACGTGGGACCTGGGGAACCGAGCCTCAAACCGGGGTTCTTAGGCTTCACAGGCAAGCGCTTAACCGCTAAGCCATCTCTCCAGCCCAGTTTACCCCTTTTTTATGTAACAATTAGCAACCTCATATTTCATAGGGCCTAGTTGAAATGTTATATTACCTTGAAACACAGTATTCAAGCAAAAAGTTGTTCAGCCAGAGATTTTGGTCTGATGTGCTATATAGACAGGCAGATAGATTTACACCTACATACATATATACTGGGTTTTTGGGGTTTTTTTTTTGGTTTTTCGAGGTAGGGTCTCACTCTGTCTCAGGCTACCTGGATTTAACTGCGTAGTCTCAGGGTGGCCTCAAAGTCACAGCGATCCTCCTACCTCTGCCTCCCAAGTGCTGGGATTAAAGGCGTGTGCCACCACGCCCGGCTACTGTTCTTTTAAGGAGGCAAATAAAAGGATGGAAACAGAGTCTTATTGTGGAAGAAAGAGAATTCTGTGTCTTGGGACAGCAGGGTTAAGGAGACCAAGTGGCATTTAAAGATTCAAAACAAAAGCATTCAGCATGAAATCTACTTTTTATCACCCTTACCCGGCCATCAGGATGAAGAAAGACAGTGTCCAGCTGTAGCAGTAGTTGGGTGGCAGGAGAATTAGAAGTAAAGGTGCTGGTGCCTGAGGGGTGGGTCATGAATTAATAATTGCTGTATGGCGGATGAGCCCCGTCAGAAGAGCTGAAAATGAGGAAGTTGCCTCGCAGAGCGCTATCAATCACTCAGTGACCATAACTTCCAGTAATTAGTGTATTTTATGGGCCTTTGCTTCAGTGGCTCGAAAGCACATATGCTACAGTCACCGCGAAACTTTGCCGGAGTAATATTCCAGAATGATTTATCCTCCTGCTGCACTGGGATATAACCCTATATTAGGTGAAGATTGTGAACTAAGCTGCAATAAAGTGTAAGTTTAGGTACAGTTTGCCCAGGTTGAGACCTCAATGTATCATGCTTTTCAGCTCATGGGCACGGCTACAGCAAGCCATCATTTTTAACAGTGAAACAAATAACGCAATTAAAGATCTAGCATTAGGATATTGTCCTTTTGAATTACTGTTGCCCTCTCCCTGTTTAAGTGTCCCCCGTAATAAGCCCGTTTCTAATTAAAAAAAAAAAAAAAGCAACTAACTGTATTAGAAACATTTATTTGTAATGCTGTCTTCAAGGGTAGAATGCAAGGCATTCTGAATGAGAGACGGGCTTGATTTATCTCAATTTATCTTATGTCTGGGCTCCTTAAGTTAAAATAAATTTACTTGCCGGGCATGGTGGCACTCGCCTCTAGTCCCAGCACTTGGAAGGCAGAGGTGGAAAGATCATGGGGAATTTGAGGCCACCCTGAGACTATGTAGTGAGTTCCAGGTCAGCCCGGGCTAGAGTGAGAACCTATCTTGAAAAGCCAAACTCAATAAATAAATTTATTTGGTACCAGCAGAGTCTGGTGAAGAGGAGTAGGTTCTTTTTGAAATGTTGGCCCATGTTGAGGAGCATGCCTCGTAGGAACCTCACATTTAGACTCTTTCTACGCTAAGATAAAAATATAAGGCGCATGTGCTCAGGAGTCCTTGGCACCCCGTATAAAGGCATAATGAATTATTTTCCCGTGGTTCACCCACCACAGTGGAAGTCTCTGGGGTCTTTGCAGACAGGGTCCTTTGCCATTACCAAAACATCTGTAGAGCCAGCATCCTAGCGATTACCCAAGCTTTGCAACCAACTCACAGTATGACCTTGGGCAAATTAATTAAGCTTCTGATGCCTTCATTGGGCCATAATCCTGTTTGTGTTAAAGAAATCCTTGGAGTTCATAAAGTATTATGTGAAAATAAGTATAAATTGAGTAAGGCAAAGAGAGGCATGACTCCACTGTAGTCTGTCAGGGAAATAAATGCCTCTTACCACTTTTAATGGTGGCATCCTTGGACTTCCTCATGTGGATGCATGAGAAGCCAATTTCTCCGGGCTTACATGGAAAAGATGTACAGTTTGACGCTCTCGTTATATTTATTATCCCATCTTTAATTTACAATATATTATAACATCATCCAAGTTAAACAATAATAGTAAAACAAACTAATTGTCTTTAATTAAAGTGAATTAGGTTTTGATTTTAATATATTTGATGTAGTGAGAAGCGATCTGGTGGAGGGTCCCAAAGGTTATTAGGGTGTGTTTCAGTTGGGCCTGATGGTGTTAGTAATAACCCTCTCCTCATAGTCCTCGACGTGAACAAACATGTCACTCCATCAGTCTCTGTTACTTGCACTTATGCCCCTCTGCAGGGGTTGCAGATTCCACAAGTTATCAGCTAATGGCGTTATACATTAAAAATTGAAGCTCTCCTCACTCCGAGGCCTTTCGCGGCTTTGTTCTTAAGCCCCAGACACTTTGGAGTACAGCTGCAAACTATAGGCAGAAGATTAAATTAATTTGTAACCCTTTTTTTTTTTTTTTTTGTCCTGCATTACTAAATCCTCCACATTTAATTGAAACCCTACTTCTAGACGCTTCGCGTCTCTGTGTCTTTGTTGTCAAGTCTGACCTCGGAAGCACTTTAACACTAGCAAATTGCTGTTTTATCCTCGGATTGTCTTTAAACCATTCAGGAGAAGACAGTGAAATTGATGCCTAGGAACAAGAGTAAACTCTTCGTGTAGATTTTAAGGTATTTAATATTTATTATGGCTTTTCTCCACTGTAGTTGGAAATGATTTAAACTCTTTCTCTAGGATTGTGTAAATTGGTCCTGGGATAAAATCTCACCTAGGGAATTTTATGTCATCCAGTAGTTAAGTCTGATTTTTTTTTTAAGTTTGCCTATGTCTGAAATGCTCCAAGTGGCTGTTCATTTTTATGAAATGAAGGTTTCACTGCAACACACCATTTAAGTGCAAAATCCTTAGATGGAAATTTAACTGTGCAAAATGTGCACAAGGTAATTAAGAACAAATTTTAGAACATTTCAGACAATAAAATCCTCCTTCAGCTATATTGGAAATGCTTATTTTCAATTTGCAGTTATGCCAAGAAACATAGACTATGTTTAAATTAAGAATAAAAAAAATCCAGTTGCTCTTTCAGATAACTATAAATCTAACACTAGTCCCATTACATTGCTAATCATCCAAGTAGGTGACTTGATCACCAAAAACCACGTCCTGAGTTACTGTCCTGTGGTGCTTTCATGCTTCCATACTCCCGTGGGTGTGTTCCATGACAATTATGATCAAAAAAAGGCCAATTTTGTTGCTTTGTAAATATCTTCCACCCTAACTTTCCGTTGAAAAAGGATTCCATCGTGCAGTTGTTATATGCATTTGACAGTTCTAATCTCTCTCTCACACACACACATACCAGAGGCCCCAATATATATATTATTTACATTATGAAATCAAACATGCTCAAGTGCGGCCACCTCAAAACAACCCATAGGTGATGGACAAACCAAAGATCAGTAGCTAGCTAGGCATGGTGGCGCACGCCTTTAATCCCAGGACTGTGGAGGATCACTATGAGTTTGAGGCCATCCTTAGACCACATAGTAAATTCCAGGTCAGCCTGGGCCAGAGAGAGACCCTACCTCAAAAAACCAAAAAAAAGGAAGAAAGAAAAAGAAAAAATCAAAGATCCGTAGGTTTCACTAGGGAATGTTCCAGAGTTCCACAGTGAAGGGAGAGTGGTTATTTCAGTGTCTCCCCCTCTGGTAACCACTCTCTTAGTCTCCCCTTCCATAACAAACGTCCCACCACCGTGACTCAGCAGCTGGCTGAATCTTAAATTTGTGGAATTAAATGTTCTCTTTAAAATTTATTTTTATTTATTTTTGAGAGAGAATGGGCACATCAGGGCCTCCAGCCACTGCAAACAAACTCCAGATGCATGTGCCACCTTGTGCATCTGGCTTATGTGGGTTCTGGAGAACCTGGGTTCTTCGGCTTTGCAGGCAAGTACCTTAACCACTAAGCCATCTCTCTAGCCCAAGATGCACTTTTTTTTTATTTAACAGTAAATAGAATCCTCTCCCTTCCTTCTGTCTACCTATGTATACACATTCCCCAAAATAAGTAAATTTAAAAAAAAGCTTTTCAGGCTGGAGAGATGGTTCAGTGGTTAAGGCACTTGCCTGCAAAATCTAACAACCCAAGTTCAATTCCCCAGTACCCGCAGTAAAGCCAGGTAGATGCACGAAATGGGCACACGTGTCAGGATTTCCTTTGTAGCAGCTAGGGGCCCTGGGTATCCATTCATTCTGTCTCTCCCCGCTTACACATAAATAAAATTAAAAATTAAAAAAAAAAAAAGCTTCTCCAAATGTCTTACATAAAACAGCTGAGCTCTTATGGGAGTGAATGAAGAGATGGGAGAGCCCTGTGATGAACTTCGAACACGTTGACGCATTTCCGTCTTCCTTCCTTCCTTCCTTCCTTCCTTCCTTCCTTCCTTCCTTCCTTCCTTCCTTCCTTCCTTCCTTCCTTTCTTTCTTTTTGCCCAGAGAAGGAAAGCGTTTATAGAGTTGATTTCCTCTTACAGTTCCAAGGTAAAAGCCCATAATGGCAGGGAAAGAAAGAATGTCAGGAGCTTACATTTCTCAATATACGTAAAAGAAAAAACAAAACTGGACTCCGGCTGCTACGTTTAACTGCTGCCTTTGTCGTGATAAGGGAGCAAAGGTTTCTATTGGCTCAGCCCTAATCTGTTTGCTTTGTTGCAATCCTTTGCTCCCCTCCTTTTTACTTTAACTGTTAACCTATTTATACATCTAAATCTACATACAGAGGTCATTGGATGGCTGAACTTAAACCATTTTACTCAGTAAATTTAATTAAGAAAATACAGTGCAACTCATAAGCAAATGAGTTTTTTCCTAGTTTTAAACCAAACCACCCTCTTGAGTGCTGATTGCCTTGCCCGACCCCTGGTGATACAGAAACAGGCAAAATTAAAAAGGACATTAAAGCTTCATTAAATCTGAAACACATTTAGTACAGTGACATATCTGCGGGCCATTTCAGAGAAGATTACATACCCTTCTTTTGTAAGTTTCCTAATTTATAATACCTTGACAATAAAAACTGGGGGAATGCAAGTAGATTAATACCCCAGTAGGGGTAAGAGATACAGAATGGCCTCCGGTCCGTCTGCCTGAGATACTCACCCAGAGCACATGCACTCCCTCTCCCCACAAGGATTCTGTGTTTTCCTTGACTTTTTTTTTTTTCTTCTGGTAGAATCTAGCCTTAGCCCAGGCCAACTTGGAATTCACTATGTAGTCTCAGGCTGGCCTGGAACTCACAGTGATCTTTCTACCTCAGACGCCCTGAGTGCTGGGATTAAAGGTGTGTGCCACCATGCCCAACACAGAGAGATGGGTGCTCCAGCCACTGTAAATGAATTCCATGTGCATGCTCCACTCTGTGTACCTGGCTTTATGTGGGTATTAAGGAATTGAACTCAAGTCATTAGGCTTTGCAGGCAAGAGCCTTAACCACTGAGCCATCTCTGCAGCCCATTTCATATGACTTCTTTGTTAATTTTAACTTATTTATCAGAGAGAGAGAGAGAGAGAGAGAATGGGCATGCCAGGGCCTCCAGCAAACGAACTCCAGGTGCATGCGCTATCTTGTGCATCCTGGAGAATCGAACCTTGGCCCTTTGGCTTTGCAGGCAAGTGCCTTAACCACTAAGCCATCTCTCCATCCCTCTTTTGACTTTTGACAGCACCATGAAGAACTTGTTCTCCATGCAGCCCTGTCTGCTAAGAGCTCTGCTTCCTTCCTATTTCCACCTACAAGAGCTTTGAAAGAAGATCAAGGGCCTGGCTATATATTTCCTTCCACTTTGTCACAAGACAAATTGTGGGGAATAGGCACAACACTGTGGCCGCCTTAGACCCAGGAGGATAAGGACATGGATGGAGGTAGTTTCCTCTGCTAGAGCCTACAGTGCCAGCCCAATCTCACTGCCACCGGCACTCACCAGTAAAGAGCTGGAATCGGGCTGGAGAGGTGGCTTAGCGGTTAAGCGCTTGCCTGTGAAGCCTTAAGGACCCCGGTTCGAGGCTCGGTTCCCCAGGACCCATGTTAGCCCGATGCACAAGGGGGCGCACGCGTCTGGAGTTCGTTTGCAGTGGGTGGAGGCCCTGGCACGCCCATTCTCCCTCCCCCTGCCTCTTTCTCTCTCTGTTGCTATCAAATAAATACATAAAAATAAACAAAAAAAATTTTTTTAAAAGAGCTGGAATCTTTAGCTCACCACCACAGCAGCCCAGGGATGACACTCCACAAAGGAGGAAAGTGGCTGCCATGCTGCTGTTGCAATACCTAGTAGTCAAGGGCAAGGAACCCTACTGTGTCATGTAAATCCAAAGAGGTCACAACTGCAAGATGTCCTGGAAGCAGTCCCTTCCAGCATAGGTGACAGGTCGGACTGAGGTTCCACAGAGCTGCAGCGATGGTTTAGGGGTTAACAGCGCTTCCTTGCAAAGCCTGCCAGCTCCAGGTCAGTTCTCCAGTCCCCATATAAAGCCAGAAACACAGAGTGGCAGGAGGCCCTGGGGTGCCCATTCTCCTCCACCACTTCCTGACTCTCTCTTTCATGTGTGAAGATAAATAAAGAAATATTTGTAATTTTTAAAAATTTATTTATGTACAAGCAAAGAGAGAGAAAGAAAAGAGAGACAGAAAGAGAAAATGGTCGCCCCAGGGCCTCCAGCCACTGCAAACGCATTCCAGGTGCATGCGTCACTTGGTGCATCTGGGTTTGTGTGGGACCTGGGGAATCAAACTCAGGTCATTAATCTTTGCAAGCACCTTAACCACTGAACTATCTCTCCAGCCCTATTTTTTGTTTTTATGAGGTAAGGTTTCACTCTAGCCCAGGCTGACGTGGAATTCACTATGTAGTCTCAGGGTGGCCTTGAATTCAAGGTGATCTTCCTACTTCAGCCTCCTGTGTGCTGGGATTAAAGGCTTGTGACCCCACTCCTAGCTAAAAATGTTTTTTTTGTTGTTGTTGTTTATTTTTATTTATTTATTTGAAAGCAACAGAGAGAGAGAGAGAGAGAGAGAAAGGCAGATAGAGGAAGAGAGAATGGGCACACCAGGGCCTCCAGCCACTGCAATCGAACTCCAGACACGTGCGCCCCATTGTGCATCTGGCTAACGTGGGTCCTGTAGAATCGAGCCTCGAACCGGGATCCTTAGGCTTCACAGGCAAGTGCTTAACCACTAAGCCATCTCTCCAGCCCTAAAAAAAAAATTTTTTTTAAGAATAAAGAAAAGAAACTACAGACAACAGCTGGATCCAAGTTTATGTTTTGCTCCAGTTCAAGCACTGCCACCTGTCCCCAAGCAGACAGGACCCCTAGGTCCCCACTGCCCACCCCACCCCCCCGCACTGAGCTCCCTCTCTGTCTTCCTGCACAGCAGCATCTTACCAAAGGTATGCCACCAGCCATCTTTTTACCTGTGCCAGTTTGACTTCTTGTCAACAGGGATCAAGTACATGCCCTGCCTCTGTCCACCAGCCTCTCCAGAGAGCTGGTGATGCCTTGACACGTGGAGGCTTCTATTAGCTCACAGAGAATTGGGTTTCATTATGGTGTTTTCATGCAATTGTTTTTTTAAAATATTTTAATAATTAATTTATTTGAGAGGCAGATAGAGAATGCACCAGGGCCTCCAGCCACTGCAGACGAGCTCCAGACATATGTGCCCCCTTGTGCATCTGGCTTACGTGGGTCCTGAGGAATTGAACCTGGGTCCTTAAACTTTACAGGCAAGCTCCTTAAGTGCTAAGCCATCTCTCCAACCCCACAATAGTTTTCTGTTTGCCTTGTCAGTATTTCTCCCTTTTCTTCCCTTGCCCCCTCCCCCTACTTCAGCCTCCTTTCTGCTTTTATAGTACATGTCTCCTTTTGTCCTTTCCCCCTCTTCCCTTCACCTCTGGTTCACCTCTGGTGGTCTCCTGTCTATAATCATAGCGCACTCTCAGTCTCATATCCCCATATTACATACACGTGAGCTTTAAAAGTTAGGATCCAGGGGGCTGGAGAGATGGCTTAGCTGTTAGGCGCTTGCCTGTGAAGCCTAAGGACCCTTGTTTCAAGGCTCGATTCCCCAGAACCCACATAAGCCAGATGCACAAGGTGGTGCATGCATCTGGAGTTCATTTGCAGTGGCTGGAGGCCCTGATGAGCCCATTCTCTATCTTCTGCCTATTTCACTGTCTATCTGTCACTTTCAAATAAATAAATAAAAATAAACAAAAGAAATGTTTAAAGTCAGAATCCAAATATGAGAGAGTACATGCAGTTTTATTCTTTCTGGGCTTGGTTTACCTCACTTAGTATCATTTTTTTTCTAATGCCACCCAATTTCCTGTAGACTCCATAACTTCATTTTTCTTCACTGCTATAGTTATGTCCCACTTGCTTATTGGGCAGTCATACCTTTATGCTGTCCAGGCTGATCTCAGTTCCTAGCTATTGTGAACGGCGCAACTGTGGACCTGGATGTGCAGGTATCTCTGTGGTAGGACAAGGAGTCCTTTGGGCATATGGCCAGGAGTGTCGTAGCTGGGTCAGTGTTTAGTTTTTGAGAAACCTCCGCATGGATTCCCACAGTGGCTATTCCAATTTGCAGTCCCACCAGCAGTGAACAAGAGTTCCCCTTCCCCACACCCACGATGTTGAACTTTTTTTTTTTTTTTATATCTGTTGGCCATTTGTGTTTGTTCTTTTTGAAATGAACTGTCTGTTCATTTCATCAATGCATTTATAATGGGCGGCTTTGCTGTTCGGTTGTTTTGGGAAGGTCTTGAGGGGGAGTGTTTCGTTTTTGCAGTTCTTCATTTGTTCCAGTTGTCACCCCTCTGTCAGAGGATGGTTGGCGAACATCTTCTCCCATTCTGTTCGCTGTGAAAAAACTTCTTAATTTCACGTAGGCCCATTTGTTTATTCTTAGGACTATTTCCTGTACTGTTGGAGTCCCTTCAGAAAGTTCTTGCCCATGCCTGTAACCTCCATTGTATTGCTTGTGTTTCCCGGTGGTGTCTCCTCTTGGTCTTTGGTTTTGTTTGTTTGTTTTGGGGGGGTTTTTTGAGGTAGGGTCTCACTCTAGCACAGGCTGGCCTAAAGTTCACTGTGTAGTCCCAGGCTGGCCTCGAACTCACAGCAACCTCTAGCCCTCCTGTCTCTGCCTCCTGAGTGTTGGGATTAAAGGCAGGAGCCACCACACCTGGCTGCTCTCATGTTTTTTTCTGATTTATTTTTTCTGTATTTTATTTATTAGAGACAGAGAGAGAAAGAATGGGTGCTCCAGGGCCTCTAGCCACTGCATACAAACTCCAGATGCATGTGCCACCAAGTGCATCTGGCTTATGTGGGACCTGGAGAATCAAACCTGGGTCCTTAGGCTTCACAGGCAAGGGCCTTAACCACTAAGCCACCTCTCCAGCCCTGCTCTCATTTTTTTTAAGTATTCCATTTGGCATTCATTTGCTTGTGAGTGTTTTTGGTTTTGTGGGGTTTTTTTTAATATTATTTATTTATTTATTTGAAAGAGAGAGAAAAAGAAACACATAGAAAATGGGTACACCAGGGCCTCTAGCCACTGCAAACAAACTCCAGATGCATGTGCCACCTTGTGCATCTGGCTGTTATGGGTACTGGGGAATTGAACCTATGTCCATAGGCTTCGGTGGTAAGTGCCTTAACCACTAAGTCACCTCTCCAGCCCCTGGGTTTTTTTGTTTGTTTGGTTGGTTGGTTGGTTTTTGTTTTGGAGACAGGATCTTGCTACATAGACCTTGAATTCACCATCCTCCTGCCTCAGCCTTTTAAAGGGCTGGAATGATAACAGTGCATCACCACACGCACTATAATTTCCTAAGCGTTTTGGTGTGTGTGTTTGTCGTGTGTGTGTGTGAGAGAGAGAGAGAGAGAGAGAGTCCAATACATGCACATGGGTTTGCAGGTACATGTACCTGTGCACATGTGTACCTGTGCACATGCATGCAGAGGTCAGAGAACAACACCTGGCATCCTCTTCCTCCTGATTTCTTTGAGACAGAGTCTCACTAACCTACAGCCGCCATTTCCTGCTTAGACTGGCTGACAGGGAGCCCCGTCGAGCCTCCTGCCTCAGCCTCCCTCGGCACTGGGTGGGCATTCGTCCATGGCCGTTTTACGTGAGTACTGACTATTGAACTTGGCCCCTCATGCCTGTGCAGCAAGTGCTCTTCCCCGCCTGGCTGTCCCTCCGACCCCTACCTGCTTAATTCTTTTAACTGCAAGCACCAGTGTTGGCACCTGACAGCTAGTCGAGACCTTGGCAGGATGTGGACAGGCGTGTTCCTCCTGCCTGTAAGTCCCGTGAACAGTTCTTCCATGGCCCTAACAAGATGTTCAACGTATGCCCAAGTGAATGGCACCGTGCCTGTGTGAGGACCCGAGATAGAGCTCTGAACGTATTCTAGCGCTTGAGCTCCGAGCTCTTTGAGGTGAGAGACACTCCCCTCACTATTTCTTTAACTCCAAGTGGAAGGAGATGCAAAATCCATCATCCACGGATCACTGTGATGATGTGGCAACTTTTGGTCACCCGTCACTGCCTGTCACGTCAGTAGAGAATGGCACACCCACCACAGCAGACCACAGCGACTCCTCGATTATTGTGCATAGCCTATTAGGCTATAACGTATTTTCAAAACCTGGGTAAGCCAGGCGTGGTGGCGCACACCTTTAATCCCAGCACTCAGGAGGCAGAGGCAGGAGATAGCTGTGAGTTCGAGGCCACCCTGAGACGACACAGTGAATTCCAGGTCAGCCTGGGCTAGAGTGAGACCCTACCTCGAAAAATTAAGAAACAAAAAACTCTGGGGCAAACCTACTGCTCTGTCGGGTGAGGGCAAGGTGGGACAGCAGGGGTGCAGACCCCCAACAGTGCATAGACAAGAGCCATAATCCCATAAAACGTTCTTTCCCACACCTCATTCTCATGTCTTTGTTCCTTATACATGACGCCATCAGGTGAAATAATGATACTATAAATTTCTATCTTGAAAATCCATGTACTCATCAATGTACGTCTTGTCTACAAAATTTGAATACAGGAGCATCACACACAACAGCATTGGCCCCTTCAAAGCAATCAACTTACATCATCATTTTGTTCATTTCTCTTAATTTTTTTTTTTTGTTTGTTTGTTTGTTTGTTTGTTTGTTATTGTTTTTGAGGCAGGGTCTCACTCTAGCTCAGGCTGACCTGGAATTCCCTATGTAGTCCCAGGGTGGCCTCGAACTCTCAGCAATCCTCCTACCTCTGCCTCCCAAGTGCTAGTATTAAAGGCGTGCACCACCACGTACAGCTGCTCATTTATTTTATATGGCCCTTGTTCAAACTGGTTTGAAAACTTTGAGTTTCAAAGTTGAACACCTTCATGTCTGTCTGTGTCCTTTAGTAACAAAATAGTTACCCCATGTAGATTTAGATTTTGGTAATATATCTAGGTCATTCATAGTTAGTCTATAAATAATTCACAAGACAAGGCCGAGGGATACAGTCCAGGCCGCGGTTCTATGAAAGCGCACCTCCTCCTATTACAGGAAACTATTTTAAGCATGATTTCAAATGAAAGGCTTCAAACATGTCTGAACAACATGGATGCTGTTGAAACAAGTGTCCTATTCCTCAAGGTCTTAAAAGATAGCACTGGTGCTGGAAAGAACACTGGATTAAGTCACAAGACTTTGGGCCACTGACTGGGTGTTCATTGACTGTGAGAAACCCTTCAGTGGGACCTAAGAGGGCTTTTTTTTGTTTTTGTTTTTTTGTTTTTCGAGGTAGGCTCTCACTGTAGCCCAGGCTGACCTGGAATTCACTGTGTAGTCTCAGGGTGGCCTTGAACTCAGGGCGATCCTCCTACCCCTGCCTCCCAAGTGCTGGGATTAAAGGTATGCGCCACAACGCCCAGCCTGAGTTTTACCTGTGAACTCGGTTAATGCTTTCATATCCTCTCCAGCTTTAAGATTTCTCAGTGTTGTGATTCTCCTTCAAAGGTAGTTACACATAAAGGGTCTCAGGGTGGCAGGTGTGCCACATTGTGAATGAAGTTGTAGTTCAGCTGGGATTTTCTTTGAATAGGTTACGGTGTGTTTGCTAAGCTTGTTCTAATGACTTTATGTCAAGCCTATTCTTTTTTTTTTTTTTTTCCTGAGGTAAGATCTCGCTCTAGCCCAGGCTGACCTGGAATTCACTCTGTAGTCTCAGGGTGGCCTTGAACTCATGGCGATCCTCCTACCTCTGCCTCCCGAGTGCTGGGATTAAAGACGTGCACCACCATACCCGGGCTCAAGCCTATTCTTGAATGAGTCATTTGGTTTTTCATGTGAGCCTCCAGAGAGCAAAACTGACAAGCCCAGAATCAAAGATCAGTGTACATGTTGGCCAAAACAGAGACCTGAGACTGGAGAGAAGTCTCAACGATTAAGGCGCTTGCCTGTGAAGCCTAAGGACCCAGGTTCAGTTCCCCAGTATGCATATAAGCCAGCTGTGCAAGGTGACACATGCATCTGGAGTTCGTTTGTAGTGGCTGGAGGCCCTGGTGTGCCCATTCTCTCTCTCTCTCTCTCTGTTTGTGTGTGTGTGTGTGTGTGTGTGTGTCTGCCCCTCTCTCTCTCTCTCTCTCTCAAATAAATAAATAAGCAAACAAAAATAGTAAAAGAGGACTGGAGAGATGGCTTAGTAGTTAAGGTGTTTGCCTGCAAAGCCAAAAGACCTGAGTTCAGTTCTCCAGGACCCACATAAGTCAGATGCACAAAGGGGCACATGCATCTGGAGTTCATTTGCAATGACTGGAGGCTCTGGTGCACCCATTTCTTTCTCTCTTTGTCTGTCTGCCTTTCTTTCTCTCTATCTCTCAAATAAATAAAATATTTTAAAAGGTATGAAAACCGGGCATAGTGTCACATGCCTATAATCCCAGTACTAGGGAGGCAGAGGCAGGAGGATCTGTGCCTCGAGGCCAGCCTGGGACTGTCGAGTGAGTTCTAGGTGAGCCTGGGCTAAAGTGAGACCCAACCTCAAAAAGGTCAGAGATCTGAGGATTTACTTTCCAAGTTTCCAACTCAGGCCTCCATTCCACCCTCACAATCTTACAATGGCCCTTTTCCCCATAGTCTTAGCTCTCTAACTATGGGGGAGAAAGGGGATGAAAAAAAATTAGTGGGTGAAGATAATGGCACAGTTTTGTTTTTGTTTTTTCATAATACAACCTCTTCCCACACCTGCCAACCTTCCATTCATCCCTGTAATGGAATACTGCAGATCTGGGTGCTAGGCACAGTCTCATGTCCCCATCTTATAAGAGAAAAGGCCAACAATTTTACATCTCTATCTAGAAGAAACTGACGTGCACGCGCACACGCACGCGCGCGCACACACACACACACACACACACACTTGTAAATGTGAATGATGCCCCCGGAGGTGAGACTATTCCTAAGAGAAACCACATCAGGGTAATGTTTGATTATTAAAAAATAGAATGTTTGTGGTCAGGGATGCAATATTACCTATTCAAAATGTCCATTCTAAATACAGTTTACAATGTAGTTACAGCAATCATTTAGTTCATGCATTGGAGGTTTAAGCTTTTTATATTTGCTAGATGCAACTCTGAAATTGAGTAGTTGTCTGTCTTAAGGAGATCTGCCCTGCATGCAAATCTATAACCAGACAAATATTATTTCCTTTCCCAGCTTGCTCTTGGGAGGTTTCCATATCCTCAGGTAAGATTGTTCATTACTGCCGTTTGCCACTGTGACATCCATTCCTATGTATGAAGACTCGGGGAACCATTGTGAACATTTGAGCCACATACAAATAAACCTGTCCTGTTAAGTTGAAAAGCGATATCTTAAAGGGGTCATTAGAAGTCTCCATTGATTTCTTATTTTTTTAAAAAAAAAAACTCTGGACTTATTTCCTTTCTGTGAAAGGTTGACTGCGATCACCGTGCTCCTCCTTTGTGTGGCACTGGAGGTGGCGTCCCTCATCCTGGCCCAGTACCCTGTGCTCCTGGTGAGGTTGGAGGAGGGCCCCATCCTTTCTGCATACTATCTTTGAGCTTTTGGATTCACTTAAAATTATTTGAGTGAAAGGATTAAGACAAAGGGTGGCTATATCTAATCTATTATTTTAATTTTCGCTAGGCCAGTTGGCCTCCAGTTTTATATGTGTGTGATTTTGTACGTAATGTTTTTAGATTGTGCTCCTTCCTGTCCACAGATAGGATTGTAAGCTCTAATCTTTATCATTTCCTTAAGATTTTTTACTAGAGAAAGTGTTGGCACTTAACATACACAGCTATTTTGTGGTTTGAAAATGATTCCCCAGTGTTTGGGGCGGGGGTGGGGGCAGTAAAGTAAGTGAAGTGTCTAAAGGGATGAAAAATGAACGGTTTGACTCTTTTCCTCTGCTTGATGCCCACTCTTTTTCTGCCATCTTGGTCTGAACAGGCCAAACTGCCCGGAGGCATGTCTGATTTAAAGGTGGTGTTGGTCTCTGCTCTTTAAGCATCTATTAACTTGCTATTATTATGCAAATAAGTGTTGTATTGCACATACTAATTTATGCATGGTTAGAATATGCAGATGCATCACAAACATGGTTATTGAATAATCGGAGGGGGCTCCTCCGCACTGCCGGCTTTGGAAGCGGTTCCGAGCATATTCTCCCGGTACCCATGTGGATACTTAAAGAGCCCTTTTCCTTCACAATTAAAACCCTCAGATAAGTGGGGGGAGAAACTGAGTTACCAGGTTGGAGAGTGTTAGTCTCACGTTTCAAATTTGGAAGCTTCTTCGTCCAAGCATCGTTTTTTCCCTTCAAGAGAAAAACTAAAATGTCACCGCTTGGCTTGCGTGCCAGCATGCAGTGAGACTTAAAACGGCCGTGCTGCTTAACTCTCGGTAGCCCATCAAATTAAGATCACGTTGTCAGTATTTATAGGTCTTTATTTATCTTGGGAAGTCTTTTCCTCTGTTGGTAATTTTTAAACAAGTCACTGTTTTCCTACTTTTTGTAGTCCTATACAATTTTTAAATGAACAGAAGAGACCCTTTAAGGAATATTTCTCAAACAAGTCTTAGTAGAACCCATGTAAGCAGTTGTAAGCATTGGCTGGAGAGACGGCTTAGTGGTTAAGGCGCTTGCCTGCAAAGCCAAAGGATCCCAGTTCGATTCCCCAGGACCCACTGAAGCCAGATGCATAAGGTGGCACATGCGTCTGGAGTTTATTTGCAATGGCTGGAGGCCCTGGCATGCCCATTCTGTCTCTATCTGTCTCTCCCTCTCTCCTTTTCCCTCTTTCTCTCAAACAAATAAAAAGAATTTTTTTTTTAATTCCAAAGATTGAGGGCTGGAGAGATGCCTCAATGGTTAAGGTACTTTCCAGCAAAGCCAAAGGACTCAGGTTCAATTTCCCCAGGACCCACATAAAGCCAGATGCACAGGTGGTGCATGTGTCTAGAGTTTGTTTGCAGTGGCTAGAGGCCCTGGTGTGCCCATATTCTCACTCTTTCTCTCCCTTTCTCCCTCTCTCTCGCATATAAGCAAATAAACCAAAAATTTTTTTTCAAAGATTGAAAACATATCCATATTCTTAGAGTTCCTAATGTCCAGAGATTTGCTGAATGACAGTGTACCAAGTGGTCGCCATAGCGTGTGGCAAATGGAGTGCTCGGAAGAGGCCGTCAACCTCCGCGGTGGCATTTCCCTGAATAGCTAATGTGAACTTGGCCAGTCAAGTGAAGTTGGAAAATTCTAATAGGCTGAACTCCCTGGTGCTAGCAATAACATTTATGCCATCCCTCAAGTCATGATAGAACATGTCGACCAATAGGGGCTTTTGCATGGAATAATGAACGTGGCTTTGATGTCATGGGGTCTATTCCAGATTGCTAGAGAAGTTGGGGAGCTTAGTGGCTACAATCAGTGACGACTCATGGTGGATTTGCATTTATTTTAGAGGCTTTATACTCTTATTTTGTTTTGTTTTGTTTTTTGGTTTTTCGAGGTAGGGTCTCACTCTGGTCCAGGCTGACCTGGAATTAACTCTGTCATCTCAGGGTGGCCTTGAACTCATGGCAGTCCTCCTACCTCTGCCTCCCGAGTGCTGCGATTAAAGGCGTGCGCCACCACGCCCGGCTGAGGCTTTATACTCTTAAAGCTTAGAAAAGGCACTTTACAAATGCCTTTCCTGACCCTCCCTTCTGCCTGCACATGCAGCAGGTAGAGAAAAATACCTACTTCTGGGTATCGCAGAGCCTAGATGATGTAATGAATCACTCCTTCTCTTGGGCCCACACTGCCCCGTGTGAACTCCTAAGCACTCAAAACAGCCTTCTTTCCTTCATAAACTAGGCAGGCAGACAGTCCTAGGACCAAAGCAGTCCTCCATTTACCAAATTAAGAACTACCCCATCTTCATGATCACCCAGTACTCTGGCCCTGGAGGAACCAAGATCACAGAGTTTTGAATTGCTTTGCACCTCGAACTGGGGTCTCTACCGGGGAATCGCTGGTCTGTGGCCGAAGTCAAACCCAGGCCCGTGCTGTCTTCACGAGTGGCAAGTTGAGAAGACAGAAGCAAATGGGACGACAGAGCTCGGGACAGAAGTCACCAGAATCAGTTGTGCTACTATTGCTGACCTTCATTCTTGCTTTGGAAGTTCCCTGAGGCCTTTGTTTACTGGTCCCTAAAAGGGAAAGCCTGCTAAGACCCGCTTTCCTATTAGATTCCAGGGCTACTGCCCAAGTGAAATTATGACTCTGAAACCACCTGAGAAAGTACGGAGGGCCCCACTAACCCCAGCATGGGACCCCGGCTTAAAGCGGCCTTTTCAAATATCAGTGGGAGATTTAGAAGGGTGTTTTCAGCAACCCGGCCAGCAGCCTTAACTGGAGAGGAAGGCAAAGCTAGGAGGAGCAGTGAGCTTCTAGACTCTTCCTCCAGCCCAGCATCAGAGCTGCCAGCAGCGTCTTTAGGAGCCCTTCTTCCCACTGGGGACATGGTATGTGTCTGATGAGGGTGCAGATGAGATAGGGGTGCTTGGAAGATACTGGGGAGTCAGTGACCTAGGACAATGTGAACATGAAAGGGCTTGGGGGTTCATTGAGATAAACATTCTGATGAAAGAGGAAATCAAAGGAACCAAAGAAGACACAGGAAACCAATTTAATGAAATAAAGAGGTCAATACAAGACATAAATAAGGAAACAGAAATAATAAAGAAAAACCAGTCAGATTTACTAGCAATGAAGAATACAGTCAATGAAATAAAAAACTCTGTAGAAAATCTCATCAGTAGAATGGATGAAGGAGAGGACAGACTATCTAAGCTAAAAGACCAGGTGGCAGATCTAATACAGGCCAACAAAGAGAAAGACAAACTAATAGGAAAGTATGAATGGGAATTTCAAGATATTTGGGACAGTATGAAAAGATCAAACATAAGAATTCAGGGCATAGTAGAAGGAGAAGAATTTCACTCCAAAGGCATAGTAGGCATTTTCAACAAAATTATAGAAGAAAACTTCCCCCAAATTGGGGAAGAGGTGCCAATGCAGATACAGGAATCCTTTAGAACACCAGCCAGATAAAACCTGGAAAGAACCTCTTCTTGCCATATTATAATTAAACTACCAAACATACAAACCAAAGAGATGAATGTTCTGTGTGAACCACATTGTTTCCTAGGTGTTGGTTAGTTAAAAGTGCTATCAGAGTTTCCTTTAGTTCTTATCTTAGCATTGCATGACCTCATTGGTATGCGGTTTGGTACTCTAAGAAGAAAAAGGGCTGGGGATGTGGCTCAGTTGGCAGAGTGCTTGCCTAGCGTGCACAGAGCCCTGAGTTGGACCCCAGCACCAATAAACTGGGCGTGGTGGCTCATACTTATAATCCCAGCATTGGGTGGTAGACACAGGAGGATCCAAACTTCAAAGTTGGCTATATAGTGAGTTTGAGGCCAGCCTTATCTACATAAGACCCTATCTCAGAAGGAAAGGAAAGGGGCTGGGGAAATGGCTTAGCAGTTAAGGCACTTGCCTGCGAAGCCTAAGGACCCCGGTTTGGTTCCCCGTGACCCATGTAAGCCAGATGCACAAGGGGGCACATGCATCTGGAGTTCATTTGCAGTGACCGGAGGCCCTGGTGTGCCCATTCTATCTGCCCCTCTCTCTTTCAGGGGAAGGGGAAGGAAAGGAGGAGAGGCGAGGAAAAAGTCAGGGGCCACCATAATGGCCGGTCTTCATGGCTGCTGCTTCCTTATAAGAAAACGTTGTCTTGAAGTCACCCAGCACCCTTTCTGTCTCCTGTCCCAGGCCTTGCATCTCACCTGCAGGGAACTGTTATTTGCAGCTCCTGGTGAGCAGGTAAAGTACAGAGGCCACACCTCACTTTAGAGATGGGGTACACAGTTAGGTCAAGTGTTTGGGGTCATTTAAACCCCATGACTAGCTGCAGCCCCTCAGCTTGGTGGCCTCTCATAGCCCTGTTCTCCCTCCCAGCCAGCCCTGCCAGCCCCGCCTCCCCATTGGCCTTCCCTGCCAGAAGGCGCTGAGGGGACTGTTGAGCATCATGGGCTGTGCCAATACAGATGACAAGGCCACTCCCTGGAGCCCTTTTGCTTGCCTTATCATGTGTTTAGTACAGTGACCGGAGGATGCAGAGAGCCTCCCTGTGCCATTAAATTCAGGGTGCCTGGGAAGCACATTTGGATCACGAGACGTTGCTTTTTTTCCAACACCTTACAAAGACACCTCCACTTCTTGAACAATCTAGCTTTGGTGGACATCTGGAAAGACGTGTGGGTCTAAGACAAGGACTGGAGCTGTGTAGATTTAAGTCAGGTAAATCCAAACTCAGTTGGCTTAAAAAAACATGATGGTGAGCCGTGGTTTCTTTAATGACACCAGAATTCAGGAGAAATGAAAGGGATTACCCGCCAAAAACTGCTGTCCTCCTTTCAAGCTTTTTAACAAGGCCCCGCGTTCAGACAATAGCCGGGCCACTAGGGAGACTTGTTCTCAGGGAAAGGTCCGCTCAGGCACTGGGAGGTTTGGTAAGCAAGAAGCCACAGGGAAGTAATGCTAACACAGATACAAATGTATTTAAAGAACTTCTGCATGTATAAAAATACTGTGCTTCTTTTGGCTACAATTCCTGATCTTGGTTAATAAATTACATCAAAATGACCTGAAGTTAAGAAAGGGGGGGAGGAATCTGAGCAAATAGTGCCCCTGGTATTGTAAAGCTTTGAATGTTTCACACCCCATTAATTTATTACTTCTCTTTCTTCATCTTTAAATTTCATTTTTTTTTCAAAAATTCCGACTCCCCGCTGCTGCAGTGATTCTCATCTTGTTGTTAATTTTCCCGGCTCCATATGGAGCTCCAGACATTTCACCTGGAGGCTGTACTAGATTTTGCTGTAGTGATCGCACTTCCGGAGGCCAAAACTGTCATTTAGGGTTCCTGGTGCATCTGTCGGCGCCGGGCTTTTCACTGGCATGGGAGAGTGTGAATAACAAATTGGATGCACCTGAGATTCGGATGATTAGTGTGGTCTGTGAATCTCCATGACTTGTAAGCAGCTAGCTCTGGGGGAGGGGCGGGGGGCTGCACCCCGGGCTGGCGGGTCGGCACTCACACCTTGCATTTGGGGCTTTGCAAGAGGCACGCCAACATGCCAGGCAGCCTGGGTGCGCAGATAGTAACAAATATTTCATCCTGCCTTGTCATTGATTAGAAAAGAGCCTTTAATTTCATTTCACCCCATGTTGTGATTAATTTGCATTCTTTGTCAGAAGTTAATGGAGTTTTTTATGGCTCACTCTGAAATCCTTGAAGACATCAGACTTGATCTGATGTTTATACAACCGCCAGCGGAATTTTTTCGTTTGATTGATGGCAAGCTTGATGTTATTCCAAACGGCTTTTTAAGCTGTTTTTAAGAATTATTTGAATAAAATGCAAGCAAGATATTGTTGTAACGATCGAGATTATCTGTTAAGAATCTGTTTCAAATAAAGACAATGATAAGTAGTGAAAGGATCAAAAAGACAAGAAGAACAGTGAATTCTGGTGTTATTAAAAAATGCGTGAGAATGGCATTCAAGTAAATTCTCTCAATATAGAGCGAAGACCACTTTTACTGAAAACAAAATGTACCATCATCTGGCCAAATAGGATAATTAAGGCTAAAATAAAAAGAAAGTTGGAATCTTCTACAGTAGAAACCTTCACTGTCTATTGGCTAATCCCTGTCTACCCTGTCAGCTTCTGCTACCAGTGGGTGTAATAGAGATAATAGAGATCTGCTCTTCTAAGCCAAGGAGACAGGACTGTCAGGTGACCAAAATGGTGACATATCTCTGCTCTCAATAGAGAGGCATTCTTAAATCCCAAGACGAATCACGTAGAAGCCCGTTGTAGAAGAGCTTATAAGCTAGAAGAGCAGCTGGCCATTTCCACAAGAGGAGAGAAAACAGCCCCTTCTTAGATCCAAGGCGCCCTGGCCATTTACAGCTACATGAATGAGAGAAATGTGTACGCACCCCCATCCACGATCTATCCAAGAACAAGAGCAGCTGTAGGTGGCGTCTGCCTCAGAGCCCCCCATACTAACCAAGGAAATGTGTTTGGCAGTGCTTTTTGATTACTAGTGCTGTTTGTTTGATATGGGGGCTTTTGCCTCTCTTTAGCCCGTGCTTGCTTCACTCTGACTGCCAGCTGCCCGGGAGATTTCCTCAGAGGTCAGAAAGCTATCAGGGCACTTTCATTTAAAACAGATTAATTTATTTGCTGGATCTGAAAGTTTGCTAAATAATTGGGTGCTTTTAATTGAAGTTACTGCTTTCTGATCCTTATATTAACATGATCTAAGGTCCTTTTTCTTCTGCTCAATCCATAGTATTGACCACATTTGTCCTGCTTTCATTTAAATTCGAGCAGCTTGTCAAGGGGAAAATACTTTGTTTAACTTGGCTCAGAAACCTGCTATGTTAATGTGTTGGGTCCCCCCCCCCCACTTCAATTGACAGACTGGCTCTTAAACATTCATTTATTTTGGATAGAGTGTTTGTTTTATAATAGAGTGGAAAACTGTTTGTAAAACTATTTTAGAACATTAAACACTCTTCAAGTGCTAAAATGCCAGAGGATTGTTTTTCCTCGTTTTGTTTTGTCTTTGAGACATGATCTTGCTGTGTAGTCCTGGCAGACCTGGTACTCACTATGTAGCCCAGGCTGACCTTGAACTCCTAGCAATCCTCCTGCCTCAACCTCCCAAGCCTTGGAATCAATGCTTGCACTGCCATATCTAGCTAAAATACCAGAGGGCATTTTTTTCATTTTTATTTGTGTGTGCATGCACGTGCATGTGTGTACACACACAAGCACCAGGGTATCTTCCCACTACAAACAAACAGCACTTATGTCACATCTTGCTTCCAGCTTTACATGGGTGGCAAGGGAGTTGAACCCCAGCTGGCAGGCTTTGCAAACAAGTGCCTTTAGCCACTGAGGCATCTCTCCAGTCCCTACACAAGTTTTCTAACAAATTAAAAGCCTTTGACGGGTATTTTGATTCTAATGCTAATATTGATCATTTTATTGGTTTGCTTTCAATATTACATTTATAACATAGATCTCTTTATCATATTTATGTACCCTTGCCTTATAATAAAGTTCATACCTAGAAGTACAAAACCCCTAAAAAGTTTGTCCTCTTTGAAAAAAGGCATGCAGAACCTGTCTGGCTGTATGAACTTTTTAAAGTTTACAACATCAAGGACTTGAGAAAGATTTTAGGTATCTTTTTTTTTCAATTTTAATATTTTATTTATTTACTTGTGAGAGTGAGAGTGGGTGTGCCAGGGCCTCCAGCCGGTGCAAACAAACTCTACACACGTGCCACTGTGTGCAGCTGGCTTACATGGGTATTGGGGAATCGAACCTGGATCCTTAGGCTTCACAGGCAAGCACCTTAACTGCTAAGCCATCTCTCCAGCCCCTTGAGTGAGGTCTTTAACAAAGAAGTAGCTATGGGTAATTGCCTCACATTGTAGGTGTTCATCTTTCCTCCTGCAAGACCCACACACCTGCAGGGTTTTTTTCTAGTCCACATGTTCTGACTCTTTTTTATTTATTAATCTCATTATTTAGGATATAGGTACTTAAAATATATTTACATTTCAAGCCATAAAATCACATTTATTCTATAAAATACAGAGGTAAAATTTAAGTAAGAGGAAGATGTTTATTTGTATACATCCACTTCTCCCCAGGGCATTTATTAAACTGCCAGAGCCAAATTCTCCCAACATCCATCTGAGACATACCCAGAGATCTCATAATTTTATTTGCTTCTCTGCCAGAGAGACAGGAGGTGGGTTCCTAAATTTAAAATGGAATATAAACAGAAGAGAAATTGTCCTCAAAGTGCAGGTAGCTTAGAAATGTGATAGTTTCCCATTAAAGATCAGTTAATTCCTTGCTAGTACTATGGTTAAGGCGTATGTACTTAGCTAGCCAGGTTAAAGATGCCTGTCTTTTTTTTTTTTTTTTTTTTTGAACAGAGACTCAGGTCGGTTTGGCTTTATGGTGCCTTCTAAAGTATTGCATGACTTCCATCTCTCCTCAGTTACATGTGTGCTTGTCACTGGTCATCTCTATTCTCTGTGCCCGGCCCTGTGCGGGGGTAGTCCCAGCTCCCACAGCAAGAAAAACACCAGGCTGGAGAAATAGCTTAGCAGTTAAGACACTTGCCTGAGAAGCCAAAGGACCCAGGTTCAACTCCCCAGGACCCACGTAAGCCAGATGCACAGGGTGGCACATGCATCTGGAGTTCATTTGCATTGGCTGAAGGCCCTGGTGCACCCATCCTCTTTCTGTCTGCCCCTCCCCCCAAAAAAAACAAATAAAGTTTGAAAAGAAGAAAAAGGAGAAAAGAGAGCCAGGCATGGTGGCTCATGCCTTTAATCAGCACTCGGGAGGCAGAGGAAGGAGGATTGCCGTGAGTTTGAGGCCACCCTGAGACTTCATAGTGAATTCCAGGTTGGCCTGAGCTGAAGTGAAACCCTACCTTGGGGGTGAAAGAATAATAACAATAATAATCATAAGTGGCAGCTGATGGAAAAGGAGCATCCCGGAGCTGGGACCCCGGCCTCTCCTGAGAGGGGAGTGGTCGGCTCGCTGTAAGAAGCCAGGAAGGTTCCACGGAGTACAACACTTGAGGAGGGAAGGCTGGAAAGATGGCTGAGAACAGGTCTAGGCATTCAAGTCGAAAGGAGTTATGTCCGGGGCTGGAGAGATGGCTTAGCGTTTAAGGCACTTGCCTGCGAAGCCCAAGGACTCAGGTTTGAATCCCCAGTACCTATATCAGCCAGATGCACAAGGTGGCACATGCGTCTAGAGTTCCTTTGCAGTGGCTGGAGGCCCTGGTGTACCCATTGTCTCTCAATATCTATCCCTCTCTCTCTCTCTCTCTCTCTCTCTCTCTCTCTCTGCCTCTTCCCTTCTCTCTCCCAAATAAATAAATAAATAAATTTTGTTTTGTAAAAGGGAGTTATGTCCGGTAGAATAAAAGGTCTAAAACAGGGTACTGTGTTTGGTCCCCTTGCAGTACTTTAACTAAAGGGTAGTACTATTGTTCCTTTCACATTCCTGGTTTAGCAGTTCCCCTGGGTGACTTGTAAAGCAAGCAACACTGTAGGAAGGGAAAAGGTTTATGGAAGAAAAAAGGGGGGCAGAGGAGCAGGAGAAGGTAGGAAGTGTGTTAAGACGAGGTGGGTGCATGGTAAAGGTAGAGAAGGCTTCATGAACCCCTCTGAGAAGACTGGGGGCCGGCCAGCCTGAGCTCAGAAGGAATTGCATTGCAGGAGCTCTGTCCCGAGGGCAGTGGGCAGACACTTGCCTTGGATAGCTTCTTGCCCATCCTCTGAATTTGACGGGCACAACACAGGACGTGTCTAGATTGCTGGGGAGCAGTTGTCACGAGTAAATGAGCCACGACCTGAGAGGGCACTTTGAAAAATCGAAGGTGGAAAACAAGAGCAAGGTAATGGTAGTATTATTTATATTTCCAGAAAGTACTTCAGGGATCTGCTCATGTAGCTCTGAAAATATATGACTGTGTCTCGTACCGAGTAGGACTGAAATGAATGACTTCCCTGATGCCACCAGAGCCTTGCTTTACAATCCTTCTTTTTCTGAGTTATAATTTATCACTCACAATCATAATATATAGAATTATGTATAGAATCTAGTCAATTTTAGTCTAGCAGCTGGGCATCATGATTCTTTCACAGTTTTTAAATAATCAGATTAGCCTTGAAATGGGATTGGAGTCCGAATGGGTGAGTGTGTTGTGTAGGCCTGGCTTGCAGGAGGGCTGTGCAGTTTTCTCCGCCCCCTTAGATCCTGGGGTGCAGGGGTCTTCCACTCTTCACCCTGCTTGTTACTGGTGCTGTCTGTTGCTCCGTGGAATCCTGGAATTTCAAATGTGATATGATCTAGTCTTCAGTTTTACAGAGAAGGAGACAGGAGGCCACAGCCATTGAAACTTCCCCAGAGGGTTGGATGCCTCCCATTCCCAGCTCTGTAGTCTTTTCCCTTCAGAGGCTCATGGGCCTCTGAAGATGAGGCACCCAAGGCTTTTGAGCCCACGTGGCCATCCTTACTTTACCCACCTAACTACTCAGGCACTGCCTGGAACTGGTGGGAATTGCTGCCAATCACGGGGCGCTCTGGTCTGGGCCTGCTGACTGAAGCTGGAATCCATGGTGGGAGCAGGGGTTCCTCAGCAGCAGTAGTGGCCACAGCAATGAAGACATCAACTTTCATTGTTCGCCAGTGTTTTACTCATCCCCACTGAGCATAGGAAACTCGGGTAGGTTTGGGGTTAGGGGCTCACTGGCACCCAAGTGGAAAGAGAGCAGACCTAAGCTTACCTGTTAGATGTCGAACAATTCTGGATATTTAAATTTTTTTTAAATGAGTTGCCTAAAAGGAGCAAATGTCTGATGTAATTTAGAACTGGAGATTGCCAAGACTCACTGGAAGGAAAGAGGATCCTAGAGACACTAGGAGCTGAGAAAGGAGGCAGTTTATATAGAGATTCAAAGTGTCACTACCAAAGACTTGTGGGCAGCCAACGCAGCCAGCAAGAATCGGTGTGGACTCCATTAGGCTGCACCATAAGGCTCTGCAGATGGTGACCACCAGGTAGTGAAGTTTCCTGAGGAGAGAAGTTGTGGGCTTATGGGCTTGGGAGAAAGGACCAAAGAGGGTAAGAAAGCTTGTTTTATTTATGTTCAGAAGCAGGTTTCATAGGCTAGAGGAATGGCTCAGTAGCAAAAGTCACTTACTTGAAAAGCTTGCTGACCTAGGTGCCATTCCCAAGCCACTCACGTAACTTATATTCAGAAAGTGGCCAAAGGGGCTAGAGAGATAGGTCAATGGTTAAAGGCACTTGCTTGCAAAGTCTGACAGCTAGGGTTCGATTCCTCAGTACCCACATAGATCCAGATTCATAAAGTGGTACATGTTCCTTTGCAGTGGTAAGAGGCCCTGGCATACTCATCCTCTCTCTGCCTCTCTGTGACTTTCTGCCAAATAAATTTTTAAAATTTTTTAAGTTTTAAAATGACACAATCAGGCTGGAGGGATACTTAGGGGTTAAGGCATTTGCCTGCAAAGCCAAAGGACCCAGGTTCAATTCCCCATTAGCTAAATGCACAAGGTGGCACATGCATCCGGAGTTCATTTGCAGTGGCTAGAGGCCCTGGCATGCCCATTCTCTCTCTCTCTCTCTCTCTCTCTCTCTCTCTCTCTCTCTCTCTCTCTCTCAAATAAATAAATAAATGAATAAATATAAAATAACACAACCTTGAGACTACATAGTAAATTCCAAGTCAGCCTGGTCTAGAGCAAGATCCTCCCTTACCAAAAAAAAAAAAAAAAAAAGACAAAGTGTCTGGCCTTCGTTTATAGTGGCAAGGGACTCTGGCACACACGTATACACATAGACTCTCGTCAGTGTCAGTGTCAACCCCAGGGCTATAACCTATTGCAGGTTTGAAATTAATTTAGAGCCGGGTGTGGTGACACACACCTTTACTCCCAGCACTCGGGAGGCAGAGATAAAAGGATCACTGTGAGTTCAAGGCCACCCTGAGTCTACATAGTGAATTCCAGGTCAGCCTGAGCTAGTGTGAGATCCTACCTCGAAAAACCAAAAAAAAAAAAAAAAAAGAATTCAGAGGGCTGGAGAGATGGCTTGCCTGCAAAACCTAATGACCTGAGTTCAACTCCCCAGTACCCACTTAAAGGCAGGTGCACAAAGTGGTACATGCATCTGGAATTCATTTGTGGTGGCTAGAAGCCCTGGTGTGCCAATTCTCTTCTTTGTCTCTCATTCTGTCTCTCTCTCTCTCTCTCTCTCTCTCTGCTTGCAAATAAA
The DNA here is from genome assembly GCF_020740685.1 of Jaculus jaculus. NCBI lineage: Eukaryota > Metazoa > Chordata > Mammalia > Rodentia > Dipodidae > Jaculus > Jaculus jaculus. The sequence goes on from NC_059111.1 coordinate 14,860,114, forward strand.
TAAATAAAAACTAAAATAATAATAATAATAATAATTTAGATATACTTACTAATTCAGACCTAAACCCCATACCTGGGGTGAAATCATCTTTCCATAAGCGTACGGGCCATGTGTGGGTGGGGGATATAGTAGAAGTGTCTCAATAATAGTGGAAAGAAAAGTAGAGGCCGCCCCAAACATTGTGAAGCCATGATGCGTGTTTCCAAATGTGTGAAGAACAGAGATTAGACTTGTTCACCACAGTTCCAAGACCACAGGCACATCTTAGAAGAAGATGTATTGGGACTAAAAAACAATTTTTAAAAGGAGGGGCTGGAGAGAGATGGCTCAGTAGATAAGGCAATTGCCTGCAAAGCCTAACAACCCAAGTCTGATTCCCCAGTACCCACACAAAGCCAGATTCACAAAGTGGTGCATGCATCTAGAGTTTGCTTGAAGCTGCTAGAGAGCCTGGCATATCCATTTTTTTTTATCTCTCTCTTTCTTGCTCTCTCTTTCTCTTCTCTCTTTCTGTCTTTCCTTCCCTCCCTCTTATCTAGCTCATGCTTTCCTCCCTAAATAAATTCATCCACTAATAATTAATTTTAAAAGGAGTTTTCTAACAAGTGTAAACTGTCCAAAATAGAATTTCACCATGGAATGTTCTAGCAAAAACAAGTCCTGTCCATCTGGAATATCATAAAGAGAGTTGCTACATTAGTTTCTGCATCTATCCGGTGGCCTCCAGCATTGGTCTGGTTGCGTGGAATACAAAATTTATGCTAACAAACACACAAAGCAAAGGCTGGCTCTAGAAAGCCTCTGTCTGCCATCTCGGTGGATTGAATTCGTGGACCTGCTTGATGCTGAAGACCAGAAGAGTCGACAGGGCCCCCCACCTCCACACAAGCTCCTCTTCTGAAACTAGATCCTACAGGAAGTTGTCCCTTTTTTTTTTTTTTTTTAAGATTTATCAACTTTATCGATCTTTTCAAGGAACCAAATTTTGGCTTTGTCATTTTTCTCTATTCCCTGTTTCACTTTTTTTGTTTTGTTTTTATATTTATTTGAGAGAGGGAGAGGGAGAAAGAGTGGGTGCCTTCTGCCACTGTACACAAAATCCAAACACATGCTCTACTTTGGGGGTACTGGGGAATGGAACTCGGGCTAGCAGGCTTTGTAAGAAAGCACCTTTAGCCACTGAGCCAGCTCTCCAACCCTAGGGCATCATTTTAAAACAAAGAAAAAAAAAAAAGTTTGAGACACAAAATATCTAAAATCTTCAAAAGGAAGATACTTGATGAAATCCTTTGTCAGACAGACCTGTACCGTTGAGACAAAGATTAGTTTTGTAATTCACATTGATTATTTTGAATTGCAATTCTAAGCCTCTGCTTTTCTCACAAAATTCAAGTCATAAACTTAAAAGTGTATATTTGCCCAGAGGAAGACTTACAGTGGCCCCGCTACATGTATGTGGGACAGGACATGAGCTATGTCACGTTTAAATACACAAAGGGTAAAGGGGGATAGGTTGACAGGCGGGTCCTTTTTGCTCACTGACTGCCAGGCCCAGCAAATGAGTTAATGCTGTGCTGGACCTTGGTGCTCCTGTTGTGTTTTGTGTGAAAATGCATTGTCCTTGATACTCGGGAAGGAGTGAGGGCCAAGCGATCTAATTTATAGCTGTGATGATTTTCTGTCTGTTCCCATCTGAGCCGCACCCTCCTCCAGGCATCGCCGAGCCTCTCTGTCCCTCCCGGCTGTTGGCTGTGTAGTTTTCACTTTTCAAAACTGGCCATTCCTGAACACAGCCCCCAGCTGGATTCAGAGAGTCCATGCCAGTGAGTGGATCCCAGAATGTGGGTGGCATGGTGACTTTCTTCTGCCTGCTCAGTCAATGAGAGCATGACTTATGTTTCTGTTGGACTCCATACAAGACTCAGAGGCATTAGGACCAGAACAAAGGCCAATGAATTGGCGAGATAGAAGAGCACAGGTGAGTGATGCTTGCTCATGTTACGTCACCAGAAACAATGTTATCCAGATTATCCATTTATTTGGCTTCAAATATCACTATCACGGGCTGTGGTGGCACATGCCTTTCATCCCAGCACTTGGAAGGCAGAAGGAGGAGGATCACTGTGAGCTCAAGGCCAGCCTGAGACTAACTATGTAGTGAATTCCAGGTCAGCCTGGACTAGAGTGAGACCCTACCTCAAAAAATAGAAGAAAGCCAGGTGTGATGGCACACGCCTTTAATCCCAGCACTCGGGAGGCAGAGGTAGGAGGATCACTGTGAGTTCGAGGCCACCCTGAGACTATATAGAGAATTCCAGGTCAGCCTGACCTAAAGTGAGACCCTACTTTGAAAAACCAAAAAAAAAAAAAAAAGAAGAAGAAGAAAAAAGAGGGGGTGGGGCTGAAGAGCTGAAGAGATGGCCAGTGGTTAAGGCACTTACCTGCAAAGCCTAACAACCCATATTTAATTCCCCAGTATCCATGTAAAGCCAGATACACAGAGTGGTCCATGCATCTGTAGTTTGTTTGCAGCAGCTAGAGGGCCTGGTATGCCCATTCTCTCTCCCTCTCTCTTTCTCTCTGTCTCTTCCCTCTGCTTACAAATAAATAAAAAGTCAACTAAAATATATGTGTATAGTAAATTTTGCTGTATAACTTGATTAAAAATATCATTTGGAAACCCTTCGTGGTGCAGATCTGACACATGTGGAAGTGAATCTTTTCCCTACTTGAAGGCATTTTGAGATGTGAACCCTTTGTTTTCACAAGTGAAGATGAGTTGGAGGCGGTGTGTCCCTTGTCCTTAACACCTGGCCAGGTGCTAACACTGGACCATTTCTCCCTTGCATAAGCAAGAAGCAAGGCTCTTGCATGGGAAGCTCCGCCCTTAGAGAGAGGTTGGGCTCCTAGCTAATCCTTTCACTTTACACACTACAGTCCTGAGCCCCAGTGCAGGGAAGAAGCTTTGAGGCCTTAAGGATCTGGCTGGATTTCCAGGGATCTTTTATATTCCCAGGTTCATGTATCCCCCTCACCCCCGCCCTGGCCAAGGCACTGCCTGAGCCAGTTCTCAGGCCAGACTCCCGTGTACAACTTTAGGCTCTATTCACTCTGAGCCTCAGTTTCCATTAAGGCAAAGTAAGTAGACTGGCGGGGGGGGGGGGGCGGCGGGGGGCTAGTGATGGAGGCTGGAGAGGTGGCTTAGCGGTTAAGGGGTTTGTCTACAAAGCCAAAGAACATCAGTTTGATTCCCGAACCCACGTAAGCCAGATGCACAAGGTAGCACATGCGTCTGGAGTTTGTAAAGAGTGGCTGGAGACCCTGGCACACCTATTCTCTCTCTGTCTCTCTCAAATAAATAAATAAACTTTAAAAAAGAATAAGTAGAATGAATTGTAGCATCTCTAAGGTTCTTTCCATCTGAGAAATTCTTTAGGTCAAGGCCTAGAGTGGTGGTGCAGGCCTTTAATCCAAGCACTCAGGAGGCAGGGGTAGGAGGATCACTGTGAATTTGAGGCCAGCCTGACACTACATAGTGAATCCCAGGTCAGCCTGAGTTACAGCAAGACCCTACCTCAGAAAACAAAAAATTTTCTTTAGGTCATAATTCTTCATTTAAAATCTAAAAGTGGGCTGAAGAGATGGCTCTGTGGTAAAGGCGCTTGTCTGCAAAGCCTAAAGACCCAGGTTTGATTCTCCAGTACCCACATAAAGCCAGATGGCCAAGGTGGAACATGCATCTGGAGTTTGTTTGCAATAGCTAGAGGTCCTGATGTGTCCATTTTATCTCTATCTGCCTCTTTCTCTCTCGGTCTCTCAAGTAAATAAAAAAATAAATATTTAAAAATCTAAAAGTCCAGATTTACCCGTTTGTATAAGTAGGACACAGCTCAATGCATTTGAAGGAAAAAGAAAAGAATCTTCGCAACTTTGAACTTAAAATAAAATGGGGTAGAATATTCGGCACCAAAAATTTAGTTCAGTACCAGCAACACAGCAGAGGAAACTGTTCTTTGAAAATTCCAACCATGCGATTCAATTTTGTACATATGTGTGTGTGTGTGTGTGTTTATGTATATATATGTATGTATGTATGTATGTGTGTGTGTGTGTGTGTGTGTGTGTGTATATATATATATATATACATATATATATATATATATATATATATTTAAGAGAAAATAATGCCAGCTAGAAAAGCAGTAAATATGTAAAGAGAAGATTTGTCAACCAATACTGGAAGATCTGACCTAGGGCATACATAAATCTCTCAGACAAGAGCTTCAGGGAGAGCCATAATTCCACACAGTAAGAGAAGATGAAAGGTGTAGCCAGTGTCTTCACTAAGTTACCTCGGTGGGTTCATGGCAGTTTTCTGATTGCGCCTCTGCATAGAATGCAAAAGGCCAGATATCAAGGTCTGTTACCTTTGTGTGTGTGAAATGGCCTCCATAGAGAGGAGCAGAAAGAGGAATTCCCTAACTTTTGGTTTTTTTTGTTTTTTGAGGTAGGTTCTCACTCTAGCCCAGGCTGACCTGAAACTCACTATGGAGTCTCAGGGTGGCCTCGAACTCACAGCAATCCTCCTACCTCTGCCTCCCGAGTGCTGGTCCCTAACTTATTTTTTACCACCACAACAGTTGACCAAGTGGTTGAGGCCCCATAAGCAAACTTTTGCATTGACAATTTCCTCTTCAGGATCGTTTTCCAAAGTCCTGGGTAATGCTATAGGAGCTTATCTAATTGCCAACAGTATGGCCCTCGCAAAAAAATCTATGATAATAGGGCTGGAGAGAGATGGCTTAGCAGTTAAGGTGCTTGCCTAAAGACCCAGATTCGATTCCCCATGTAAGCCAGATGCGCAACATGGTGCATGACTGGAGTTTGTTTGCAGTGACTGGAAGCCCTGGCATGCTTACTTTCTCTCTCTCTTCTCTCTCTCTCTCCCCTCCCTATCTCTCAAGTAAATAAATAAAAATATTTTTTAAAAACTTCCAAATGCGAAATTTAAAAAAAAAAAAACTGAAAAATGGCAATACAATAGTAGAAAGACCTGGCTCGTGGTACTTGTGGCTGCCTCTTACTAAGTCATTCTTTCCCAATTAAACACATAAGGTTCTCTCTTCATCCAATAGGACTAACTGTCTCATGAGTTTGGCTTTAAACCTTGGATCTACCAGCCGACATAAGGCAAAAAAAAAAAAGGAATGTGTCCAGAAGATGGAGGACGTTCATCTAATTAGTGTCTATCAAACACACTACTTGTCCTAGAGACTGATTAGCAAAGTGTTGTATGGAACAGTTATGTTCTGCTCAGTGTCCCAAAGTAGCAGTTAGATGCAGAAGCCCTCAATGCAAGCACAATGCGCAAGCAGGAACGTGAGCTTGGACACGTTGGTTGTAACCAGCATGTCATATGTCGTGAGGAACCGGCAGCCCATCAGACCTAACGATATTACCATGAGCTCTGAACTGCGCCTCCACAGCCAGGCCTTTGGAAGGCAGGCCCAGAATAAAGAGAGGTGTTCATGAAGCTGATATCATGAAGCTGCTGTATGTATGTATGTATGTATGTATGTATGTATATATGTATATATGTATATATTTTTGAGGTAGGGTCTCACTCTGGCTCAGGCTGACCTGGAATTCACTCTGTAGTCTCAGGATGGCCTCGAACTCTCAGCGATCCTCCTACCTCTGCCTCCTGAGTGCTGGGATTAAAGGTGTGCGCTACCACACCCAGCTGAAGCTGATATTTTATATTACACACCCTTCATACCACTTTACTTTTCTTTTTAATGAGAGACAGAATTGGCGCACCAGGGCCTCTAGTCACTGAAGTTGAACTCCAGATGCGTGTGTCACCTTGAACAGTTTTCCTGGGATCTGGGGAGTTGAGCATGAGTCCTAAGGCTTTGCAGGCAAGCGCCTTAACTGCTAAGCCACCTCCCCAGTTCCCCCCCCCATACCACTTTTAACGTGCTGTGAAACAAGGGGCTTCACTTTTCCATGAACTGTGGGTGGAAGCAGAGGCAGCGACTGGCGGGTGATGTGGTTTGGGTCTATTTTATGCTCCCTGCGCCTGCACAGTAATGTGATCTTGAAAAAGGTAAGCAACAGAGAGTTTAGCAGTGAAAAATATGCCTAATATCAACACAGTCGAGTGCACGGCCGTTCAGAATTTGAAAAATATGACCATGGCATTAAATTTTCTGGTGGAATTAACAGAGGAGCAGAATACAGCCTTTAAGGCAATAGATCTGAGACAAGGGAAGGAGATAATATATCTAACTCTATGGCCTGTGTGGCATTCATATAAAGAAAAGCACAGTAGCTTTATTTAATTGAGAAAATGAATCAATTACAATGATGTTGCATCATCAAATTCTTGTGAAATAGAAGACATAAGTCACTGCATTGTGTAACGGTGTTAAAAAGTAATTGAGTATCTTAAGCATTTTGAATCAATTTCAGGTACTGGCATTGCTACCTTAATACAAAATTTATGAAGATGATGGCATGTAATATGTTGCTATCGAAACTGTGTAATAAAACCCAGCAACAACATCTCTTTAAAAACCAGGGCAAAAACCACATAGTTATAAGATCATAAAAAAGACTTTGATTGTCGATCTTCCCTTTCTTGTAGCAAGCCTTAATATAGTACAACTTTAAGTTATTCTGCTTTTAACCTACAGACTAGGAAGGCAGAGGCCTCCCCTAAGATCCTGGGTCACCAGGAAATCTCTCCCCTCGGTTTGTCCACCTCACACAACTCACGTTCTGGAGACAGTGTCTCATAAGCCGTTCTTAAATTCACTTCTGAACATCTCATCGAATTTTTGCCATCTTTTCCCCAGAGAATATTATAATGCCCTGGCTCTAGGAAATTTGTGGGCGGGAGGGTAGCAGAGAACATTTTCTATCATGTCAAAAGTGGATTTCTAAACCAGACACAGTAGAATCCCAGCGCACCTACAGTGAGATGAGAGGCAGAGACAATAGAATACCCTAGAAGTTCACGGGCCAACTACCCGGGCAAAACCAGCAGCCAACGCTGAGAGACCCTGCCTCTTATAAGTTGAGGACTGATGCTCAAAGTTGTCTTCTGATCCTCCCACACATACACACATGCTGTGGTGTACCCCGCTTACATTTACACCCCCCAAAAAAAGACAATTAAAAATGGATTGCTAGTATTTTTTTAAATTTTTTATTTATTTATTTGAGAGCGACAGACACAGAGAGAAAGACAGATAGAGGGAGAGAGAGAGAATGGGCGCGCCAGGGCCTCCAGCCTCTGCAAACGAACTCCAGACGCGTGCGCCCCCTTGTGCATCTGGCTAACATGGGTCCTGGGGAATCGAGCCTCGAACCGGGGTCCTTAGGCTTCACAGGCAAGCGCTTAACCGCTAAGCCATCTCTCTAGCCCGATTGCTAGTATTTTTGTTCATCACAAATAGCTCTACTGTTGAATCCATATACCAGTAGAGATCTCATACCAAAGACTTTACTTGTGTGCTTGAAGATCGTCTTCAGGTGGAGTGATTGCTTACTGGGTTCCTTAGCACTCCAGGTGCTTGTGGAGCGAGTCCTGCAGGAGCGGTCACTCAGGGCAGCATCAAGCGGGAACTGTCAGAGTGCGCCGAGAGCCAGTGGACCTGGCACAGCCTTCCCAGTGTGCTCAGGAGGAGGCTGCGGGTTGGCAGCTCAGTCAGTTGAGATAACTCATGGAAAAGCGTCTTCTTTTTTTCCCCCTTCTACCTACTTGTGTAGTGTGTGTAGAGTGTGAGGTGGGATGTGTGTGTGGTGGATGCACACACGCATGCAGAGGGCAGGAGGGAATGTGAGGTGCCCTTCTTGATCATAAATATGGCCCGCATATTTCCTGGAGGTGGGCTCTCCCCTCAATCCAGAGTCATTTTCAGTCAGCAAGCCCCGGCAGTTCTCCAGCCTCAGCCCTCCCCCCCCCCCCCCACAGAACCGGAGTTACAGATTTGCACAGGCACATCCAGCTGTTTACGTGGGCGCTAGAGAATCAACTCAGGAACTCTGAGCCCTCATGCTTCAGCAGCAAGCACCACTGAGCCATCTCCCCAGCCCCTGGGAACAACTTCTGAAACACTTGAACAGCCAGCACTTAGGAGAAGGATCAAGAGGTACATGAGTTCTAAGCCAGCCTTGGCTACATAGCGAGATCCCAGGACGGGGAGAGGAACACAGTCAAGCCCAAGGAAGAAGGGTCTGGTGATCACCTGGATTCCCATGAAAGACCCAGGCATTGCAGCTGCCTTTCAAAAGCCCACAACCTGCAGACCCACACCCCAAGAATGACCATTTATCTACTGTACCGTGCTGTGTGTAACTATATGCAAATCCAGTTGTCTTTAAGGAATGTGATGTTCATGAGCAGGCGTTAAACAGACACTGAAATGGCCTCGCACCACAGAACCTGGGTCAGAGGCCTGCCCTGCCCCTGCCCCATTCTCTAGTAGACCTGGTTTTCCCCAGCCTAGAAGAGAGATGCTCATTCTTGCATATCTTAGTGGTGTTATGCAGGGCAAGTGAGGTTCTGCAGGAAAGAATAAGGGTTCCATTAAAAATAAAGAGCCAGGCTTGAGTTCAAGACCAGCCTGAGATTAATTCCAGGTCAGCCTGGACTACAGCAAGACCCTATATATATATATATATATATGTGGGTGTGGGTGTATATAGATGATAGAACACTTGCCTAGCATTCATGAGTCCCTGGGTTTGATCCACACTGAAGGAAGGAAGGAAGGACTACTGTTGTTTTCCCAGCCGATAGGAGCTCATGTTTTCCAGAAAGCAATTGACCTATAAGTACTAGTATTTGATTCCTGGAACTTTCCTACAGAGACAGTACAGAATCCAGGACTGTTTTCATTGTTTGTACTAACTAGGCATCTGGAGGGACACTGGAGTGTTTATTTTGATAGCTAAGTTGAAGTTTTATTAGTCTTGTCTCATCTGGTTAACTTTGTAAGTGTTGGATGTGAGCGGCCTGCCCTCAGTGTGCTGAGTGGGGACCACCCCAACCGCACCACCCTCTAACTCCCTGAGAAACTGTAAAGCGTCCTGCGTTCAGTGTTCCCAGAAAGCCTTGCTGCCCTGGAAACCAGCTTAAAGAAACTTTGAAAAGGGTGGAGTTTCTACCTCACTCCTAAGTTAGAGGCAAATACTTGGACCACATAATTAAAGTTTTGTTCACAAAATAGAGGATGGTGAGCACACACTGGCAGGAATCCAAATTTCTAATTTCTGACTATGATTTAATTTCAATTTTAAATAAATCGGTTTTTAATTTAAAAAGAGCGAGCTTCATATCATTAGCAGTGATTGCAGCATTAAGCCCAGTGCTCACAATGTAGCAATATAAAACATTATTTATATCTGAATCGTAAACAGCCTTTTGAAATGGATTATGGTTTTTCTCCCTATTCTAATACAACCTGGAGGGTACTAAAAAGTGTTGTGTGAAATTAACATTCTGCTGACTTTCGCCTATAAATGAGAAGCGAGCTATTAACATTTGTGTATTTTCATTATGTAAATTGTGTTAACACATGCCCACAAATTGCCACCAGCAATGCAATAATTTTCTCTCAGTGATCATAATGTGTCCAAGTGAGTCGTTTTGATTATGACATGCTAATTACATATTGCCTTTTTTCAGATTCAGAAAAACCAGGGATCTTTAATGGTAAGCTTTATGAGTTCAGAAAAAAAATTCACTTTTCTTTTTCCTGATGGCTGCTTCCTCTGCATGCTTGAATGCCTTGTTTTAAACTTAGCAAATTGCATTTTGAAGAAAATGCAAACCTTTAACTGCCTGTATTAGATTAGGTACCATTAGAAATAATAGAACATCCTGAGCATCAATGTTTTTATAAGAGTTTGCTGGTGTTGATTAATCTTGCTATATTTTATTGCATTAATGATTTTTTCTTTCCACTCCACTGTAAAGATATTGCACAGAGCCTAATACTTTCTCCTCTCTTCTTTCCCGCCGCAGCCTCTCCAGCTTCTGCAGTGCATTGTTGATGAGGTGAGGCGTCGTCTTATGTGCTTTCACTCCTAAAGTCATTCCTAATGGTGTGGAAAGCTTATATTTTGTTTCCTAATGAAGCACAATGCCCGACATCCTTGGAGCAAGTTGTGTTGTATGCTCTGAGCTGTGTTACGTGAACTGGCCCTGTCCTGAATCCTGCTCTCCCCACGCGGGCCCAGGATCCCGGCAAAGACAGGCTGTCCCACAGGCTGGTCCTCAGGGGGGGTCACAGGCCCGAAAGACAATACGTGGAAATATTAATTGATCCTGTCCCCAGCCAGATGGGGATGGAGCTGGAAATTAAAGTGGTATCACCTTTTCCATAGGCGGTATTTAAAGACGGTCCGTAGATAAGGGTCAGAGCTGAGCAGCAAACGTGGGCAGGATAAAACTGGTCTTTCTGGCTTTATTTACTCAAAGCATATCGGGCTTTTTTTTTTTTTAAGGTTCAAAAGCTCAAGGTCAACAGTTTAGCTTTAATTTCCTAATTAGGCATTTTCTGGAGAATATTCCTCTGACTTCTTGAGTATTCCAGTGACTTGTTATCCTGATTGTCCTTTCCCGAGTCCCTCTGCCCCTTTGCCCTCATGGTGTTTCAATGGTGTTTCCTCCTTGTACCTTTCTACTTCTTCCTCTGACTTTAAATTCCTTGTTTTCTGCCCACTAGCAATCTTACAGTACACACAGCTGTCAATCGAGAAGCAATGACTTTTTTTTTTTAATCTGAGTATTTCTGGACTCAGGTTCTCCTACTAACAACGTTTAAAAAAAATGTTTCAATATTTAGAACAGTAGAAAGAAAATAGAAAGAAAAGGCAACAAATGACTGATAGGAAAGTTTGAAAGCAAAAAAAAAGCAGTAATTCATAGTTATTCCTCTCAATTAAACATCTGCATAACCAGTTATGAGATTTGGGAGAAAAAAATAAAGATACTCCTAGGAAAAAAACAAACACACACACACACATCACAACCAGAGGAAGAATGGGGCTCTCGCATCCTTAATGGCGGCATCAGTCAGTCAGTATATCCCCTGCAAGCCATAAACCACACTGGTGCAAACAGAAAGGCATCGTCCTGAAACAAATGGAAACTCCATTATCTCAAATATCAGGCGGGCCTCCTGGATCTCATAGCTCATCAGTATCTTCTGTTGTCTTAAATTCCAAAAGCACCCCATCCCCATCAGAATCCTCCTAATTAAGCTGATTGTCCTGAGGTCCCCTTCCAGTTTTGCTTGGGGAAGTGCCCAAGGAAACTTGGCCCACCCAGTTTAAATGCACAGCCCACTGCATGTCCCCAGGCTCCCTCCATTCTCAGTGTACCGGGCTCCTGAGCATCCAGATATCAACAGTATGTGCCAGAGAGCTAATGTGATGGCTTATTGGATCAAATAGATGTTTTCATTCCATATTTAAGTAATATTTTTACTTGTTTAATTTCAGCAAAAAAAAAAAACAAACATGCGACTTGAAATTATCATTCAGTGACATTGAAGGACAGAAGATTGTAATTTAAATGGTGTGCTTGTCTTTAAAAATCATTTTTCCCTCAGTCAAGAGAAAACTCTATCTTAGTGGGTGGACATCACCTCCTCACCAACTTCAGGTGGCCAACAGCAACAGGAGAGTGTGCCAAACACTGGCAAAGGGACACTGGCTATAACACCCATAAGTCCACCCCCAATAAGACATCGCCTCCAGGAGGTGTTAATTCTCAAATCTCCATCAGCTGGGAACCCAGCATTCAGAAGATCTAAGTTTATGGGGGATACCTGAGTCAAACCTCCCCAGTATCCCTATTTACTCCAAAACCATACTAAAATATCTCCCTCTTGGAAACTAGAGAAGTTGACATTGTCTTTACTAAAACCAAGTCGATCTTGGAATTGAGGTAGTGTTCTAAAATAAAGTCACTAGGAGAGGGTTGGACAGGTCACCTGCCTGGAGCACGGTGCCTCGCGGCATCAAAGAGTGTCTTTTCGGTCCAGTACTCACTGTGCGCGTCCATGTGCTGTGTCCCATTCCTCGTGCTGTGACGCGGCGTTCCTCATAGAGTGGCCCAAGGATGATTGCATCAGAATCTCGTAAGACATGTTACAAATGCAGAATCCAAGCCAGGGGTGATGGCAAATGCCTGTCATCTCAGCATTGAGGAGGATGAGGCAGGAGGATCATGAGGTTGAGAACAACCTGGACTATGTAGGAAGTTCCTATCAAGAAGAAACAAAGTGAGGGAGGAAAAGGAGGAGGGAATCCTGCACCCAGATCACTGAAGTATACCTTCTGAGGTTCAGCAGGCTTGTCTGAAGGAGACAGAAACTTATCCCTCCCACTTTGCTAAACTGGAATGGATGGTCTTGTGTTCATTTACCACAGTCTCCAGTTTCATATGTACACTAGCCTGAGTTGAGAAAGCCAAGGTCAGGATAGCTCTAGCCCAGAGAGAACAGGACTAGGCAGAACCATAATGCTGACTGCAGCCGAAGTCTGTGAGCCAGCGAGGAAGGGAGAGTCACAGCCCTACAGCCTGGGCCAACACTTACACTGGGACGCAAGAGGATCCCCAGCCCCATCCGCGTTCCTAGGTCCCCTACGTGGCTGGTCACACAGGTGTCGCAGATGGGTTACCAGATCTTAGACTAGCTGGGGCTGCCAGTGGGTTGTGGTGCTGACAGCTAGGAAGCGTGACATGAGGACCCACCCTGGAGGCTGTCTCTCCACAGTCCAGGGCCTTGGAAAAAACATGAACACAGACCCAGGTAACTGCGGGTCAGTGTGGGAGCAATACCGCAGAACCGAAGGCAGGGGTGCTGGGTCAGGAGAAATGGTATTTAAACTTGATCTCAAAAGACAAATGGACCTGCCCAAATTTAGAAAGAAGAAACTGTAAAAGTTGGGCAGAAGCGCTTGAAACTCTTTTGTAAATCATTTTTGAGACCACAGATGTGTTTTTAGAGTATTCAGGTTGTCTAAAATATGACAGGCAGAAAAAAAAAAGTGGTTATTACTCTGAGTTTATATATGTTTCAAGTATATTATAGTTAAGAGTGAATTCCACCCTAGCATCTGTAGATGCTCCAGAGAACCATTAACAGAGCTCTGATTTATGCTTCTGTTTATTCATTTTACCTATAAAAAGTGAATTCATCGGAGTGATGTTTTATACCTGATCAGAAGTTGCTTATACACAGAAGTGTTGATTTCTTAGAACTAAAGATTTGTACAATACTGAAGTTCTTCTAAAATAGGGCAGATTTGTGCTTACTAACAACATGCAGCTGGGTCAGGTGTTAGATGAACAGTGGTGGGCACAGTTAAGACACTAATGAGCTGACTAATTCTGAGATCTCTGATCGTTTTTCACTGATAGGCATGTAAAAGATGGAAGATTGGGTCTAAGGAATGACATGGCATGTGCTCTCTGACAGTGAGCTCATTCCCTCTGCTTTCCATGGTGAGACTCCCATAGGATAGCGAGCATGGAAGCAGGGCTGCGTATTCAAAATCCAGAAAGCAGGGATTCCAAGCGTCCAGGAAGGATAGAAAACAGAAGTAGTCAAGAACAGAAATGTGGAAGATTCCAAGTAGTGAGTGGGACAAAGGACAAGCCAAAGAGGACATTAGACAGTCCGGTGAGGAGAAGAAAAGCAAAAATACAGCATACTGAAATGTATGAGAAAGCAGCATTTACTAAATTAGAAAGAAGATCTCAGATCAGTAGTCCTATCTCCCCCCCCACCTTAAAAAACTATAAAAAGAACAAACAACCCAAGCAAACAAAAAGGAAAGAAAAAATGTGACAGCATAAGTAAGTGAAATAAAGAAAATAAAAATCAATTAAACCATTGGTACTTTGGAGAGATGAACAAAATTGACAGGCCTGTAGATGTCTAAAATCAGGAACACAGCCAGACATAGTGATCACATTCCTTTAATCCCAGCCCTCAGATGATTTAGGCAGGATTGCTGCAAGTTCAAGAGCACCTTGTACTACATAGAAAAGCCTTTCTCAAGAAGAGAAAATTAGTGAAAGAGGATATGTTACTATCATTACATAAATAAAAATAAAGCCAGGGGACATGGAACACAGCTATACTGTTAGCACTGTAGAGGATGAGGCAGGAGTAATACAAATTCAAGGCCATCTTAGGCTACTATAAAGATCTTGTCTCAAAAAAAGAATAAATAAGGGCCAGGCGTGGTGGTGCATGCCTTTAATCCCAGCACTTAGGAGGCGGCGGTAGGAGGATTGCTGTGAGTTCAAGGCCGCCCTGAGACTACATAGTGAATTCCAGGTCAGCCTGGGCTAGAGTGAGACCCTACCTCGAAAAAACAAAAATAAATAAATACTGTGAACATTTTTATGTCAAATTTGATAACCTACATGAAATTCCTAGCAACACACAAACTACCAACACTGATGCAAGAAGAACTACAGGACAGTGTAAGCCTATAATGTAGAGAGAGTTCCTTAAAAAACAAAAACTTGAGCTAGAGAGATAGCTTAGTTAAGGTGCTTGCCTACAAAGCCAAAGGACCCAGGTTTGATTTCTCAAGACTCATGTAAGCCATATGCACTAGGTGATACATGTGTCTGAAGTGCCTTTGCAGCAGCTGGAGGTCCTGGCACACCTATTCTCTCTCTCTCTCTCATAAACCTAAAAAATATTTTAAAACAAAAACTTGTTATATCACTTTACTGATGAATTCCACCATATGCTTAAAGAAGAATTAGACTTTCCTAAAATACAGATTAGAAAATGCTTGTGGTTTCTCCTGTGAAGCTAATTCTATCCTGATACCAAAGACTTCACAAGAAAGAAAAGTATAGAACAATATCTATTGTCAACATCAATGTAAGAACCCTCAAGAATATACCAGAAAGCTGAATTCAGCAGCATGTTCAAAGTATTAACTATATACCATAACCAAGTAAGATTTATCCCAAGAATGCAAGGTTGGTTCAACATAGAAAGCAAGTAGTTTTATATGCCATATTAATTTAAGAAAGGACAAAAATTTACAAGATTATCTTAATGAAATAACTGACAAGCTCAATGCCCTCTCCTAATTAAGACATTCTACAAGCTTGGAATTGAAATTGACTACACGCCAGGCATGGTGGTTTATATCTTTAATCCCAGCAATAGGGAGGCAGAGGTAGGAGCATTGCCGTGAGTTCAGGGCCACCCTGAGACTACATACTGAATTCCAGGTCAGCCTGGGCTAGATTGGAACCTTACCTCAAAAAGCCAAAAATAAATAAATAAATAAGGAAGAAGGGTTCCAGATATCAATTTGTGCTCACTTCAGCAGGAAATGTACTAAAATTGGAAAGAAATTGACTACATAACCTGAAACTCACAGCTAACAATGTACTTTTAAGTGGTTGTGGTGGTTTGATTCAGATGTCACCCATAAGCCTAGGTGTTCTGGATGCTAGGTTCCCCAGCTGATGACAAGTGGAAATTAAAGCCTCCTGAAGGCAGGGTATTGATGAAGCAGTTTTACGGGTATTATAGCTAGTTTCCACATGCTAGTGTTTGGCACACTCTCCTGTTCCTATTGTCCACCTTATGTTGGCCAAGGGGTGATGTCCACCCTCTGCTCATGCCATGATTTTCCCCTGCTACCATGGAACTTCCCCCTCAAGCCTGTAAGCCAAAATTTCTACCAGCATTGCAAACCTGACTGCAACAGTAAAGTGGTACCAGAAGTGGGGTTTCTGCTAGACACCTAACTGTGGCTTTGGCCTTTTGGAGCTGATTTTCAAGAAGAATGTGGAAGGATTTGAAACCTTAGCTTAAAAAACACCTTGCAATGCTGTAAGTACAGCTTGATGGACTATTCTGGTCAGAGTTGAAAGACCTGAATGCAATAAGAACTATGGACTGTGAGGTTTGGCTTATGAGGGTGAGAAAGAGCTTTGCCTGGACTGGGCTACAAGCAGTTTGTGTGAGAGGCTTGCTGTTATGGCCATGTCCTGAAAAGTTGTGCAGGGTTGTATTGCATAGAAATGGACTGATATGAGCAGAGGAATATGGCAGATACATGATATCTTTGAGCTGAAACTTTTGCCTCTTCATCTGCAATTATATGAGAGAGTACAAACTTTGAGATTGGGTCAGCTGACCTGCACTGGGGCAACAGGCAGAATGTAGACTCTTTTGAAGGAGCCTGAGTGCTCAAGGAGTATCCTGCTCTTCAAAGTCTGCTTTATTCCCCCACTGGATTAACAAATTGGCACCCTACTTGGTATTGTGGAGTATAAGAAATGCAGGAAAGAGAGGGCCATTGAGTTTGCAATATGGTCTTGTGTTTTGGAAATGGCATGGGCAGTGTGAAGCAGGTTTGCTGGATGCCTGCATGGAGACCCCATAGGGCCATGAGGATGGACCATGAATGGCTTGCAGTGAAGATGCTTGGACCACAAGATGGCTGCCAAGGAGAGCTGCCAGCCCCGGATTAAGTTTTCTAGAACTGTGAGTTGCTTAGCTGGAGGGGCAAAATTGGAATGCCAGAGACTTGTTGCTGGTTAGAATTATCAGACTTGGCAGTCTGTCACTGACTAGAGTTGTTAGACTTAAAGCTACAGAGTTTGATGTTTGCCCTGGTTGTTTGAAGTCTTGTATTGGCTGAATATTTCTTTGCTATGCCCAATGCCATGTTTTGCAGCATGTTTATTCTGTGCCCTTATGGGTTTGGGGGGGGGGATTTTTTGGTATTAAAAGATCTTGGATTATGGGGATGTATGAACATCATTGGGATTGATAAAAATATAGGGACTTTTGCCGGGCATAGTGGCACACACCTTTAATCCCAGCACTCGGGAAGCAGAGGTAGGAGGATCGCCATGAGTTTGAGGCCACCCTGAGTCTCCATAGTGAATTCCAGGTCAGCATGGGCTAGAGTGAGACCCTACCTCTAAAAAACAGTTTATTGGGGCTGGGGGCAGAATGTGGTGGTTCAATTCAGGTGTCCCCCATAAACTTAGGTGTTCTGAATGCTAGGTTTCCAGCTGATGGAGATTTGGGAATTATAGCGAGCTCCCCCTTGCTAGTGTTTGACACACTCTCCTGTTGCTATTGTCTACCTGATGTTGGCCAGGGGGTGATGTCCACCCTCTGCTCATGCCGTTGCTTCCCCTGCCATCATGGAGATGCACGAAGTGGCACCTGCATCTGGAGTTCTTTTAGTAGCTGAAGGCCCTGACATGCCCATTCTGTCTGTCTCTCTTCTGTCTCTCTCTGATTGCAAATAAACAAATAAAACTATTTTTTAAAACAGAAAGAAGAGAAAGGGGCTAGAGAGATGGGTTAGTGGTTAAGGAACTTGCCCAGGTTCAATTCCCCAGGACAAACGTAAGCTAGATATACAAGGCGGCACATGCATCTGGAGTTCCTTTGCAGTGGCTGGAAGCCCTGACACACCCATTATTTCTCTATCTGCCTCTTTCTCTCTGTGTCTCCTTCAAATAAATAAATAAAAATATTAAAAAGAATAGATGCAACTTCTAGGCAGCATTGTACTGGCAGTTATATGTAATAAAGGTATCCAGATTTAAGATAAAGAAGTAAAACTATATTTGCAGATAATATAATTATATAAACAAGACTCTAGAAAATGTATCTGCAGATGGTAAAGTGTTTATATGCAAGCAGGAGAACCTGAGTTCAATCCCCAGAACTGACATTTTTTTTTTAATTTTCATTTATTTGAGAGCGACAGACACAGAGAGAAAGACAGATAGAGGGAGAGAGAGAGAATGGGCGCGCCAGGGCTTCCAGCCTCTGCAAACGAACTCCAGACGCGTGCGCCCCCTTGTGCATCTGGCTAACGTGGGTCCTGGGGAATCGAGCCTCGAACCGGGGTCCTTAGGCTTCACAGGCAAGTGCTTAACCACTAAGCCATCTCTCCAGCCCCAGAACTGACATTTTTAAAAAGCCAGGTTGGGCTGGAGAGATGGTTTAGCCGTAAGGCGCTTGCCTGCAAAGCGAAAGGACCCAGGTTTGATTCCCCAAGACCAACATAAGCTAGATGCACAAGGTGGTGCATGCGTCTGGGGTTCATTTGCAGCGTCTAGAGGTCCTGGCACACCCATTCTCTCCCTCCCTCCCTTTCTCTCTCTCTCTCTCTCTCTCCAAATAAAGCTCAAGAAAAGCCAAGTGACCTGAGTATGGTGGCATGTATCTTAAATCCCAGCACTTGGGAGGCAGGGGTGAGAGGATCGCCATGAGTTCGAGGCCACCCTGAGACTACATAGTGAATTCCAGGTCAGCCTAGGCTAGAGCCAAACCCTACCTTGAAAAAACAAAAACAAAAGCCAAGCATGGTGGCATGCACTTGTCATCACCCCTGGGGAGGCAGAAACAGGCAGGTCCCCAGGGCTCCCTGGCCAGCTCTCTAGCCTACTTAGAAAGCTCCAGGCTAATGAGAGACCCTTTCTCAAAGTATGCAGACAGTGCCTAAGGCCTGACACCCAAGGTTGTTCTCAAGTGACACACACACACACACACACACACACACACACACACACACACACCAAAATTGCAGGATATACAATAATACAAATATTATTTACTGTTTCTATAAATTCACAATCTAAAATGAACAGTAATTAAGAAATTAAGAAGACAATTCAAGTTGCAACTGCATAAAAAATAAAAGTAAGAGGTGGAGTGATGGCTCAGTGGTTAAGGTGCTTGCTGCAAAGCCTAACAACAACCCGTGTTCGAGTCTCTAGTACCCACATAAAGACAGATGCACAGTGGCACATGCATCTGGAGTTTGTTTGAAGCTGCTGGAGGCTCTGGCATGCCCATATTCTCATTCTTATTCTCTCTCTCCTTAGAAATAAATTAATAAAAATATTTTTAAAATAAAAGCAAGAATAAATTTTAACGAGGGCTGGAGAAATGGCTTAGCAGCTAAGGGGCTTGCCTGTGAACCCTAAGGTCCCAGGTTCGATTCCCCAGTACCCATATAAGCCATTAGTGGCACATGTATCTGGAGTTTGTTTACAGCAGCTAGAGGCCCTGGCATGCCCATATTCATTCCCCCCCCCTTAAATAAAATAAAAATATTTAAATGTAGATGTGCCTCATGTAATGTAAAAGTTGTGTTTTCCACCTTTATTGAGATAGAGCTTAAAAGATAAACTCTGTATGAAGTGTTCAAAAGGCTGCTGTGATGTCCATATAAATTATAAGATAGTTGCCACAAAGAAGCTGTTACAGGGCCTCACGCCCCATGCTTACCATGTGTGTGCATGCGTGTGTGCATGCGTGTGTGTGTGTGTGTGTGTGTGTGCGTGTGACACTGTACGATCTGCTCTCGCAGCAAATGTAACGTGTGTGATGCTTTATTACTTGCTATTGTCACCACCATAGTAGATATGAGGTGTCGTGAAGTTATTTTACAACTGTAAATTTGTACCATTTGACCAATATCTCCTCTTTCTCCCACTCCTGCCCTTCTAACCACTCTTCTACTCTCTTCCTTTACAGCCTGTGTTTTCAGATTTCACATGGAAGTGAGGTCATGTGTGTTTGTCTCTCTGTATCTGTCTTGTTTCCATTAGCACAGTCTATCACAGCTCCATAACGCTCCTACAGCAGGCAGTGTTCTACTGTGTGCGCCATGTCTTCTTAACTATTCATCCATATTTTTTTGAGATAGAGTCTCGCGTTACGTAGGTTAGCCTCAAACTCAATATGTAGCTGAGGATGACCTTGAACTTCCAATCCTCCTCCCTCTACCTCCTGAGTTCTGAGATCACAGGCATGCATGACCATGCCTAGTTTATGCCAGTGGGTGGCCCATCAACATAAACTGGTGTTGGGAACCAAACAAAGGCTTCCTACCTCCACGCAGGCACTCTTCCAACTGAGCAACATCCCCAGCTCGTCCATCCATAAGATGACATTCAGGCTGTTTCCATACGTGGCTACTGTGAATGATCCTATAATGAACACAGGAGGGTGGCTACTGCCTCAGGACAGTGACGTCATTGCCTTTGGGCGGATTCCCAGGAGTGATATTACTGGGTCGTGTCGCACTTCTGTTTTTAGTTTATTGAAGATTTTCTAGATAGTTGTCCATGATGATTGGAACAGGTTTGCATTTTGCTTATTTTTATTTTTCAATCTGTGTGTATGATGGATGTATGTGTATGAGTGTAGGCATGTGTGTGCCATGGTGCACATGTTAGGATCAAAGGGACAACCTTGGTTTTCAGTCCTCACCTTCCACATAGTTTGAGGGAATCTCTTGTTTCCTACTGCATATGTTAAGCTAGCTGGCCTTCACACTTCTGGGGATTCTACTGCATACGTTAAGCTAGCTGGCCATCACACTTCCATGGCTTCTCCCATCTCCACCTCCCGCCTCCCTGTAGGTGAACTCAGATTACAGACATGTGCTCCTGAGTCCAGTTTTACCTGAGTCATGGGGATCCAAACTCAGGTCACACTTGAATTGCCAACACATTTTTCCCACTGAGCCATCTCCCCCACCCAACCTGTGAATTATTTTCTCTAATTTCTTTTTCATTATTTTTATTTGTTTATTTGAGAGAGAGAGAAGGGGCACTTCAGGGCATCTAACCACTATAGACAAACTCCAGACACATACGCCACCTTGTGCATCTGGCTTATGTGGTTCCTGGGGAATAGAACCTGGGTCCATTGGCTTTGCAGGCAAACACCTTAACCACTAAGCCATCCCTCCAGCCCTTCTCTACATTCTTAATAACAAGTGTTTCTCTTTTGACTTTTTAAAATATATTTTGTTTATTTATTTATTTATTTGAGAGAAAGAGGCAGAGGGAGAGAGAGAGAGAATGGGCACACCAGGGCCTCCAGCCACTGCAAACTGAACTCCAGACACATGCGCCACCTTGTGCATCTGGCTTACGTGGGTCCTGGGAAATCAAACCGAGGTCCTTTGGCTTTGCTGGCAAACGCCTTAACTGCTGAGCCATCTCTCCAGCCCTCTTTTGGCTTTTTGATGACAGCCATCCTAATAGAGAGATAGGAGGTGCTGTCTCGGTGGTGGTCTTACCTGGGTACTAGCTTGTTTCTTTTTGAGACAGGGTCTCTGTATATCCCAGGTTGACTTAAAACTCTGCGTAGCCTCAAATTCATGATCCTCCTGCCTCTGCCTCCTGAGTGCTGATATTATAGGCATGTACCACCTTACTTACAATGTTTTTTTTTTTTTTTAACAAGAAGACAGGTTTATTTTTTTATTTTTTTGTTTGTTTATTTGTGTAAGAGAGAGAGAATGGGCATGCCAGGACCTCTTGACACTGCAAATTCAGTGCATGAATTACCTTGTGCATCTGGCAGCTAAGCCATCTCTCCAGCCCTTATTGTGGTTTTTATTTGCCTACAAGTTATACTTTTACAAAACATTTACAATCAAATTATATTTTCCTACTGATTCAGGGATTGAATTTCACATAGTTTTAAAACTCTGACTAGCAAAGAAATATGCCTGAAGCTATTTGGAATTTTTTTTTTTTTTTTTTTTTTGAGAGAGAGAGAGAGGGAGAGACTGAGAATTGGCACACCAGGCCCTCAGCCACTGAAATCGAACTCCAGACACTTTCACCACCTAGTGGGTGTGTGCGACTTTGCGCTTGCCTCACCTTTGCACATCTGGCTTACATGGGATCTAGAGAGTAGAACATGGGTCCTTGGGCTGCGCAGGCAAGCGCCTTAACCACTAAGCTTCCAGCCCTCTATTCAGATTTGATTGAATGTTGGGTGACTTAGATTTTTACCTCTTCCTCCAGAGCACCTGCATGAATATCCTAAGTGTTCCATAGATCATTGTTTAGAAACTCTGGCTTGTGCCTAAACAATCACCCTTATCAATCCATCCCAGAGCCAGAGGTAGAGGACAGAGAATGAGTAAGATGCAATTGTTGCCTTGAAACACTCCTGCTGCAGTGAGAGGCCAGGCCAGTGGGCACAGGAAGGGGTGGCTAACCGCAGGATGTCTTAGTGGACAGAGGCTGGGTGGCCTGAGCTCCCTGAGGACCACAGTTAACCATTCACATAAATATAGCATGGTATTTAGTGATGCTTGCAGGCAGCTAAAGTCAACCATGAAAGTGTAGCCAAGGTGCTGGGGAAACACAGAAGAGAACGTGGTGGAGAAAGCGGGATGAGTGGAGGAGGCGCCCTGTGGATGAGGGGAGACGACTGAGCTCCCCCGAGGTCCCTCCAGGGCTTCAGTATCGCTGTGATACGTGACACAAGGGTCCTATTTCAGTGGGTTTCCAAACACTCTACCTAGAGATATTATGGAGGAGCGAGGATGGGAGTCTGAATGTGGGTTTTTGGTTTTTTTTTTTTGGTGGGGGAGGATTAATGCATGTGTGTATGTATGTGCACGTGTGTGTAAAAGCCAGAAAATAACCTGAAGTGTTGATCCTCAGAAAAGCCATCCTCCATTTATTTTCAAAGTAGGATCTCCCTCTAGCCCAGACTGACCTGGAATTCACTATGTAGTCTCAGCATAGCCTGGGATTCACAGCGATCCTTCTACCTCGTCCTCCCAAGACCTGGCATTCAAGGTGTGCACCACCATGCCTAGTGGATCCACCTTTTTTTTTTCTTTTTTCAGGCAGGGTCTCTCAGTGGCTTGGAACTCACTAATGAGGCTAGACTAGCTGGGATCTGTTTGTCTCTGCCCTCCCAGTGCCGGGACCATAAGCACACACCACCACTCCCAGTGTTGCCTGGGTACTAAGAATCAAACTCAAGAATCAAACGGGCAAGACAGGCACTCCACCCACTGAGCCTCTCTCTAGTCCCTGAGGGAGCCTTAAGCATGGGATCCACCTAACCAGACTTGTGAATTAGAGAAATCACTCCAACTGGGGCGTGGAATACGGATTATAAAGGATAGCCTTAGCCTTTTTGAGGCATGTTTAGCAATTGAACTTACTGCACTGGGCGAGTAGTTGGAGATAATACCATGTGAAGGAGAGGCATCAGGAATGAAGTCCAGGGTTCAGGCAGTTAGTGTTTTTGGGTCCCTTTGTGAGAATGAAAGAAAAGAAAGAAGGAATGGGGAAAAAAAGAGAAAGGAAGAGGAGGGGAGAGGAAGGAAGGAAGAGAAAGAAAGGGAGGGAGGAAAGGGAGAAGGGAGGAAAGGCAGGGCAAAGGAAGGAAGGGAGGAAAGAATTCCCAGGAAATTCGTCCTTCCTGAACAGGGAAACTAAGAAGCTTTTAGGCTATGAGGGAAAGGATCCTGGGGGAGGGATTGGTGAGAACAATCACTTAATAATACCTTCCTAGAATTAACATTGCAAAAACAGGTATTAGCTGACTCAGAGAGAATAATATCCTATTGCCTTTCCAGGCTTCTGAAGTCAGCAAGAAGTAAAAAATGAAACATCTTCCACCTCTCCCGCCCCCAGCGCACTAAGGGTACCTGTCCTTCCACAGCATCTGGTCTACAGGAGAGCAACCTGCTGCCCTGAGAGCCTCGAACGGCCCCAGCAGGCACAGAGCTCGTGACCCAGCAGACAGCACTGTACCTGCCCTGGGAAATGGGTGGTTCCAATGCACAATTTCTTTCCCCATTTATTTATTTGAGAGCAACAGACAGAGAAAGAAGCAGGTTGAGAGAAAATGGGCACGCCAGAGCCTCCAGCCACTGCACACGAACTCCAGACGCATGTACCACCTTGTGCATCTGGCTTAAGTGGGTCCTGGGGAATCAAGCCTCGAACCTGAGTCCTTAGGCTTCACAGGCAAGTGCTTAACCATCTCTCCAACCCCCAGTATTCTGGAACCTTAACACCCCCTTAGAAATGTCCAGTGTATTTCAATTAATGTAGTTAGGCCAGTTCAAAGATTGAAAATAGGTTAGCATTAAAGCCTGGGTATCCTTAGTAATTACTTTTTTCTATTGATAATAACTGTTTCTTTAGAAATGACATTAACATTCTACCAAAACACAGCAGTAATCCAAAAGTTAATGTTCTGTTCATTTATAATTATATTTAATTCATATTTATGAGTTGTTGGGAGGGAGGAACGAGACAGAAATTAGTTTTAAGAAAATGTTACAGAAGAAACAATGCAAAGGATTTTTTTCTGATAATCTGAACAACGTACAAAGTCACTTAAAGGAAGAAAAATAATTTTTTTAAACACAGTTGCATAAAATCACATTTTACTAGCTACTGCCGAAATCCATAAGTTTATTATTTTCTGGGGCCATTGAGTGAATTCATTGGGTAGGCTTTCTCCAGTTATTTCTATTTTTACTGACCAAAATATTAACATATTTGTCCCCATGGTTTTGTTTTGGTGAGTCAGATTGGAGGTGGGGGGCATTAACTGGGGAAAAACCTGCGTCTTTGGGATGACATGGAACAGGTAGCTTTGTGTGGCTTCCTTTGAATTGTCCATGGAGCTTGATGTTTTATTAATGGATTCGTTTCTTGGTGGTGAAGGCCCATGAATAGTGTTGTGAATGGACAGTGGCCTGGTGGGGCCAATTTTGGCTGCTGCCATTTAGCATGTGCCGCTCAGTTGTGAAGTCTTGCCCAGCCTCAGGGCAACACTCACTTCAACCACCATGATAGGACCGACACACCCTGAGCCCAAGCTGGTTGCCAGGGTCAGTGCCCCAGCAGCTCTCGGGCTGGGGCACTGGCTCTGCTTCGCTGCCCAGTTGCTGCTGTCATGGTTTTGCCCGCTGTTAACTTTCCCTAAACCAGGGGATCTATGTGTGCGAGCAGTGACATGTTCTCTCAAAAAGGATCACAAAAGGGCCCAGTGGAGTGTTGCCTCCATTCCAGAATGGAGACAGCGCTGGGCGAGCGCAGGTTCCTTCCTTCCTCCCGGAAATGGAAGCGTCCGGGCCCACGAGATCCCTGATGTGCCAACGTCCAGCGTAGCAGATGGCGTTACGATTTTCCAAATCCTGACGAACATTCTAACCGACCTTGTTCATTTCACAGTATGTCGTTCTGGTTCCCCCCCCCCATTTCCTCTCCCTCCCTCCCTGCCCCCTGTCTTTGTTCCTCCCACATTAGCTAACTTTAAGTCGAGGCGGTGTCTCCTGTAGCCAGCTTTGACGCCCCTCTCTGTTGCTCGTCGCCCAGACGCAAGTGCAGCACACCGCACGCAGTCCTCGGCCTTGGAGTTGAAGCCGCAGCCTTTGGACGTGTTTAGAGACGTGTGAGCAGACACCGCCAGCGCCCACACGCCGTGCGGTGGCTGGAAGCCCTGTTTTTCCCCTTCCCCATAGCTTGCAGTGCAGGTGGCAAATGGTGGTAATTATTTTAACTAACAGTCGAGTGAGCATTCAGGAGGACACACGGTGTGGCGATGTGGACTTTGGGTTTTCAGAGTCTGACTTGATTGTGTTACGGCTTGTTGGCTTTTCAGGCCACGGACCTGCCAGGTTCTTGCATTTGAGCAGTGCGTGGTTATGGACCCGGTGCCTCTAAGCCAACACCTTACCTGTGCAAAACAGAATTATTCCTTCCACTTGGGAATGTATGGAGGGTCCCTCGTCTTCCTCTTTTGTTTGTCCTAATATAGCCGATGGAATTCCTTTCATCTAAGTCGGTCCTTCTGCAGTCAGATCCCACTGTTATGCCAGGGTGGGGTAAGTGTTACCATTCAGGTCCTGTATCAGACATGTGTAGCTGGACTTTTCCTGAGGAAAAAAGGTTGACCTTACCACTGCGTGAAATTCAAACACTATACAGGGACAAGGTAAAACCACAGGTAGGAATCACTGAATAATTACCTCTAGACCAGCCTGAGCAGGAGGCTTCCCACGAGGGCGAGCTCATTTAATGGTTCCTAAAACTCAATCTAGTGGATGTCAGTGGTCATGCTTGATTATTTGCAGCAATGTTTTATGGAAACGCAATGGGAACGTGCAGGAAGCAGCCCTAGCCCAGAAAGAAGACAGTAACGGGCTTGACTTTTGTAAAGGATCAGAAAAGCATGGCTTTTGTGGCTCTGCCCAGGCCTCTGCAAAGGGAGGCATGGGGGGTGTGCATGCATGTAAGAGAACGTGTGTGTGTGCATGTCTGTGCTCACGCGTGTGCGGGCTCTCTAAGTAATGCTTTGTGCTGTAGCGTATGACCAACAAGAAACAAAAAAGAAAAAGATGTCCATTGGCTTTGGAAAGTAAGTAAATGCAAATGTAGTTTAAAAGATCAATCCAGGGCTAGAGAGATGGCTTAGCAGTTAAGGAGTTTGTCTGCAAAGTCAAAGGACCTAGGTTCGACTCCCTAGGACCCACATAAGCCAGATGCACAGGTGATGCATGCATCTGGAGTTCCTTTGCAGTGGCTGGAGGCCCTGACTCACTCACACGCACTCTCTATCTCTTATCTCTCTCGCAAATAAATACATAAAAATAAAGTTAAAAAAAATAGTCAGGCATGGTGGCACACAGCTTTAATCCCAGCACTCGGGAGGCAGAGGTAGGATCGCCAGGAGTTTGAGGCCCCCTGAGACTACATGCTGAATTCCAGGTCAGCCTGAGCTAGAGTAAGACCCTACCTCAGAAAACCAAAAAAAAAAAAAAAAATCAATCCAGGGCTGGAGAGATGGTTTTGTGGTTAAGGCACTTGGCTGCTTGGCTGTGAAGCCTGAGCCTAGGTTCGATTCCCCAATACCCACATAAGCATGAGCATGTGTCTGGGGTTGGTTTACAGTGGCTGGAGGCCCTGGTGTGCCCATTCTCTCTCTGTCTCTTAAATAAATAAAAATGATTTTAAAAGAAATTATAAAAATCATTTCAGAAGCTAGGCATGATGGTGTACACTTTTAATCCCAGCATTCAGGAGGCAGAGGCAGAGGATCACTATGAGTTCAAGGGCATCCTGAGACTTCATAGTGAATTCCAGGTCAGCCTGGGTTAGAGTGAGACCCTACCTCAAAAAAAAAAAAAAAAAAAAAGATCAACCAATCCACTTACCAGGTCTCCTCCTGCCTATTTCCAAAGCACTTTACAAAACAGTAAGATCTTTGCCACATATCAAAGATCTCTAAGTAAATGTAATTATTTTTAATGACCACAAGACAAGTAGAGTACATGAAGAGTTCCTTCTGACGTTGATGACAAAGATGTTCTTTTTTTCTTTTTCCCCAGTACAGAAGAACTGATTAAAAAAAGAACATACTTAGGGGGAAAAGAGAAAGTAGGAATAATATCTCTGGTGTCTAATTTCAGTTACCTGGAGACAGATTCCTTTAGACTGGCTCGTGTTTTGTCGGTTTTCTACAAGCCATCTGGTAGCCGTGTGCGCTTGGCTGATAGCTGCTTCTCCTTGGCTGACGGGTTTCTGGGCAGGGTGGGCGTTTGAGTGGTGAGAATTCAGGCCTTTAGCCCTGGTGCCAGGGCCATCTGAGACAAGTTAAATGTGCTGCTACTGTCAGCCCAGACGCAGCGGACAGAACTTCACACCAAAACGCCCACACAAGTAATTTGTCACATCTGGCAACCCAGAGCATGGGGTGCGCCTGTGTGGAAATTGAATCATCTTTCACTTGCTCCGCTCAGGGCTCCGCATAGGGTGGGATGAGTCAAAAGTAGAAGGAGGGCTCTGGGCTCCAGCTGAGCGGCCGGCCGGAGGCGTCCTTCCCCAGTGACGTCATCTGCACTTCTGCCTAATGTAGGATTGGGCAAGTCTCATCTGCAGCACGAAACTGAAAAAGCACTCAAAGCCGTAGCGTGGCGTGCGTTTGCATGCGCTCCATTGACTTTGTACTAACCCGCTGCATGGTTGTGGCTTACTTAGGGGGCAAGCAGGGTGACTCCCCTCTGACCAGCCAGCAGACCTGGCCCCTCCTGTTCCCACCATTCCCACTTATTTTAACCCATTTTTTTTCTTTGTGGGGGGGGGGGGAGAGAGAATGGGTGCACCAGGACCTCTATATACTGCAAATGAACACCAGATGCATGTGCCACCATCTGGCTTACGTGGATTCTGGGGAGTCAAACCCGGGTCCATAGGCTTCACAGGCTAACGCCTTAACTGCCAAGCCATCACTCCAGCCCTGGATATCCTTGTTAACACCAACTAGGTTCTAGCCCCAGGAGAGCAAAGATTTGGCCCATGGATTCTGCCAGTAGTCTCACAGAGATGCTGCCTTAAAGCAGTGAACATTGAAGGATCAAAAAACAATTCTGGATGTGAGCGGCAAAATATTCTGCCTGACATGAAGCCACTAGAATTACAAATGACCTTTGACCCCAGCACCAGGATAGAAGTGATCTAAGATTGTTGCGCTAATGAGTTCGAACTTCAGGGCCTAGGACCAGAAATGATTAGACCAAGCCACAGGAGCATCAGACCTGAATTACAAGACTTACTTTTAAAATATGCACTATGACTCAGTATAGAGCGCCATGGGATTCTCTTATGTTAAGCATCTATTGTCTTGATGCCTTGCCAGTAGTAGGCTTAGAAACGGGCTGTTTTGTTTTATTTAAAAAAAAAAAAAAAAACTTCAAAAAAAATTTTTTTCAAGGTAGGGTCTCACTCAAGCCCAGGCTGACCTAGAATTCACTATGTAGTCTCAGGGTGGCCTCGAACTCGTAATCCTCTTACCTCTGCTTCCCAAGTGCTGGGATTAAAGGTGTGCGCCACCACACCCAGCTAAATTTTTCTTTGTGAGCAAGAGAGGGAGGGATGGAAAATGAGAAAGAGAATATGAATAGGCACACCAGGGTCTCTTGCCTCTACAAACTCCAGACACATGTATCAAGTTGTACATCTGTCTTTACATGGGTCCTGGGAAATCGAACCTGGGCCAGCAGGGTTTTCAAGCAAGCACCTTTAACTGCTAAGCCACCACTCCAGCCCTAAAACTGGGCTGTCTGCCGGGTGTGGTGGCGCACGCCTTTAATCCTAGCACTTGGGAGGCAGAGGTAGAAGGATTGCCGTGAGTTCGGGGCCACCCTGAGACTACTTAGTGAATTCCAGGCCAGCCTGAGCTAGAGTGAGACCCTACCTCGAAAAGGAAAAAAAAAAAAAAAAAAACTGGGTGATCTTAGCTTTTTTTTTTTTTTTAATTTATTTGAGAGCGACAGACAGAGAGAGAAAGACAGATATAGAGAGAAAGACAGATAGAGGAGAGAGAGAGAATGGGCGTGCCAGGGCTTCCAGCCTCTGCAAACGAACTCGACGCGTGCGCCCCCTTGTGCATCTGGCTAACGTGGGACCTGGGGAACCGAGCCTCGAACCGGGGTCCTTAGGCTTCACAGGCAAGCGCTTAACCGCTAAGCCATCTCTCCAGCCCAATCTTAGCTTTTAAAAGTTAAATAGCTTTAAAATAAAAGCCAGGCGTAGTGGCGCACACCTTTAATCCCAGCACCCGGGAGGCAGAGGTAGGAGGATCGCTTGAGAGTTCGAGGCCACCCTGAGGCTACATAGTGAATTCCAGGTCAGCCTGGACTAGAGTGAGATCCTACCTCAAAAAAACAAAACAAAACAAAACAAAATAAAAGTTAAATGGCTTGTCATGTTTTATTTAACTTGCCAGGCCATGCTAATCTAACCACAGAATCACTGGACTTTAATTCACAGGTGCAGCCAACACCCCGAGGTTGAGAAGTTCTTGTGTTTTATTGCCAGAACGTATGAAGTCTGGGTTTGAGGGACTATTTGTCTTATGCAGGGAGAAAGCTCTACAACACATACCTCCATGTGCTCTCTGAGAATGAGGCAGGAAGATGGTAGGAAAGCAAAGAATGTATGTCACACTCTTGTACAGGTTGCGTATTCCTCCTACCTTATCTAAAACCCTTGAGTCCAAAGCTTGACTCTCCACCACTCTCCTCCTGTGGCCTAGCATGTGTCCCCCCGGCTGAATCAAGCCCTCACAGCTCCCTGGACAGCCTGGCCCAGGCCTCTCAGTACTGTGCCTCGCTCGTCCCTCGCCTGACAGAGCTGTCAGCCACGCATAGCTGAGCCCTCTGAAAGCACACGCATTCTCGGAGGATGTGGACTAAGTATCTGCCCTCCCGCTACGCCAGGCTCATGGTCTTGGACATGGTCAGTGCCCAAGACAATTGTCAGGTGAATAAGAAATGCGTAACTTATCATTTCTGCATGACATTCTGTGCTTGTGGCTGGTAGTGTCTGAGTAACCACCACACCGCTGTCAGCTTCTTTCTAAGCCAAGGTCTCTTCACTTAGTTCCAGTTGTGTGCTTAGACCAGAGCAGAGTTCTCCTAAGAATTTGAACTTCCTTTGACTTTCTTTTTTTTGGCGGGGGGAGATCGTTGAGGTAGGGTTTCACTCTAGCCCAGGCCGACCTGGAATTCACTATGTAGTCGCAGGGTGGCCTCGAACTCACGGTGATCCTACTTCTGCCTTCCAACTGCTGGGATTAAAGGCATGCGCCACCACACCTGGCTTCCTTTGAATTTTTTAAACTAATCCCTTATCTTTTGTGGGGGGGGGGGTTCAAGGTAGAGTCTCACTCTAGCCCAGGCTGACCTGGATTCACTGTAGAGTCTCAGGGTGGCCTCGAACTCATGGCAATCCTACCTCTGCCTCCTGAGTGCTGGGATTAAAGGCGTGCGCCACCATGCCCGGCTCCTTATCTTTATCTTATTAAACTTTCAGCATAACTTTAGATTCACAAACTCTTATAGAAAAGAGTATGGGGACTCTGCCCACCTTCATCTGTCTACCACACTCTTCCTGGTAGTGACCGTTCATAAGTACCGTACCACACAGAGACATAAGTAGGAGGCGGATATGGACACAGATTTAAAAAAAAAAAAAAAAAAACCACTGGCTAATTGAGACTTAACCTGTGTCCCTGGAGTTGCTTGTGGCGGGGGATAACAGGGCACTAGCAATAAACATTAATGACGTGAGTCAAGAAACATAGTTTCAAAACAGAATATCCTTTAAATAATGGCCTCCCTTTTTTTATTTTCTAAATCATTTCAGAAGCATTTTTCTCATTTCTTCTTACGTATTTGGCCTAACCAGCTGGCCTGCCTGCTCTCCTTGTCATGAAGGAAGTTCAGAGGCAGATTGTGTATGAGCTGGCGGCGACCGTGGCTGCCGTCGGGTCGCCTCCTTTCTCCTCCCTCTTCCTCGTCAGTGAATGTGCAGGTACACACCAACTCACGCGCACACAGACACACACACACACACGATTGTCTGCCGCTCGCCTTTTTTCATGCCTGAGTACCCCACTGACAAGTGCTAATAACAAAATACCCAGAGAGAGAGAGTCCAGTTGAAGTTAGCATACATTAAGTATTCTGGACTTGTCCTCTTGCTCATAGATTGTGCATAATTAATAATTAAACAGTTTCAGTTGTAATGGGTTGACCTTACTGAACTGTTCATTATTCACAAGGCAAAGGCATCACTCAACTTTTTTTTTTTTTTCCCAATGTCCTTCACTGTTTGCTGGCATACCACATGCTTATGTCCCAGTTGCTGGCAAAAGAGGCTGGCCAGGTAGTCACCAAAACCTCAGGCCTGCAAGCTGTCCGAGATGAGTAGAATTACCTGCTGATGTGCTTGGTGGAAACTGTTTTCCCGTAACCATCGTCTCCCGCTCGTGGGACGAAGTCTCCGGTTAAGGCTTTGGTTAAGGTTGTGTCCGCTGTTGTGATGCACGCCACTGTGCTGAGAAGGTCACAAGGAAAGAACACCCCCCCAAAAAAAAATTCCCCTTAAGATGATGTATGGCCCCCAGGGTCTGGCTGTTATTAAACACTTCAGAGCCCGTTTGCGCCAGCACTGAGTTGGCAGCGCAGTGCCTTCTTCAGTTCACATCTGTGTTTTCAATTGCATTGCTCCATTTTGCCCAAACCCATAGTTCACTGAGGACGACATCTTTGATAAGTAGCATCAGTTCCTGTAGCAGATTTCCCAGCCTCCCTCGGGTTGGGTCTCTGCCCCCTCCAAACCGCTGTGACTGCGTGCTTCCCTTCCTGTGAGCTGCAGATTTACTTTTTATTTATTTATTTATTTATTTGAGGCAAAGTCTCACCCTAGCCTAGGCTGCCCTGCAACTCACTCAATAGCCCAAGCAAGCCTTGAACTTAACAGTGACCCTCCTGCCCCAGCCTCCCAAATGCAGGGGAGGTGTTTAAACACATTTTCTTTAGTTTTTAAAGAAATACAATAAACGTTTGTGTGACTGAGGACATGAAAATCCTCTAAAACTTGCCTGTTTTTTTAAATAGTTCCAATTTGTGGGAAAGAGGACAGGCAGTGAACACTAAATTTGGACTCTAGGTAGGTGTGGTGGCTCATGACATTAAAATAAAACTCTTTTAAAATATCTTTATTTATTTGGTTTTTTTGAGGTAGGGTCTCACTCTAGCTCAGGCTGACCTGGAATTTTCTATGCAGTCTCAGGGTGGCCTCAAACTCATGGTGATCCTCCTACCTCTGCCTCCCAAGTGATGGGATTAAAGGCGTGCGCCACCATGCCCGGCTTTAAATGTATTTACTTATACTTAAGAGAGAGAGAGAATGGACATGCCAGGGCCTCCAGCCACTGCAAAGCAACTTCAGACACATACGTCACCTTGTATATCTGGTGTTACATGGGTACTGGGGAATCAAACTCGGGTCTTTAGGCTTTGCAGGCGGCCACCTTAACTGTTGAGCCATCTCCAGGCTCATGACTTTAATCCCTGCATTTGGGAGGCCAGGGCAGGAGAGTGTACATTCTTAGAGTACTCATTCACTCTCCTTTCGTGTGTCAACAGCCCACTCTTGAGGAACTGGAAGCTCTCCCAGGCTACTTTGCCTAGAGCTTACACTCCATTCTAGCCAGTTCTTGTCTCGAACATTCTTCCTGGACGCATCCTGGAGGATGTTATGAAGAGAAATACCTGGTGTGATGCATGTGAGATTAGCTTTCCCCCACATCTTTGAAGAGTGGTTCTTCCCAGGCACCACGGAGATGAGAATCCACTCTTTGGCTCTGCAAAGTCAACTTGGGCTGGCATTTTCAGAAATCAAATAAATTATTCATGGATACCACCCAGTGTTCCTTAGTTTTGTAATATGAGGAAATGTAACAGGCTACAAAATCAGGTCTTAAATAAAATTAACTGTCCCTGCAATATACCACATTTCCTGGTTTCATTTCTCATCTGTGTTAAAATGACATCTTCATCAAGTTGCCCAGCATATAATTCATTAATTGACTCTTGCTATCATACTTG
The DNA here is from genome assembly GCF_020740685.1 of Jaculus jaculus. Classification (NCBI taxonomy): domain Eukaryota; kingdom Metazoa; phylum Chordata; class Mammalia; order Rodentia; family Dipodidae; genus Jaculus; species Jaculus jaculus. The sequence goes on from NC_059111.1 coordinate 14,893,396, forward strand.
GAAATGAGTCCCACATTAGCACTGTGTCTTATAGCAGATCTTTCTAGAAAACCAGTCCAGAATTTTAACCATCTCCGTAAATAATCATCCATATTAAAATGAATAGAAATAAAGAAATGATATCGTCTTTATTTCCTTAAATCTTGCATCTGAAACTATTATTCACACACTTCCAGTATTGCACCTGCCTCACCCCCGCCCCACAAAAGACAAGAAAATCCATAAAAGAATGACTTAGAGAACCTCCTAACTGACCAGGGTCCATTTTTGGACCTCAGACTTTGAACTATCTTTTCACTAGTGGTTTTTGAGACAATAAAATGCCATTTCTTGAACTGGACCTTGTAGAGTCTCCAAGGCTTGGTGATAGAGATGTGTTTAAAAAAAAAAAAAAAAACACAAGCCAGGTCTGAAATTGATACGTGTTTTATTTTTGCTCTTCAAACCAATGGGACTACTGTGGCCATTTTACAGTCCTGTTCCGGAGAGCTCGTTACATTGTGGGCCTTGTTTCTTCCCAACAGCCAGTGTCGCTGGCTGTGGGTTTTTCATGTCCTGTCTATCTAATGCCTGTGTGTCATCGTTTGAACTTGGCAAGATTTTATCTCTCTCCCGTTTTCTTTTCTTTTCCTTTCCTCCTGAAAGCCTTTCTCTAATGATAAGATTCTTTACGTTTGGAGCCACTACCTCTCTCATCCTCCAGATGAATAGAGTAAATTCAGAGGATGTATATGCATAAATCCAGTAAATACTTTGTCTGTATTCCTTTTCATCTTTTCAGAATATTTTTTTCTTGGGGTGGGGGGGGTCCTGCTTTGTCCCCTTCCGTTCCTTTTAATGTTAATTGTATTTTCCAGCAGTTTCCAATTGTTTGAATTGGAAACAAAGCCTTAATAAGAGTTCTAGTTAATTTTCTGTCTTGTAATTACTGATCTCATTTTTCTGATAATTGGCCACAGCAATTATATGTATATTTACTAATCACATAGGAGGCTGTGCAGTTGTATCTATCTGCCACCATTGATAATGACACGCATATTGCAAGAGGTGCTTTTATCACCTTCTTTTTTCCACTACATCAAAGCTATTTCCTCTCGTTCTCCATAATGAATACACGCATGCATTTGACACAGTTGTGTGCTAGAGAAATTGTTTGGCTCTCACCAAATGCTGCACGCTCTGAGTCTCTAGCCCGCAGCGCTGGAAGGTTGTATGTAATGATATATTGCTCATCCAAATGGCCAAAGCACTCCAAAGCACAGTGAGATTAAAATAAGTCATTCCTTTGTTAATTTAAATAGGTGCATGTATCATACTTTGCAGGGCACTTTGTGTAGGGATGTCAGGGAGGAAAGGAAGCCGCCGAAAGGTATTTTTAATAGCAAATGAGAATAGATGAGAATGGAGTCATTTGCAGCTGCCTACTTTATGTGGCTCTCTTGTTCCAACTGTAGGTCTAATGAGATGACTGTTAAAGTGCTCTGCAGTGTAATTTCATTACATCCTGAGCCGTTAGACTACCAACACCGTGCGTTCTCTGTCATTCGTGGGAACACTCCTAAATTCTTAAAGCCTTCCTTTGCGACCGGGCATGGGGTTCACTCCCTGCGCTGCCTGTGTTCTGTGGTCTTTTGAATAACGGTCCCCACCTCCACCCCAGTTTTCTCTGGTCGTGGAGGGTGAGAATTCTTCACTAAGTCCTCAACTCACTGATCTTTCTCATGGGAAGCCTAGTCCGGCAACTCAGCTCAAATTCCTTTTCAGGAAACAACTTCCCCTGTAAATGCCTTTCTTTTAAAGAAAAGGAAAAAAAAAAAAATCCGGACACAAATGTGCAGCAAGAATTAAAGCAGCTAAGAGCAGTTGAATCTACAAATAAATGTAAATAAACAGGAAAGTGTAAGTAAATAGCAAATCCAGTGAAAGAAACAAAGGTCAACACAAGAATAATTTCACAGCTCTTTGTTAATTACAAGACCATTTGTGTGTTACTTAAATAATCATTAATTTCTCATTTACACTTTCCCTACCTTCCTTCCTACCCTGTGGCTATCATTGTCCTTTTTGCACCTCCCCTCCCTCTCTGCTCTCATGTTTCTCACCATTGTAAAGCGTGTGTGTGGCTTGAAACTTGGCATCTTTACCAAAATGTGTGGAAGAGGGGATAGCCAGTCTTTTTTAATTGGATGAGACCTTATGTCATTATCCCCATCTTTACAGTGTTCCCAGTGGGGGTGGGGGCAGAGAACAGAAAGAAAGAAAGAGAAGGCATTGTTGTGACTTTTGGTGACTTGCTTGTTTTGTTTTTTGTTTTTTCTCCGTCCCAGGATTCACCCGTCCTTCCAGCTGGAGAGTTCTCCCACCCGTTTGTACATTTCATTACTCAGTGGTGAGCTGCTCACAAACACGCCGTGCCCTCGGTGCAAGGGACACATGCCATTAACTCAGGGGCTCCGTGAGCCCTCGTGGCCCTCCCTGCTTCCTTTCGGAGATGGGAGGGGCTTCTCGAGGCCCCTGGGCAGACGGCAGACGGGGCTGCAAAGCTTAAGGAATTGTCTAAATCATGTAAATGTTATTTACACGAAAGGTCCACACCGTCCTTCCGAGGCTGCTGCCGTAATGAACCGCTGAGAGTGGGCCCCTTCCTGGTACCATCCTCTTCTGTATTCTTTTCCCGGGAAATACGCAGCTTTATAGCCCCCATTGAACAGACATATGAAGCTTATTTTTATTAACGTAACCTCAAGTCACCCATAAAACTGCCTGTCACTTAGCGGAAGCAGCCTAGTTTATTAGTCCACTGGATTCTCAGTAAGCAGCTTGTCTTTGGTTATATTTTAGACCCAGTACTAGGGTCTCATATCCCTGAATTCTGATGTTTTAAAGTCTGCAGAAACAAGAGAGCTAAGATCAAGAGCTGAGAGGAACTGCCGGGTTCAGAGCAAGGAGACCCGGCCTCTAAGGGGCCCCGGCTGCTTTACACATCAAGAAGCAGGCATTTTCCAGCCTTCTGCTTTTTCCTCTGGCAAAGTGCATCTTTGTTTCATTAGCTCCTTACCCCATCCTGCTGGACACTTGTGGCCTTGGGCCCCTCTGCCCTCTCTCTCCCTCAGCCCAGCATGGGGATTACCCAGAAGAGAGGAGGAGTTTGGGAACCTAAGAATGATGGTGCCCAGAGCAGGAGCTAGGACCTGCAGGACACTCAGGAACTCCTCGGTGCTTCTCTGTCCCTCCTCCACCCGAGCACTCCTCTCCTGATCCTCAGGGTCAGCTGACTGGTGCAAAAAAAGTGCCAGGCGCCCCGGCCAGGAGCAGCCTTCTTCCTGCCTGCAGAGCTGTGAGGCGGCGCAGTCAGAGGTCCTTGTTAGACCAGCATGGCTGTGTGCTGTCCCCTCCCCGCCATAACCCATCTGATGATGGCACTAAAGTGAAGCCAGAAAATGGGCCTTAATATAAATGTCAGGCTCTATCATCTTTTTGACTTAGTGTAATCTGTTACCGCTTAATAAAAATGTCTCGTACAGTTTACATCCCACAGGGGAAAAAAATGCAGGCAAAAAATTTTTTCCTATTTAAAAAAAATGTTAAATTTTTTTCTATTCATTTAAAATACTTAAGCCAGGCATGCTGGCACGCGCCTTTAATCCTAGCCCCCGGGAGGCAGAGGTAGGAAGATCACTGTGAGTTCAAGGCCACCCTGAGACTACATAATGAATTCCAGGTCAGCCTGAGCTAGAGTGAAACCCTACCTCAAAAAAATAAAAAATAAAATACTTATACAACATCCTATAGTTTTAGAAACTATTTTTACTCAGAAGACCTTTTGTTTCCAAAACACACTATGTTGGTGGGGGGGAGAGAGACACATATTGATTAAACACTAGAACCCAGAACTCCTTTGAAGATCATGAAAGATGTTAGAACCATAGTCCAGAAACACCTATTAATCTCATAATCTCCTTTAAATGGGAATTCTTGCAAACACCCAGAAGTACATTCTGGGAAGGACCTGCTCTGAAATGCAGGAATTGGGGCATAAAACTGTGTGGTCCCTACACTGCCCTAGTGAAGGTTTGGATATCACAGAGACATGTGGGGATTCATGACATCATGTCACAAGTTATGTGTGGTCTGAGGGCAGCCCAGAGGTGGGGCTGAGATGGGCAGCCAGGGATAAAAGTGGGTGAGGTTTTTTCATCCTCCCATCCAACAAATGAGTCAGCTGTTAGGTTACGTGAAAGTTTTATGGAGACAGAGGGGTGGGTAACCTGTGTTGAAATTTCCACAGATGTCAGCCGAAGCAGAAGTGAGAGTTGATAATAGCCTTGTTTTCCCAAGAGATACAGCTACTTTGGAATGTCAGATTAGGACTGTCACAAACTCCATTGGTGAGACAGCTTGAGTCACTCGCTAATGGATGCAGTGTTTGAGAGGTGCATATGGTTATTTATAGAGAAAGCAAGTGTCCTCCGTGTCATTAATGCTTCATAACCTACGGTTCTTGTTTACCAAATGATCATTAAATCTCCCTAGTTAAAAAAGAAAGGACTGTCAGCAAATGCAGGTCATGTGACAGATTTTCCTTTTGCCTTATATAAAGAACAGGCTCCCTTCCAAGTGATCGAAACAGCCAGCTCGTATCTCGATGTCATCCCTCAGATGCCGTGCGTTTAGAACGAGGGCAGCCCTCAAGCAGGCAGTTCCCCACAGTCAACTTGGTCCCCATGGGCTGGTCCTTTATCGCATAGCTAAGCATTGCTACGGCTGCTAATTATGTCTGTTGCAGGGAGGACAAGAACTGTGGAGTGAGGAACATGGTCCTTTAAGCAGATGAAGTAAACTTAACTGTCTTACACCTGGTGAATAAATTATCAACTTGGCATTTTCGCCAAAGTATAAACGCAAGTCAAGATAGTACGTAAAACTTATCTGTGATCTTATAGCATATTCTATAGTTCTAACCTCTTTTACATACTGCTTGTCATGAAGCACCATAACAAGGGATGCAGTGTTTTCTAATTTGACTTGATAGTCACATTTCTTTTCTTATGCCAGTTACCCCCTCCAAAAAGTATATTGCTCTTGAATTTAAAATTGAAATAAATGGGCCATTGAGTCAAGAAAAGAATATTGCTGTTCTTTCCAAATTAATAGCACAAGTAGAATTACTATATTTTAACTCATTTTTACTGCAAAACTAATGCTACAAAAACCTCAAAGTGAGTAGGTATGTGTTAATACCCTGAACAAAAATCGAGCAGGTGGATTATTTTTATTTTTATTTATTTATTTGAGAGCAACAAACAGAGAGAGAAAGAGGGAGAGAGAGAGAACGGGCGCGCCAGGGCCTCCAGCCACTGCAAACGAACTCCAGGCGCATGCGCCCCCTTGTGCATCTGGCTAACGTGGGACCTGGGGAATCAAGCCTGGAATCGGTATCCTTAAGCTTCACAGGCAAGCGCTTAACCGCTAAGCCATCTCTCTAGCCTAAGCAGGTGGAGTTTTGAAACATCTGAATTTCAGGGGAAATAGTGATATAAACTAAGGAAAAATATTTCAAATGATGTCCATGATATGAGGGTCTTTTCTCCCCCCCCCCACTACAGCATGCGAAAACAGCCCAAAGAGAGACCAGCTCCTGAAGAATTAATGGTGAGTAAATTTTTTAAGAGCATTAAAATTCTCCAGTTACAGGAGTTTTTACCCCCTTCTGCCTTCTTATGGGCAGGGGTTCTCTGTACTTTCTTCTCTTTTCTTAATCTAATAAACTCTCTAACTCTTAAAAAAAAAAAAAAAAAGAATTCTCCAGTTATATGCTCAACATTCTGTTCAAGACAGCAGATGAGGAGCTGGGGATGTAGCCCAGGTGGTACAGTGCTCACCTGTTGCCTGGTATGCATCGAGCCCTGGGTTCAACCCCAGCATTGCATAAACCAGGCATGGTGGTATATGCCTGTCTGTAAATCCAGCCCTTGGGAAAGTAAACACAGGAGGATCAGAAGTTCAAGGTTATCCTTAGCTACATTGAAAGCTCAAAGACAGCCTGGGCTACATGAGACCCTATCTCAAAAAAATAAAATTTCTTTAATTGATTAATTTATTTTTATTTATTTATTTGACAGAGAAGGAGAGAGAGAGAAAGAATGGGCACACTAGGTCCTCCAGCCACTGCAAACAAACTCCAGACCCATGTGCCCCTTGTGCATCTAGCTAACGTGGGTCCTGAGGAATTGAACCTGGGTCCTTTGGCTTTGCAGGCTAATGCCTTAACTGCTAAGCCATCCCTCCACCCCTAAAATTTATTTTTAATCCACAGGCTGAAAAGGCAACTTTATTTTCTTCACTTGGGTGGGGTTTTTGTTTTTCTCTTGCCATCCCGGGGACTAAACCCAAGATCTTGTGCATACCAGGCAAGCACTGGGCAATATATCCCCAGCCCTGGGTAAGTGTTTCTTAAGCTCAGACCTTCAGATTGTAACTGTCACTTGTGGGGGGAAAAAAAAACCTACATGTTTGAAACAATGCAGAACTCTGTACGTTAACATACTCAGTATAGGTTTCTTGATAGGTCACTTCCATGTCCTCACTGGCCTTGCCTAAGTCCGAGCTCTGGTATCAGCAAACATAGCCAGTGACGTTTTCAGATTGGTCTTCCAGGAAATTCTGAATACAGTATGGAGTGCTCTTGCATTCACATAGATGAAATTAGATTGGCTGCAAAAGATCAAGTCACTGTGACTCTTTGGTCTGTCCTCAGACAAGACACTACAAGGCTGTCTTCTCAGCGCCAAGGCAGCTTTCTTTAATTGCAAATGACAGTTTTCACTCAAGCAGAGAGAGGAGCAGAGCCGCTCCCTCACAATTCCCAAGCGGTCATTTATTTGGTGCGGACTGCTGATGTGACAGGGCACAGGCCGTGAGAGTGACGTTAGGACGGGACGTTGGTGACTAGCAATTGTCGTCTTCCCAATATTTTCATGCTGCTGCCTGTCTCTGCATTACCGCAGCCAGAGCAAATCCTGACCAGTTTTCTTTCCCCTCTTTAAACAAGATGCATTTGACAGCTAACAGGCTAGAGGTTTTCATCCTCTGTATTCCGTCCTGCAAAATACCCTAAAGCGCCCAAACTTCAGTGTACCACAGAGGTCGCCCCACATACAGCACGTTTCAATTGGTGTCAGCAGTGCCTTCAAGGGGAGGGGGGACATGTTTCTCCTGCATGGTACACCGGGAGCAGAAGCTCAGTTTTCCAGGCAGCTTCAAGTTAAAGTTCATCCCTGCAATCTTATAACTGTCCGTTTCGTGTCCAGAATGTGAGTTTGGGGATTTTGTTTTGTTTTGAGTTTGGTGAGGTTTGTTTTGTGGTGGGGGGGTGGGCATGGTTATTTTATTTTTTTATTTCTGGTGTCTGATGCTTGGGAAATTCTCACAGTTAGTCCCATTTGAGAAAACTTGGAACAGGTTCAAGAGAGGGGGACCCGTTTACCTTGTGCATTATTGTGCTACGGCTGGGTGGCTCAGCCATTAAAAGAAAGGAATAGGGTTACATAAAAAAAGATATCCTTTGGCAAATGCACATTTCAGTGCTATAGTGAGTTGGCCACTTATAAATAAAACATCTGTGGATCATGCGTGTGCTGATAAATGTATGTGGATGTATGTGTGGGTAAGGAATACTTCTCCAGGCTGGCAGGTCATAAAAATAAGGCTAAAGGGTAAGTACCCTCCAAGCCCTGGAAGGAGTTGGATGTAAAGTGCAGCCATGTCTATATGTGTGAGGGAGGAGAGGTATGTGTTTAGGTATACCCTTGTGTGTGCTGTCTCACATTTTTAATTAATAAATGCCAATCATTCAATAGAATATAATGAAAAGATGGTTACTGGAAATACAGTCACCATCCTATACTTAAATGTAATATTCTCTGTAGTGCTACTCACTGTTTGAATGACTTTATTCCCATAAAAAGTGAGGTACCCCTTGTGCGGCGTGGCTCAGGAAAGAGGCACCAAACGATGGGGAGGCAGCTGCTGTGGTCAGCGCCATTGAACCCTGCCTGCCTGCGTTGGCCAATGAAACTGGACCTGCTACAGAACTGGAGAGACAGCAGGGCGTCCCTTGTCTTGCTCCTGAGCCCCGGCCTAGAGACCCAGTCTTAAGGAACCTATTTCTTTATTCCTGCCAGCATATTAATGGCTTTAATTTTTCCTCTTTCCTGTCTGCCTGCAACCTATTTGATAGTGCTCCCGTCTGGAAGCCGAGTGCGTGCTCTGGCGTGCAGGAGCCAGAGAGCCCATTTGTCACCGTGGGTGGGGGCCTGTGCAGTTCACAAAAAAAGAGCAGTGTATCTCCCACATGCTGTAACTCAGCCAGCAGGGGACCAACACAGGCTACAGAGCTTGGGCCGTGTGAGCCGTGAGACCCTCGGGATTGGCAAGGTTTCCCTGCAGGTTTGCATTTTGCACATCACAGGAAGAAAAGTAGAGATGGAGTCTGGGGAAATACTGAGAGGTAGAGATTTGCCACACAGACACTGGAATGCGCTCCAAGTGTGACTGCAACTGGTGAACACAACACGTCCCAGGCTAAATAAATCAAGAGCACAGGATGGCTGGAGCAGACCACCCTGATCCCTAGTCATGGCTGTGCACACATCAGCACTCAGGCCATCTTTGTATTTGGTGAGGTCACCATATAAACCCAGATAGCCAATACCAAGCCTTGGAACCATTAAAGGCCTAGAGTCAGGATTCATTTCATTGTGTAGCTACCTAATTCCCTCTCCTTTGGGGGGTTTTCTTCAGACGTATATCCGTTTCTGTGCCCTAAGTGGAGATCTAAAAAAAGCTGGACCAAGAAATTCCTATAATGCTTACATTTTTTTTTCGGAGGAGGGCAAAGTCCATATGAGCTGGTGCAGATGTCTGACCTTCGTGATCGAGCTAAGTAAAGAATTCAGTCAAGCTTACATCTGTAATCCCAGAAGACTAAGGCAGGAGGATTACTATCAGTTCCAGACCAACCCAGGCTATACAGTGAGTTCTAAGCTGTATGAAAAGAGTTGGACCAAGACTGAGCGATGGTCCACTGATTAAAGGCGCTTCCTCACAAAGCCTGCCTGCCCAGGTTCAATTCCCCAGTACCCATGTAAAGTCAGATGCACAAAGTGGTACGCATGTGTCTGGACTCTGCAGTGGCAGGAGGCCTTGATGTATCCATGCTCTTGCTCCTCTCTCAAATAAATGAATAATTTTTAAAAAAATAATAATTTAAGGATGCACTTGAAAATTGCATCATTAGCATCATACCCTCTCGTGCGATTGTGGGAGCAGATAAACCATCACACTGGGCCGATATTTATAGACCACCCAGGAGCCCCTGTGCTAGACCCGGCAGATGATCTGAGGCTGATAAGCCACGTGGGTAGAGTGTTGCAGAGGATGGAGCTCCAACAGCTAGAGCAGAGAAACTGGTGAAAAGAAGCTGCAGGCTTCTGTGGGGTCCGTTTGAGGCACCAGGGAAAAGCTGCACGGAGGAGGCCATGTTCAGAAAGGTTGAACTGAATGTGAATTAGAGGACGGGTTGAATTTCGATAGCTGAGGGGTCAGTCCGGACAAGGACACAGGATGCACAAGTGTGTGCACATCCCTGACCTTTTCAAAGCAGTGGGAAGCCTCTGCCCATAACAAAAATCTTTTTTTTTTTTAATTTTTATTTGAGAGCGACAGACACAGAGAGAAAGACAGATAGAGGGAGAGAGAGAGAATGGGTGCGTCAGGGCTTCCAGCCTCTGCAAACGAACTCCAGATGCGTGCGCCCCCTTGTGCATCTGGCTAACGTGGGACCTGGGGAAGCGAGCCTTGAACCGGGGTCCTTAGGCTTCACAGGCAAGCGCTTAACCGCTAAGCCATCTCTCCAGCCCAACAAAAATCTTTTTGACGTTGACCCGGCAGGATACTAAGGCCTCACTCTAGCCATGTGTCACGCCCAGGTGTGCAGTCACTCTCTGAAGAAATCCCACTGTCTTTTGAAGGAACTCTAGTGTCTGGGTCTAAGATGTTTGACCTTGTGTAGAGGCACACCCATCCGGCACCACCTACATGTGACCTGGAGTGAATTCTCTGAAGTTCAGTTTCTAGTCAAGTACAGGGAAGTCTCTCATCCTGAGGAAGGCATGGACTTTCTTAAATCAGGAGTCAGCTTTGTCCCCCAGTAAGGAAAGCCAGCCATGCAGGCAGCCGTGAACCTTCAGCATGCCAGGCACGTAAGATCCCTCCGCTCCTACTTTGTGGCCTGGTACCAAGAAACTTCTAGAAAAGTTTTCAGGAAGTAGAGGCTGAGGAGCTGGAGCAGATTGTGCAACAGGCTTTAGACAGGAATGCTGTGCTGCTGCCAGTCAAAAAGATGGGTGGGGCTGCAGCAGGAAGATTGATGGAGAAATTTCCCAAAATGCCAATAATCAGGGTGAGGGAAATAAAATATTAGATATTATCTGCTTGAACTCAAGGACAGAGATACAACTTGATGTGGAGATTATAGTCTGTTCTTACTGTTCAGATTCTGTATTTAACCACTTTATTTTTAAGGAATAGAGTGAGAAAAACTATATTTGCTTCTGCAGCTCTCAAAACCCACCTGAGGCAGGCTCTTTGGTAACTAAGTTGAGGCTGACTTGGCAGGGAGGACCTCTGCCACCCTTCCCTGTGCCACCCTGTAGCAATGACCCTTCTGAGTCTTCCTCTGCAAGGCCAGAGGGTGTGCTCTAGCCTCGGCCCTGACCGGGGTTCTGTGATTTCAGGAGATCTATGAGAGCCCCTGGAGTGACGTGCAAAACCATGTTGCGTGTGGAGGCTTGCATTTTATTTTTCCTAGAGAGAGGACTGCAGTTTTTCAATGGGGACCATGACCCTAAGTGGTCATTCCAGTCCCTCACTACCTTCCCATTCTATTCCCGAGAGCTGTGTGCGGGGACCAGACAAGCCAGGAGGATGCTAACTTGGTGTGGGGGAGGGAGTGGAAGCACCCTCCCTGTGGGGGGCTCGCCTGGCTCCCAACAGCTGTCAGGCAGCCCTTTCCCCTCCCAGCTGTCCCCGCTGAGGTCTTGGCTGGAGCCGCAAGGTGAGGGCCGCAGGCACCCACGTAGTTACAGTGTGGGCTCAGCCCTGCAGATCCTTCCATGCATTCAGAGTACTTCCGGGCGCTTCCCGTGTCTAAGCTCTATTTAATGGAATCTATGCATAGCAAGTAATCAGGTCAGAAGAAGCAGCTTTCCCGGTTTGAGATCAATCGCCGGCTAATACTTTATCTAGGCCACTTTATTATCTCATGCTGATCCGATTCCCATTCTCCTCCTCCTCCTCCATAGCCGGCACCCGGGCTGTGGGAAAAGTCAGGATCCCATACATATTAAAAGCATATACCCATTCTATCTGTATGTAAATGCGTGAGGCACAGCTGGACGCTGCCGAAGAGTTTGATTTACTAATAGTTATTATCTGTTCTCGCTGTTCAGCGGCAGAGAGAATTTCAGAAAAACAAGCTGGCGCAGAAATTGTCTTTATGCTACTATCTCTGTACTGCTTTGGTAATTGTTTAAAAACATGGGTTTTCTCCGTAGGTTCTAATAACACCCGTTATTTTGTGCGTTCCCCTCAACATTCCAGAACAGGGCATCCTCAGTTAGCATTCCCTCCTGTTTGGTTTTTCCATCCCGGTTCCCTAAGAAGAAACTCGTGGCGCAGTCTACAATTGAAATTTAGCATTTTGCTTAGCAAGCAAGTAAATAGTGGGACTAGAAATACAAGAGGCAAGTGTGGGTGTTAGGAGAGGGGTGTCAGTTATAATCAAAATAGTTCTTTTGGATTTTGTTTGTTTGTTTGTTTAATCCCAGCAGCTGCAAACTTGAAGGCATCTCATTTCTCAGAAAAGGCTTTATGTATGAGAGGTGGTAATGTTTGGGGGCTAATAAACACCAAACTGCTCTAGAAAAAAAAAATATGTTTAAGCATTTAATTACTTGCAAAGAGATGTTAACTTGTTTAACTCCTCTAAATTAAATTGTCACTGCTAGCTCTTCTGTTTTTCCAAACCCGATGGTAATTACATTTTCAGATGGTTTGGTTAGTTATGCCCTCAGTTAATCAAAGTATATGATCGACTGGGCATCTGTGTGGTCCCTTCCAGAAAGCAGAAGGGGTCACCCATGCTAGATTTGGGTCTCTCGGCACTTGTGGGGTTCACACTTTCAATCATGAGACAAAACCTGATCACCATGAAAGGCAAAATGCACTGGCCACTGGAAACGACAGACCCCTCCCCACCCTGCCGTCTCCCCCTTCCCCAGGCTGTGGCAACAGCAAGAACATTCATTAATGAGAAGGACCAAAAGGAAAGGAAGGGGCCAGCGTATGTGGAGGCTGGTAAAGAGCCTCGGCAAGGCCGGTGGTCTTGAGGAAGGATGGAGATCTTATAGAAGAGGAGGTCCCGTATAGTGGACAGAAAGGTGGGTGGAGATGAGGCTGCAGGGATGGCTCGGTAATTAAAGGCACTTGCTTACGAAGCCTAATGGCCTGGGTTCAATTTCCCCAGTACCCATGTAAAGCCAGATATACAAAGTTTCACACATTTCAGTGGCAGAAACCTGGTGTGTCCATTCCCTGCCCCTCTCTCCCTATCCCTCTCTCTCTGCCCCTCTCTCTTTGCTTGCAAATAAGTAAATACATAAAAATGTTTTTGATTTTTAGCTGGGCGTGGTGGCTCACACCTTTAATCCCAGCACTCGGGAGGCAGAGGTAGGAGGATTGCCGTGAGTTCAAGGCCACCCTGAGACTACAGAGTTAATTCCAGGTCAGCCTGGACCAGAGTGAGACCCTACCTCAAAAAAACCAAAACAAACAAACAAACAAAAATGTTTTTGATTTTTCAAGGTATGGTCTCTTGCTCTAGCCTAGGCTGACGTGGAATTTGCTGTGTAGTCTCAGGGTGGCCCCAAACTCACAGTGATCCTCCTGCCACTGCCTTCCGAGTGCTGGGATAAAGATGTGCGCTACCACGCCTGGCTTTTTAAAATAATTTTTTTTTTTGAGGTAGGGTCTCACTCTAGTCCAGGCTGACCTGGAATTAACTCTGTCATCTCAGGGTGGCCTTGAACTCATGGCAATCCTCCTACCTCTGCCTCCCAAGTGCTGGGATTAAAGGCGTGCACCACCACGCCTGTCTAAAATAATTTTTAATATTTTAATTTTATTTATGTATTTGATGGAGCAAGAGAAGGGGCACGCCAGGGCTTCCTTCCCACTGCAAACAAACTCCAGACACGTGCGCCCCCTTGTACATCTGGCTAACGTGGGTCCTGGGGAATAGAACCTGGGTCCTTTGGCTTTGCAGGCAAACGCCTTAACCACTAAGCCATTCTTCCAGCCCTAAATATTTTTTTTTTAAAGAAAGATGCAGAGGGGCTTCAGAGGCGGCTCAGTGGGTATGGCACCTGCTGTGCCAGTGTGAGGGCTGTGAGGACCTGAGTTCAGAGCCCCAGATCCCAAGCCAGACTTGATTAACACCAGCCCCGGTGTCTGTAAACCCAGAAGCCGGAGGGCCGTCCAGCCTGGCATCACACTACTGAACAACGAGAACAGAGGGGCCCCTGCCTCCAACAAGGCAGAAGGCAAGCACCGACCCCCGCGCTGTCCTCTGAGCTCCGCATGCACGTGTGTGCCTGCACACCCACTCACTCACACTCGCACACAGCAAGGTGGGGTATCTTCACCTCCTCCTGCCTGCGTTTCTGTCGTGCCCTACTGGTGGCCAAAGGGGAGGTTTTTTGGTTTGTTTTTTTTTTAACTTTGATCCAGGGCTTGCGTCCATATCCTTGGCTCAAGGACAAAGCAGGCACATTGCCACTGCCCCCTTGGGTGGTGCCCAAGGACCACTCTGCTGGCAGGAATCGGCGGGCAGTCACCATGTGAGCTGCGTTGTCATTCACTCCCTGTGTTTGGCTGTCGCCTGTGTCGTGGTCATGTTTGTTTGGTTTTTACTTTCACGAGACTCACGCTCAAGGACCTCCTGCCTTAGTCTCCCAAGTGTTGGGATTACAGGCATGTGCCACCCTGCTTGGCCTCCATACATGTTATAAAAGTGAACCTTTAAAACCAGACTCATTTTTTTTTATTTCAAAATTTTTTATTGACAACTTCCATAATTGTAAACTTGGTAATCCCCCACACACACACTTTCCCCTTTGAAACTCCATTCTCCATCATATTGCCTCCCCTTCTCAATCAGTCTGTCTTTTATTTTGACGTCATCATCTTTTCCTCCTGTTATGATGGTCTTATGTAGGTAGTGTTGGGCACCGTGAGGTCATGGATATCCAGGCTGTAAAACCAGATTCATTTTTACTTTGAGTTGCCCATTTGGAAGCAAATGCAAGCCAGAGTTTGCAGGGGAAAGACTTGGCTGGGATCCTTCCAGCACAGAAGTCATCATCGCTGGGCTGAGGAGATGGCTTAGCAGTTAAAGCCCTTGCCTGCAAAGCCTCAGGACCCAGGTTCGATTCCCTAGGACCCATGTAAGCCAGATGCACAAGAATCAGCTGGAGGTCTTGGCATGCCTACTCTTTCTCTCTATCAAATCAATCAATCAATAACATTTTTTAAAAATATAAAAAGCCATCTCCTGGATCATGGGGGCCCCACACAGTCTAGTTGGCAGCTGTGTTCTAAAGGCCATTGAAGTAATGTTTGTGTCTACTTGTAAATAGGAGCCCATGAGTGAAGAAGTTCATGTTAGCATTTTAATTGCACATAATTACAACAGCAGAATCCCTGTCTGGATGTGTGGGATGGCACCACATCCGACAGCTTTAATTTGAGTTTTTGATGACATGTTAGCACTTCAGCAAGAACAGAGAGATTACAACCCCAGAAAACAGGCTTTGTTTTCTCTCAGATGTGCCTGCTTACTCTTTTCATGAGACTTTAGCAGAAAAATGCATGTGTGTGTGTGTGTGTGTGCGTGCGTGTGTCTACCTTTCTATACATGCACACGGCAAGAGAGACACAGGTGGGAAAAGCCTGTCCTTGATCACAGGGATGTGACAGCTCTCGAGTCCCAGCTAAAGGTAACTTTCTTCCTCCATCCATCAAGTTAGACCTGTTAACACGGCAATAACTTGCCTGTTTAAGCACTTGTGTGAACTCAAGCCCACGGTGCTTCTCATTATCCAGAGCCATTGCCTTCCCTGCCTCTGGCATCAAGGCACAGTGAAAGTATGGCACTCACATCCCACAAGGAGAGCCGGTAGTCTAGGGTGCATACATGGAGCCAGTGGGCTCCTCTCTCCCATGAGGCCAAATTCACTAGGGTATGAGTTGGGTCCTGGGGATGTTACACCACAGAGCCTCCTTACACACACTCAGCTACTTACAGTGTGTGCCGTTTGAGTGTCCAGCCTAGGAGGTCCTCTTCCCTGTCCTTGAAGGTCTTTCCCATGTCTTTTGCTCTTCATAGAGCTTGCTGCCCTCTCTGAGCTTCCAGAATGCATTGTATCTAACCTAGACCAGCACCTGATGGCATTTTATCTTTCCAGGGTTGGTCCACGTGGCACAAAGCTAACTCTGACAGCTCATAAGCATCAACTGGAAGGTTTAGAAGAAGTTAAAAAAAAAAATGGGAAGCTGGAGAGATGGCTTAGCAGTTAAGGCATTTGCCTGCAAAGTCAAAGGACCTCGGTTCGATTCCCCAGGACCCACATAAGCCAGATGCACAAGGGGGCGCATGTGTCTAGAGTTTGTTTGCAGTGGCTGGAGGCCCTGGCACACCCATCCTCTCCCTCACTCTGCCTCTTTCTCTCTCTCAAATAAATAAAGATAAAGTTTAAAAAGAAAAGAGAGAGAGGGAAGGAAGAAAGAAGAGAGAAAGAAAAAGAAAGGAATAGGAGGGTCCCAACCTGGATTGAAGAATCTCTGGAATCTGGGTCTAGAACAGGCATTTTTTTTTTAATTTTTAAAAACTCTCTGTGTGATGAAACACACTGGCTTAATAAACTCACCTTTTTCTCCAAATAGATTCTAAGTTTGCTGTAGAAAGATGGCAATCTTGTAATTCAGTGTCCACCTGTTCTGTCAGCCAGAAAAAATGTTCCTAATCTTTCCTCACGTATGCCCAGTCTACAAACAGTACTAGACTCTGAACAGCTGAAGACAAGCAGGACCCTTCCCCTGTTCTCTAGGAATGCCGAGAAGAAAGCCAAAACGTTTACCTAAAGGCAAGCCATCCCTAAGCACACTGATGGATGGTGTTAAGTTAGGGCATCCCCATTAGAATACATGGCCTGATCAAAGGTCTCTGGATTCCTGATAGGGGAACTCATCTGGATGAGGTTAGATTTCTAAGAATGATATTTATTTTATTTTTATTTATTTATTTAAGATAGAGGCAGATAGAGAACTGGCACACCTGGGCCTCCAGCCACTGAAAATGAACTCCAGACACATGCACCACCTTGTGCATCTGGCTTATGTGCGTCCTAGGGAACTAAAACTTGGCCCTTAGGCTTTGCAGGCAAGTGCCCTAACCACTAAGCCATCTCTCTAAGCATGTCACTATCAGACACCAGGGTCCCATCCCACCCCGAATGTGGGAACAGCCTGGAGGACTAGGAGGTGTTGATCCACAGTTGTGGCATTCATTCTGGCCACTGGAGAGTTCACCCCCAACTATTAATTCCAAACCAAGAGGTCATTAGTGAGCCAGAGGAGACCACCTGGCCAGTACCATCTTCTCCAGGTTTGATTGATGGCTGGGGAGCCCAAAGTCCTGTGTCTTAACCAGCACAGCATGTCAGATGCAAGCCACCCCATCGCCTAGCTCTTAGGAATAGTGATTAAGTTGGAAAAGACCAGCGATATTTATCCTTTGTGGGTGTGGGGGAGGAATATAAAAGAATCTTAAAGCTAGTTCCTAGGACTTAGGAATTGCTGTTGGAGGTAGCAAAGTTGTTTTTCCTGTGAGTACACACCAATAAATAGATGCAATTCTTATCAATTATTAATGAGTCTAACCAGGGACTTCGGGGGCTGGAAAAAAAAATATGAGAAGCCTCCTGTTTACAGTTGTAGCCAGCTGGATTTGTTTAATGGGTTGTTTGCTTTTTAATTTGTAGTAGTTCTGAGGGAGAGACCTTTGGGGACCGCACATCTTGTGGCTTCAGATACAGTTATTTTGGAGGAGGCTAAACATGCCTGCAAAGAACTTGAGGTTCACAGGGCTGTTCAGAGACTGCAGAAAGACAGTGCAGGCATTCAGGCCTTCTGTCCTCTGCTTAATTTTCGAGACTAGAATTAAACATTAGGCCCTGGTCTACCGAGAGACATTTGCCAGAGCATGGACTAGTTTCTCTCCAGCATCCTGGTGAACCATTCCTCCATTCTCACACTAAATGGTCACTGATTCTGAGGTAGGAGAATAGGTACCCTTCGTTTATTCCCGCAAAGGTTCCCCTGACACAAATAAAAATGGAATTTTCAAACGTAACCCGATTAACTCTTAATTGTATACCAATAGCCTATGTGTATCTCGGCTCCCTCAGAAGGCTCGGGAATGGCCTGCATCTCTTTTTAAAGTTGGGTGGGGGGCGCTGGATTCAATTAATAGCAGGACTTTCTAATTGTGGGATCGGTGTGGAGTTGACAAAAAAAAATTTTTTTTGTATAAGTAGGGTACATTTTTCCACTTAAGAGGGCTGTGCCGAGACATTTTTAATTGGATTTTCATAGTGATTGACAGCATTTGATTATGACAGTAACTTTATTTGGCTGGACTGCCTTAGCCTCTTGTTGGGATTTTTCCATCAAAGCTTTTTCATCCTCTGAATCCCCAGCGGAGCAGCAGTCATTGTGGAGGAGCCTTTTAACACCTTTGTTGTTACCCTCCCTAGTGATGATTGGGCCCAGCTGGTAGCAGATAGGAAAAAGCGCCTTTCACAAAGAGGCTGAGTCTCCCGCCTCTGCCATTTCAATAATTTTAAGAGCCCCCAAAACCTGTTGAGGATTGGAAGTAGCTTTCGATGTGAAATGAGTGTTAAGTATTAGTAATCGGGAGATTAGGGCCCCGGGGACCAGGAGAGATAAACAACCACAATTAAGGCAAATCTGCCGATGTAAACAAAATTTAGCAGAAACAGATGCCCTGACCATTTTGGGGGATTGATTTGAGAGCACCAAGGAATCGATTTTTGTCTTGTTTACACTTTCAGACCCCTGTGATATACTGTAAGGCTAAATATTTCATACAGCCTGATTTTAGTTAATTTTTTTTTCAGTGCCTCACAGTAGGCGCCTCTCTTCTCACAGTGACCAGGCCTGAGTTTATGCAGCGTTCACAGGGAGCAGCTAATTGTCTATGAAGGGCCCCCGTGTTTAAATGGCCTTGACAGGAATTTAAATTTTGTTTCAATCAACCCCTGTGCTCACAGCCTGCTCCAGTTTCTAATTTTTAAATTAAACATGATTTTTTTTTTAAAGCCACAGCCTTGCCTCTGGAAAGCTCACTCTGACTCTCTAAAGGCAAATTGACAGTCCTGGAAGGCTGGTGGATGCAAGCCTCACTGGACAGTTTTCTCCAAGGCAGACCCAGCCCCCTGTCAGGAGGCCAGCAGAGCCCAGGCTGGGCACCTCCAGCAGCTCCTTTCCCAGCCTCCTGCATGGGCAGTGAGGCCTGGCGCCTAAAAAGTGGGTTAAGCATCCAAGGCAGGCGTGACCAAGCTTCCCCCAGCCTGCCGAGTTCTCACCACTGCACGATTGTGCTTCAGAGGCCTTCTCTACCAGGGTGAGACAGGAACACACTTAGAGCATTACGAACGCACACTGCGGCACACACACCACATTAGTGTCCTGAACCCCGGTTCTGAACAGAGAGCTCCATCCCCACGCAGGAGGACATCACCTGGGCCCTGACGCCTGAGCCCAGGCATCCTGCAGCCTAGCAGGAGAGCTGAGGGTGAAACAGCAGGTAAAGGGCTGGAGAGATGGCTCAGCAGTTAAGGCACTTGCCTGCGAAGCCTGAGGACCCAGGTTCCCACTTAAAGCCAGTACCCACATAAAGCCAAATGCACAAAAGTGGCACATGCATCTGGAGTGTGTTTGCAGTGGCTGAAGGCCCTGGTGTGCTCATTTTCTCTCTCTCCCTGTCTCTCTCTTCTGCCTCTTCCTCTCTATCGAATGAATGAATGAATAAAACAAAACAGCCAGTAACGATAGAGAATTCAGTAGTGGGCAAGACACTCACTTGCCCTCTCCAGTCTCACTTCAGCCACTCCTTTACACAGTGTGGCAGCCCCAGATGCCCGGGCGTTCTCTCATGCTCAGCCACATGGTGAACTTTCTGCCCAGTCTTCAAGACCCAACAGTGTTGCACCTTCCCAGGCTGCTTCGGTTGAGTAGGTGGCTTCCCGAGCACGTCATCCCTCCTCCTGCCAAGCACCTACACTGTTGGTGTACTTCCCACACCAGTGGTGGTGACTTTCACTAGAGTACGGGCCCTAAGGGACAATAGTGTCCCACTTACCTCTGAATCCTGAGCCTCTCACCCCACCCCTAGCCTGAGTGCAGTGCTCTGCAATTGGTTATTGACATGAAGGGGTAGATGTTTAGTGGATAAAATGAGCTCCAGAGGGGACTGGGGAAATGGCTTAGTGGTTACGGCATTTGCCTGCAAAGCCTAAGGACCCAGATTCGAAGGGGGCACATGTGTCTGGAGTTCGTATGCAGTGGCTGGAGGCCCTGGTGTGCCCATTCTCTCTTTCTCTCTCATAAATAAATACATAAAATATTTTTTTAAAAAATGAGTTCCAGAGAAGGAAGGGTTCCTGCCAGATTGGGCCATCTGAGGTGGCTTTGTGAATGGGATGACAAGAAAGCCTTTCCTCATAGGACAGAGGTTATTTGTGACAGTACCTCACTCAACACAAATAGGAAACACAGTTCGGATCATGAGGAAAGGTGCCAGACCCTCTAGTAACCTAACCACGCAGGTCAAAATTTGCCCCATCATTGATTTTCTCAGAACTGACTTAAGAGAGATGGAAGTGACAGATGAACCCAACCTGTGGCTGAGATGCTGAGAAACAAAATGGACTCTGTTCTATAGCCCAAAAAAAAAAAAAAAAAAAAAAAAGACTTGCTGTCATAGACTTCGTAGTAGACAGCATCAGTTTGCTGGGATTAACTTCCAAAACCAGCACAATATGGGAAGGAAGGGAACTTATTTGAAGCGTATAGATCCAAGGGAAGTTCCACGATAGTGGCCGCCCTTTCACAGGCCCAGAAAGACAGAGAGCGCAGAGCAACCACACCAGCCCGGCCAGCAAGCGCGCTGCAGGAACTGCACAGTGGCATCGCTCAGACACTCTGCACACCTTTAGAACAGAATTCAGAATCCACCTGCACACCGTAGGGCTGGACCCTAGGATCCGCCCACAGTGACAACAAGTTACAAGCTTGGGAGGCTGAGGCAGAAGGATCACTTGAGCACGAGACCAGTTTCAGAAACATTGAGACCCATCTTTAAAAAAAAAAAGAAAAGAAAACCTGAAGCCGGGCATGGTGCTGCACGCCCCCATTCAGAACCTATAAGTGACTCCCGTTTGGCGTTCTAGGTGGGCTTTCCCCCTTCCTGCCTTGTCATGGTCAGAAGCTCTCTGTACTTGAGGCTTTACCCTGTTCTTGTCTTCTCATGGGCAGGAGTTTACACTCTCTCCTGTTTCCTTCTCTTATTCTAATAAAATCTCTCTAAACTTCAGGGCTGGAGAGATGGCTTAGGGGTTAAGGCAGTAAGCTTGATTCCCTTGTACCCATGTAAACCAGATGCACAAGGTGGCACATACCTCTGGAGTTTGTTTGATGTGGCTGGAGGCTCTCTTTCTCTCTGTCTGTCTGTCTGTCTGTCTGTCTGTCTCTCACTCACTCACTCACTCACTCTGCCTGTGTATCAAATAAATAGCAAATAAAATAAAAAATTCATGCCAGGCACGGTGGCACATGCTTTTTAATCCCAGCACTTGGGAGGCAGAGGTAGGAAGATGGCCATGAGTTCAAGGCCACCCTGAGACTACATAGTGAATTCCAGGTCAGCCTGAGCCAGAGTGAGACCCTACCTCGAAAAAACAAAAAAAAATAAATTAATTAAAAAAAATAATAAAATAAAATAAAATTAAAAACAATCCATTAGAGAGAAGTTACTCTACACAAATAAAATTTTTAAACACCAGAGTCAGCTCTTTTATATAAATTTATCTCATTTTACCTTCACATGGACACTGCAAGGATTAATCTGATTCCATTCCCGCTTTAGTGATGCATAAACCAGGCTCACATAGGTTTATGACTTGCCCGGAGTCCCACAGGCAGGAATGCCCCGTTGCACTACATCAAAGCTAGGCACACTGGTGCGTAGTGAGCCGGGGCATTGTCACTGTGGTTCGGAGAAATCCAGCTCACATGATTTCAGAACAGTAAGGTACAGGGACCCCACAAAGCAATGTGTAGGCCCTCCACAGGTGTTTCAGTGAAGCCTGCTCTGCTCAGAGCACTGCTGTGGCCCTTTCCATCGTGGGGCTCTTTGTGCGTCTGCAGGACCCTGAGCAAGACAGACAGAGAGAGAGAGAGAGAGAGAGAGTAGAGCTCTCCAGCAGTGTGGCGGGGGTGGAGGCGGGGGGGGGGGGACTGCCTGAAGCTGGAACCCCGATGCAAGCAGAATGCCACAGGAAGAGAGGCTGGAATTAACCAGCTGGTTGCATAGGGTCTGTTAGCTGAGTATCTCAAGGGAAATGACCAGAAATTTAAGGTTTTGGTTTTGGCAACCCGTGGCCAAAACAGGCCAGAAATATGACCTGCTGGTTATCTGGCCACAACGTTCACCTTCTCAGGTCCCCATCGTGGTTTTATAGAAACAAACCAACTTCCAAGACACGTCCTTTGAATCTGCGAGAGGCTTCCTGTGACCCAGCCAACCTTAGCACGAACTACGCAGCACAGCTCAGTGCTGCCCGGGTGTACGCCGTAGGTGGTGTGGCACCTGCACTGTGTTCTGTACGCAGAAAGAAAAACTGACTGCCAGCAGAGGAACCTTGCCTATCTCAGCACAGTCCTCGCCACTTCACATTCTTGTCGCAAAAGTTCTCCATGAAGGAACCCACGTTAGCTTGTGTTGTGACATGGCTCTTTGTCTCACGGAAGGCTGGGGGCCAGCAGAGCCCCAGCCAGCTACCTGAACCGAGCAGCTATAGGGAACATAGGGGGTGACCAGACAATGAACCCAGCCAGCCCCAGGAAAGAAGACTATATCCCTGTGGCTCCCCCCGCCCCATAAAGGCACCAAATCACCAACAGCAAGTTCTGTTGGATAAATAAGCAAAAAGAACTCTGTAGACCAGTAATCCCAGCACTTAGGTGGGCCAAGACGATCAGGAGTTCAAGGTCACCCTAAGCCACATAGTGAGTTCCTAGGCTACATGAAACCTTGTCAGTGGCAAACTGATGAATGTTGTAAGAAACAAGTGAATGAAAAAGTGAGGTCACAGGCTGAAGAGATTGCTTAGTGGTTAAGGCACTTGCCTGCAAAGCCTAAGGACCCAGGTTCGATTCCCCAGGACCCATATAAGCCAGATGCACAAGGTGGTGCATGCATCTGGAGTTTGTTTGCAGTGGCTGGAGGCCCTGGCACACCCATTCTCTCTCTCTCCCTCTTTCTCTCTCTCTCATAAATAAATAAATAAATGAATAATACTTACAGAAAGAATGATACCACACAGACTAGGCAGCCTGGGAGACACCTGTGTGCCCTCCCACTTGTCCATGAGACAAACCGCTTAGTAAGACAGAGAGACACTGGTTTGGGCATCCAAGCCCAGTTTCCAGTATAGACAGTATGTATTAGTGACATTCTTACTGCTGTGAGCCTGACTAGGAACAATTTAAGGGAGGGTTTGTTTTGTCTTATAATCCACGATGGTGGGAAGGCGTGGCGGCAGGAGCTTGAGGCAGCGGGTCACACTCAGTCCACAGCGAGGAAGCAGAGTGATGAAGGCTGCTGCTCAGCCAGCTCTCCTTTTATTTGGGAGGAGAGGGGGCTTGGTTTTTTTTGTGTGTTTGTTTGTTTTTCTTTTTTCTTTTTGGTTTTTCAGAATAGTGTCTCACTCTAGCTCAGGATGACCTGGATTTCATTATGTAGTCTCATGGTGGCCTCAAAATCACAGCGATCCTCCTACCTCTGCCTCCAGAGTGCTGAGATTAAAGGCTCTCTCTTTTCTATAGTCCAGGACCCTTACCTGTGGAATGGTGCCACCCCACAGTTCAGGAGGTTCTCCCCGCCTTAATCAGCATAATCAAGATCATCCCTCAGAGGCAAACCCAGGGCCAAAGCTAATCTGCATAATCCCTCAGACATGCCCAGAGGTGATTCTAGGTGCAGTCAAGTAGATAGTCAACATGAACCATCACACCACCTCTAGGAAATGAGGTAAGCCACCACTGTTTACTCAGCTCATCCTTCACCCCACGTCACAGGGCTTTTGTTTTGTTTTGAGATAAAGAGGCAGAGAGAGAGAGAGAATGGGTCACCAGGGCCTTCAGCCACTGCAAGCGAACTCCAGACACATGTTCCCCCTTGTGCACATGTGCAACATTGTGCACTTGCATCACTGTGCATCTGGCTGACATGGGGCCTTCAGATTCAAACATGAGTTCTTAGGCTCTGCAGGCAAGCGCCTTAACCACTAAGCCATCTCCCCAGCCCCACAGGGCTTTTGTTCTTGCTGTTGACTTTCTACGTAGGGTGGAATTTTATGAAAGCATGTCTGAACTATAAAGCACTTGACAAACACGGGACCCTGATCCGTGCAGCATCTCTACTTCATAATTTTCACATCTAATGTTCCTAGGTGTCTCCAACTCTTAAATTCATGAAAGTCAGCTGGGTTTGTTTAGGGAAGGTTAATGTGACTCAGAATACAGTGCAGGAATGTTGAATTTTGTAGTCAGTGTCCACTGGCTTGGTGGTTTCTTGGGGATGGGTCCTGGTGGGTTGCTCCTTCCTGCTTGAGCCTTTGAGCCTAACAGCAATAAGACATGATGAGCATATGGTTGGAGGACATTCCAGAGAGCATCAGTCAAGTGTCTTGTTGTCCAGGTCTGTGAGTCTTGTGGTGGCGCAGAAAGAAAGTCAGAAATACCTGTGTCCTCAGGAGCAGATGAGGCACACCCGTCAGGAACATTCAGAGATGCAGGACAAGCCATGCACCCCTTATTTGGGTGGTGTGAGGTCAAGGAGACTTGGCCAGGAAGGAAGATGTGCCCCACATGAACCTCTGGGGTACTTAGAACTGCCTTAAGCTTGGGACTTAAAAAGGGATGGCACAGCCCTTGTCACCACTACCCTCCTTCCGTAGTTGCCTGACCTCTGTGGGTTCCTTACCTGTCATCATGGGTTCCCACAAAATCTGGCTTTTAAGGGAGATGAAGTTGTGGATTATACTCTTGGCGTCATCTGTCCTAAGAGAAGTGCTCACTAAACATTGTCATCACGGTGAGCAGGGAGGGGAAGACATTCCAGAAAGAGAAGCAGCCCAGGTAGAGGCCAGAGGCAATGGAGGACGGTAAGACAACCTTGGCCAAAGAGAAGATGACCTTGAGAGTGAGTGATAGGGTGACATTGGCAGGGCAGGGCTGGGCCAATCTAGAAGGGGTTTGCACACTTCAGAGCAAAGCAGGGGCCACGTTGCTTATTCATGGGAAAAGTGGTTGGAACGGCAGGCAGGTAGGTAGACAGCCGGTCAGGGGACCAGAGTGGAGTTCTCTCCCGAGTTCTCTGCCTGATGGAACGAACGGAAGACCAAACTCTGGCCCAAAACTGATCAGCGAGCAGGCATGCCCCAACCCTGTGGCTCTCTTCTGAAGTCCCTTGAAGGCGTCTAGTCAAGATGACCAGAACCTGAGCTCCCAGCCTATAGTCATTTGTCCCTCTCTGCCTCTTCTCTTCAGTGTCCTTTCCTCCTGTATCAGGGAGCATCATTAGTATGCTAATATGGCTAGCCATCATTTTAACACTGACCCTTGCTGACCTGCCTTTGCAATTTCAGGAACTATGTTTGACTTCTCTGAAAGTAACCTTAAATTGTGGTCTTGTAAGAATTCCAGAGCCGTATCCTTTCCTCCGTCTTCTAATGAGGTTATGACCAAATGCTCATTATAATTGCTTTAGACTCCTTTTAATTTTCAAGCTTATTAATCATAAGAAGAGTTATTTAAAATTGCATAAATTAATCTTAGATTAAAAGCCCATCAAAGCCTCGAAACAATTAAGAATAAGTAGGATTTCCCTGGGGCAGGAAGTTTTATTTTAATATTGTAGTCAGGTGGATATCAGAACCTTGAAGTGCGGTAGTGATTAATGTATGCAAAATTTAAATGAGATTTTTTTAAATGGCAAATCTAAATCACATATTGACCTAACTGTAGGTTTTAACCGCATTGTCTGTCATATGTTTAAACTGTTTACTAATCAACGTTTTAATTACCACATGTGCTGGCAGACCCTAGGACAAATAAAATCCAGTATTTTAGAACATTGCCCCAAAATACCAAGAAGACAGGAAGGTGGAGGGATGAAGTGAGCCGCCTAAACTCTCCATAAGGCATACTCCTAAGGGGTGGGGTCTTCCAGGGTTATATTTTCCTTCCCTAACCCTCTTGCCATTTTCCTTTGAAGTTGGCTTATGTTTAATTAGGGAAAACTTCCCTTTATGTGTTTGAGCCCCAGTGGCCAAACATTATTTACTTAAACAGTGTGCAGTCTGGGGTCCCCAGGCCCTCTTCCTGTTTATGTTAAGGAGATAAGTTTCAGAAAGGAATCTGATTGGACTTCAGCCAGAGTCAAAGCCTTTTCGTACTGCCTGTCCTCTGTCATTTGCCAAGGGGCCTGGGTAAGTAGTAAGTAAGCCCAGGAAAGTAGCCACAGCTGCTGTAAGTTGGGAAAGAATTCCTCCGTGGTACAAATGCTGTGTCTTTACTGAAGGGAGGACTCATTTCCACCTCTCACTCTAGCTCAGGCTGACCTGAAATTCACTATGTAGTCTCAGGGTGACCTCGAACTCACAGTGATCCTTCTACCTCTGCCTCCCGAGTGCTGGGATTAAAGGCTTATGCCATCATGCCCAGCTGCCTCATTCTTTTTAATGGCATCTTGGTACTCCATCATTATAGATGCCATGTGCTTATGTAATGTTGCCATGTTTTTGCTGTAAAACAGTGACTGTCCTATATATGCACTTGATGTGAGAATGCCAGTTCTCCCTCACCTCTTCTGATTATGATGCAGGATTCTGGGGCTGGGGGGGGGGGGTCGTGGTCCTCGGGCTTGCAAACCCTAACTTTTAGGTTCTTATCTGATTAACAAAGAATCAAGAAAAGACTCCAAGAAGGGTTAATTATAAGTTATGAAGTTTACTTTAGGGAGAATTAGGATCCAGGGGAAGATTAGAAAGACTCAGGCCAGAAGGAAATTCTCCTCCTTGCCCAGCTGGAAAGCAGGGAGGGGGATGGAGGAAATCTCCCTCACAGACAAATTTCCCTGGGAAAAAGCCTCTGGCACATATACACACTCGTGTAGAAGGCAAAACAGGAGAGCCCAGCCCAGAGAATCAGAAACACACACATACACACCCTCTCCCCCAGCCCCATGGGAAGCCCTCCACCTTCACATAGAAGAAAGCTAAGAGATTAGATAGTGAAGGGCCAGCGCTCAGCAGAAAACCGTACACGTAACAAAGCAAGGAAGCACCCGAGATGAAATGCAGCTAGGAAGCAAGCAGGAAAATGCCCAGGCAAATACACAGTCTCCCCACTTTCCAGAAGAACTTACCAGAGCCCAGACCAGGAGAACGAAGAGCCAAGAGAGCGACTACACACAGTGGCAGGCCTATTTATGTGAATCGGACATCCATCAGACTCAGGTGTATAAGGGAGCGACCTGGTTGGTTCATGGACTCAAGGGGCTGATTCGGGAGGGACCGGCCCACCCAGGTGTGCTAGGCAAAGGACGAAGCAGGAAGCGCTGTTGCTGAGGAATTGCTTGTAGCCATCTTGGGTGAGGCTGGATCAGACTCAAGGTCTGGTCCTACCAGGGCAGGCAAAGGTGGCATCTCCTTGGTCTCCTTGAGCCTCTGTCCCGGGCTGACTGTCTATAAAACAGTTATCTTGCCGGACGTGGTGGCACACGCCTTTAATCCCAGCACTCAGCGAGGCAGAGGTAGGAGAATCACCGTGAGTTCAAGGACATCCTGAGACTACAGAGTGAATTCCAGGTCAACTTGGGCTAGAGTAAGACTCTACCTCAAAAAAATAAATAAAACAGCTATCTTTCTCCTATTTCTCCTTCAATACCGTTATCTGTCTTTCATCTCTGCCATCTGATCCATGGTAAAATGGTATGTGCTTATTGGTTAATGTGTATTTCTTCTAGTAAGTGTGTGAATAAGCAAATTCTTCATGCATTTGTCAGCCAGGGTTTTCTTCCTGTTTCTTGTACGTGTGTTTGGTTGGTTGGTTGGTTGGTTTTTTACATCCTTGGCTTACTTCCCTGCCGGATGTATTATCTCCTCTTTTGTCTTTCTGAGCGTTGATTTCCCCATCTAGAACATGAGGGGATGGACACCCACCCACTAAGACTCCTTCCCACTTTGCAATCTAGGGACCAGGTCTGTGTCCCCTTCTGGCAGCTTCTCCATTGCCAAAGGTACCGTCTGCTCACAGCCTAGCCCAGCCAGCACTGGGGTCGCGTGGCCGGTAACTGGTGATCAAGAAGATTGTCTTTTTCTTCTTTCTTTGTTCAGAGTATAACTTACTTCCTTTTTTTTTTTTTTTTTTTTTAAGGCAGGCTTTGAAATTGTAAGGCAGGGCTGGGATTGAACTTCCTTTAAAGCTGCCTGTAGACATCAGGAATATTTATTTTCTCTATTTGTTTTAAGCCTGAGAAGACTGTGTGGTTTTTCTCAACACTGTCCTGATGGAGCCCTGACCAGCAAGCGTGCAATGCCCCTAGCCCTAATGTGCCATTAATGATAGGTTAATGTACAGTATAATGTTTTTTGGGACTACGGGTTCATTACACTTCTGAGTGTGAGGTCTTTCCACAGAGCGCCCAAGGTCCCATTGCATTATATCATGCAATAAAAATACCCTTTTCATATCACACACTAATAAACTGTATTTGAAATGCTGTCTGAGGCGCTGCCGTCTTGTCTGTAGGCTGTCAGTGAGTGCAACAGTTGGATTCCCCGTCTCTGTTTAATGCTTCAGTTACACGGAAAGCTGAGCCCAGGAGAAGTCGTCCTTCTCTCGTTTGACATGGGGAAGTGAGTTTGGTCTTTAGGACCTGGACTGAGGGATAGGACAGCCTGGAGTGACGAGGGTCTTTCATACCTGCAGAGCAGGTTGCCACAGCTCCACTGCCCATCCCACCATCTATGTGTGATATGTAAAGACAACAGGAAGCATCAAAAACTCTCCAGGTAGCCGGGCGTGGTGGCGCACGCCTTTAATCCCAGCACTCGGGAGGCAGAGGTAGGAGGATCGCCATGAGTTCAAGGCCACCCTGAGACTACAGAGTGAATTCCAAGCCAGCCTGAGCTAGAGTGAGACCCTACCTCAAAAAACCAAAAACAAAAAACCTCTCCTAGTGTCTACCACCCTGGGCAGTGAATGCATGTAAGGTGTAGTAAGTTTCCGTGAAAAGGAGTATAAGACCACTGGAGGACATAACCACAGGCCTGGCCCCGGACAGCTCTACCCTGTGATTTTTACGGCATCCCTGAGAGGTAGGCACAAGGCTGTTTCACAGAACAAGGTTGGTGCTCTGTGCTCTGGAGAATGGAGTCCTCAGAACTGTCCTCTGCTCCCCTAGGTAGCCCCGCCATGCCGTCAGCACTGTGACTGGCTGGTATGGGCTTGTAGCCTGGTACCCTCTTCAGGATCCAGGCCTTCCAGATAGCTGGCACCAGAGGTGATAATGAAGCTCGGGGCACTTTGGAGGTGACTCTTCTTCTCAGTAAACAGAAGGCAAGGGGAGAGGAAGGGTCAGGATCCAAAGACATTACAGCATCTGCCTTACATCTTCTCTTGGGCAGACCACCGGCATCTGTGACTTTGTCATAGAAAGCAGTTAATTCTGCAAGAGTGATCAGGATTTTAAGCACCGGCCCCAAGACTTGAGCCTGGATCACCACCATCACCTTCGAGTGAAGGGTCCACCTGTAAAAGACACTATTATTTTTACTTCTGCAATATTTTTATTTATTTGACAGAGACAGAATGAGAGAATGGGAGTGCCAGGGCCTCCAGCCACTGCAAATGAACTCCAGACGCATACGTCCCCTTGTGCATCTGGCTAACAGGGGTCCTGGGGAATCAAACCTGGGTCCTTTGGCTTTGCAGGCAAACAATGCCTTAACCGCTAAGCCATCCCTCCAGCCTTTTTCTTAAGCCTTTTTATTTCCTTGAGCCAAGATCTTGCTGGATAGTCCTGGCTAGCCTGGAGTTCACTGTGCAGCCCAGGCTGGTCTCAGACTCCAGATCCCCCCGCCTCTGCCTCCTGAGTGCGTTGACCACTGGCATGGGTCACCAAGCCTAGCGTACACCTTTACTTTCTGACTGGAGATCCCAGGAGCCCTTGGCCTGCAGTACAAGCCCACAACTGTCCTGTTAAACTGCTGCATGTCCAGATTAGAACAAAAGACGCTTCCTGGGTGGCTGTGAGCCCTGACTGAAACCATGAGCATTACAGTGCTCTGTGGAAAGAACATCTGCCCCATGCGGCTGCCCTAGGCCAGTGATCATCCCTGCAAACCACCGTGTTATGACCGCGACCCTGGAGCAAAGGCAGCGAGGACCACAAGAGCCACTGACCTGCCCCCTGCCCATCGGGGAGCACGCGGTGGCCGTGGCATGCACAACCCAAGCCTCCCACAGGGGAGTCTGTGCGCACCTGTAAGGGGGAGAGGAGGCCAGGCCCGTGGGTCCTGCTGTATTGCTGAGAAAACCATTGTGTTCACGTGCCTCATCTTCCTCATCCACTCATCGGCTGAGCAGTGGTGGAAGGACTGGCGTTCACGAGTGAGTGTTAAGATCAGATGAACCGTGCGGAAGGATTGAGCTGGTCTGGGGAGCTGAGATGTTAATGGAAAGAGGCAGCAGCTGAACCCCTCCTGCAAAACTCCCCGAACTCCAAGCTCTAGGCAAAGTCTCCATAATTACTATGAGAAGGACATTTAAATTTCAGAGATCAGTCGTTTTGCTTTTGTGAGGTACGAAGTGGAGTTAAACCTTCTGTTTTCAGACATGGAGACTTTGGAATACTTGGGTAAACCTCTCAAGGGTTAAATCCATCTTTGGGGCTCCCAGGACTTGAAAAATGTTACCCTGTATCAAGAAAACCAGAAGTGACAAGTTCATTTAAAAAGCCTGGTTTGTCATTGTTTATCTAATTTTCAGAGTTGACACAGAAAATTAAGCCAGCTGACACTCACTCTCCGACTGTCTCTCTGGCTCATTTCCCTGCCCCTTCCCTACCTGACCTTGCCACCACAGAGTGCTGCAAAGCCAAAATATAAAACTTCCCACTGAGTTTCTGAGCTGCCCTGCAGTCATTCCGAGATTATGTCATAGGATGTCATCCCTAATGTTATTAAAAAAAACAAGATGAGGTTATAAATCTACTCGGAGAGATATTCCTTTTTTTTTCCCTCCCTTTCACATTGACCATAAATCTTCAAAGTAATCGAACACTCTGCAAAGGAAGCCAAGACAAACTTGGGCCCTAGGTGGCCCCATATGTCTTTACTAAATTCAGAATTCGGCTGGCCTGTCTGCCCCTGTGATATCACACAGCAAGCCCCAGCAAACTTTCCAGAAGGGCCCTAGGCAAAACGAGAGCTTTTGTGGTGTTCCAAAATTTGGATTTCCGTGGGTCTTTCAATCCAGCATTGTCAGTAAGTCAGGTGCCCCACCAGAGGAAGTTACTCAAATGACTGAAGTTCGTGTGCCTCATAGAAACACTGAAGAATGACACAGGTAGGAGATCTTAAGCGCATTACGTACTCTCCGATTCTCTTTAAACAGATCATGCACATTAAGGTTTGTTTTTTGTTTGTGTGTGTGTTGGGTGTGGTGTGTGCACGCGAGCATATGTTCTCAACTATGATGTCTGGGACTGAACACCCAGTGTCCATTTTGCTCCAGAGTCTCCCTGAGGGATTAGGGTCATACTGGGATGTTTATGTGGATCCTGGGGATTGAACTTGAACCATTTCTCTACCCTAGGCTAACCTGGAATCCACTCTATAGACCAGGCTGGCCTCAAACTCATAGCAGTCCTCCTACCTCAGCCTCCCAAGTAGAATTTACTTAAAAAAAAAAAAAAATCCTAAAGTGAATTCCAGGTCAGCCTGAGCTAGAGTGAGATCCTTCCTCAAAAAAAAAAAAAAAAAGAAAAGAAAAAATTTCCTTGGGGCTAGGGAGATTGCTCAGTGGTTAAAGGCAATTCCTTGCAAAGCCTGCTGGACAGAGATTCACCTCCCCTGTACCCATGTAAAGCCAGATGTGCAAAGTAGAACATGCATCTGGAGTTCCTTTGCAGCATCAAGAGGCCCTGGCACTACCATATTTATTCATTCATTCTTACTCTCTCATAAATAAAAATATATTTTTAAAATTTTCTTTAGGGCTAGAGAGATCGCTCAGTGGTTAAGGCACTTACCTGCAAAGCCTAAAGGCCTGGGTTTCCCCAGTACCCACGTACAGCCAGATGCACAGAGTGACACATGCATCTGGAGTTCGTTTGCAGTGGCAGGAGGCTCTGGCGTGCACTCGGTCTCTCTCTTTCTCTCTCTCTCTCCTTGGAAATATTTTTTTTTTTTGATTCTTTAGATCACCTTTATGGATTGCCTTGCTGGGTCACGCTACACTAGTGCCTTGAGACGGCGATGTGTGTATGCCTGTGTGTCCCTGTGCTGGCTGACCCACAAACCAGCGTTTTGTGTTTGCTTTCGTTACACAGTTTTACTGGTGGATGTGACTTCTTGCTGCTGATGCTTTCTTCCTTCTAAACGCCCCTTTCTTCATCATCTGTTTAGTCACCTGTGTTTCAGATTGGAAACGGAGATATTACTCTTGTTAGAATTCAATCTTCAGGGCTGGGGAGGGGCTAAAGGTGGTCGTTTGCAGAACTTGCCTGCTCGGGTTTGATTCCTCAATACCCATTTAAAGCCAGCTGCACAAAGTATTGCATGCATCTGGAGTTCATTTACAGTGGCATAAGCCCTGGTGTGCCCATTCTTCCCTCTGCCCTTCTGTTTCTTCTTGCAAATAAATAAATAAATAAATTTTTTTTTCTTAAAAATATTGTCTTCGGGCTGGAGAGATGGCTTAGCGGTTAAGCGCTTGCCTGTGAAGCCTAAGGACCCCGGTTCGAGGCTCGGTTCCCCAGGACCCACGTTAGCCAGATGCACAAGGGGGCGCACGCGTCTGGAGTTCATTTGCAGAGGCTGGAAGCCCTGGCGTGCCCATTCTCTCTCCCTCCCTCTATCTATCTTTCTCTCTGTGTCTGTCGCTCTCAAATAAATAAATAAAATTTTAAAAAAAAATTATCTTCAATGTAAGACAGATAATTTGAGGAACTAGGTCAAAGTAAAATGTTCAGATTTTAGTTTAACTTTCAGGTTCATAGCTTAAGAGAAGGGTACCATTATAGTGGCCATGGACTGCAAAATGGATCTCCATCTGGAAACAAGCCACCTCACTAAATGAAATACAAACTGGCAATATTTTACATAAATGTCCAACCACCTTTTTTTTGAGACAGGGTCTGTCATTGTGAAGCTTGCCAATTGGGCTAGGCTGGCTGGCTAGTGAACCCCAGACATCCCTTTCCCCTCACCTCCCTAGTGCACACTCAGATTTTTCAAGTGGGTCCTGGGGATCAAACTGAGGTCCTCTTGCTTGCAAGACAGGTACTTAACTGACTGAGCCATCTCCCCAGGTGGAGTCCTGATTGCTAAGATTTTGTTATCTTCTGTGGGGTCCAAATTGCCAGGAACGTACTGCGGGTAGTCTCAGGGCTTTGAAGCCCAGGTTTAGCTCCAGGATTGTCGACACCCTCCATAGTGCTGGTCCATGAACTTCTCCCAGAAAGGTACCTAAGCAACAGTGAGGCAAGCTCATCACCAAGCAGTGGCGCCCGTCTGAACTCTGGCGAGGGCTCGGAGGGCGAAGCCGGCCAGCCTGTTTGTCACCGGATGAAAGTGCAACCCCAGTCATTCATCCTGCGTGTGACCAACCACACGGCCTCTGAACACACAGGTCACCCCCTCGCCGCCGCAGAAAACGCATTCTGGGCTTTTGTACATTTAATTTTCTTCAACATTACCTTGCAAACCACAGTAAATCAATAACAGAATAGTTAAGTACCGCAGCTTCTTTGTGTTTCGTTTTAGAAAAATATCGCTGAAGGCGAACAGTGGAGTCTATTGATGGCTTTTATTTGCAGCCAGAAGGGGAAAACAAGCCAAACTTTCAAATGCTTTCTTTACTTTCTATGGATGTCCCTTTGTTTAAAAAAAAAAAAGCCCAGGACAATTTTGAATGGGAAATGCTGGTCTCATCCGGGTGTGGTGGCTTAAACCTATAATCCCAGCACTTGGGAGTCTGAGGTAGGAGGATCACCATGAGTTCAAGACCAGCCTTGGTTACAGAGTGAGCTCTAGGTCATCCTGGGCTAGAGTGAGACCCTACCTCGAAAAAGAAAAAAAGGAGCCGGGCATGGTGGCACACGCCATTAATCTCAGCATTTGGAGGCAGAGGTAGGAAGATGAACCATGAGTTGAGGCCACCCTGAGACTACATAGTGAATTCCAGGTTAGCCTGAGCTAGAGTGAAACCCCACCTAGAAAAAAAGGAGGGCAGGGGTGGAGAGATGGCTTAGTAGTTAAGGTGTTTGCCTGCAAAGCCAAAGGATCCCAGTTCGATTCTCCAGGACCCACGTAAGCCAGATACACAAGGGGGCCCATGTATCTGGAATTGGTTTGCAGTGGCTTAGAGGCCCTGGCATGCCTATTCTCTTTCTCTCTTTCTCTCCCTCCCTCTCCCTCTCTCTCTCTCTCTCTCTCTCTCTCTCTGAAATAAATAAATAAATAAATAAAATATATTTTAAAGGGAGAGAGGGGAAAAGGAAAATGGGGAGAAAACACTGGTAGCAGAACCTCTCTAGTAACTGATTTCTCAGTCCTTCTTTATATCACAGACAGAATCTGGAGGATTTGGCCTTTGTTAGCCTCGTTTCAAATTTTCCAAAGGGGCCAGCTCCCTGGACACTACACCCTCACCCCACAGCAACCCCTTCCATTGAGCTGCATGAGGCTCCGAAAGTTCTAAGGCTTCATAACTGGAAACAGTGTCTACACAGTGTCCATTTGAGATGATCTCTCCAAAATGATGCTGCCTCCTGTCTCTTCCAGGTTTATCCTCTATGACTTGAGTAGCTTTTACAGGATCAAAACTTGTCTGCATTGGTTTCAGACTTTGTGATTTGTTTTCTTCTGTGAAGAAACTAGACAAACCTGAGTCGTTAGGCTTTGCAGGCAAGGGCTAAGCCATCTTTCCAGCCCTCTTAAATTTTGACTGGATGTGATCCTGTCTTTTTTTTTTTTTTTTTTTTTTTCGAAGTAGGGTCTCACTCTAGCCCAGGCTGACCTGGAATTCACTTTCACTATGTAGTCTCAGGTAGCCTCGAACTCATGACAATCCTCCTACCTCTGCCTCCCAAGTGCTAGGATTAAAGGCGTGCACCACCATGCCCAGCCTGTGTCCTTTTTTCATTGTTTTTTTTTTTTTGCCATTTTGTCATTTCCTCTCTATATCTTCCTATTTCATTCCCTTATGTTCTTACTTTTATTGTTGTCTTACATTTCTTTATATTTAATTTTTAAATTTTATTTATTTATTTAAGAGAGAGAGAAAGGCAGATAGAAAGAATGGGTGTGCCAGGGCCTCTAGCTGCTGCAAACAAACTCCAGATACATACGCCACCTTGTGCATCTGGCTTACATGCGTCCTGGGGAATCGAACCTGAGTCCTTTGGCTTTGCAGGCAAGTGCCTTAACTGCTAAGCCATCTCTCCAACCCTGTATTTACTTTTTTTAAAAAAAATGTATTATTCTAGCCAGGCATGGTGGTGCATGCCTTTAATCCCAGCACTCAGGGGCAGAGGTAGGAGGATTGCCATGAGTTCAAGACCACGTTGAGACTACACAGTGAATTCCAGGTCATCCTGGACCAGAGTGAGACCCTACCTCAAAAAAAAAAGTATTATTTTTATTTATTTGAAAGGGAAAGAAGCAGATAGAGAGCATTAGTGAGAGACTTCCGGTTAAGATGGCGGCGTAGGTACCACGCCAAAGCAGCCTAGGGGGGAAAAAGACCAAAAAAACTCAGCAAAATACACACTTTTACTAAAAAGTGAGGTGTATAGGAAATTGAAGTGGCAGCAGAGAAGTAGAAGAGTTCCAGAGCATCCAGAGCCCGCACAGGCGGGAAAAGCGCCTCCGGCAGCTCGGCCAACCGCCGCGGCCGCAGCGCAGCAGAAAACCGCCAGACTCGACTCGAGCCGCAGGAAAAGCCAGGTGCGGAACTTTCCCCTCACACCGCGCTCTCCGCAACTCGGGAAACGTGAGGGGAGAGCGGCAGCGAGCAGCGGAGGAGCAGACCGCGAGGTAGAAGAACACGTGGAGCAGCGAGACAACCAGAGCAGCCGCGGCTCCCTCCCCTCCCCCACCGCCTGTACCCAGCTCCGCGAACAGAGCAGCGGCCCGGGACCCGGCCACGCCAACTTGGGCTGACAACGGGACCCAAGCAGGAGCAGAGTTCGGCAGCAACATCAGCGGCTCCAGCACCGGTACCAGCGGCCCCAGCAGCAGCAGACCCAGGAGTGGCAGCAGCGGCAGACTCGGCAGCAGCAGCTTCAGGGCGAGCAGTGGCAGTGGACACAGCAGCAGCAGCTTCAGCAGCAGTGGTGGCTTCAGCAGTGGCAGCTACAGCAGCAGCAGAGGCAGCAGCAGCGGCTCAGTTTGCCCCGTAGGAAAAGCAAGTGCCCAGCTCCAGAAATCAGAACAGCAGCCCGACGACCCAGGCAGCAACTTGACTGAGACCAAAATCATCCAAGGTAACTGGGATTGCACCAGGGAAGGGTCTCACTTGGTCACAAGCTGACTTGGATCCCTCAACAGACCAGAAATCTTAACCTCTTTGTTGATAGAGGATCTGGTCGTTATAATAACTACTCTTGCATACATACTCGGGGCTGTTTTTGATTGAATGTGTACAGTGTTTGGTTAAATTTTAGAATCTACCTGTATTTTATTCCACTCAGCCTGCTTGAATACTCCTATAGCAGGGAAACTCAACCCCTAAGAACATCTTTGTAGATACTCTGAGAGTCTTAAGAGCCACACCTAACACCTTAAGGTCCTACCCTGAAAATATATTACATCAAATCAATTGATACAGCAAAGAATACACAGCTAGCTAGAAAATCCAAGCATTAACTTAATCCAAGATGCAAAAATATATACATTATAACACAAGAAACACTAAAAAGCAAGACGATATAAATCCACCTAAAAGTATTAATGCATCAGAAATGTCCTCCAGTGAGAAAGAGTTAGAGGAATGCCTGAGAAAGAGTTCAAAAGAATAATTATAAATATGTTCAAAGAGGTCAAAGAACACATGAAAACAATCAAAGAAGAAATCAAAGAGGAAATCAAAGAGGAAATCAAAGGAATCAAAGAAGAGGCAGGACACCAATTTAATGAAATAAAGAAGGCAATACAAGACATAAATAGGGAAATAGAAATAATAAAGAAAAACCAGTCAGAATTACTAGCAATGAAGAACACAGTTAATGAAATAAAAAACTCTGTAGAAAATATCACCAGTAGGATGGATGAGGGAGAGGACAGAATATCTAAGCTAGAAGACCAGGTGGCAGACCTAATGCAGTCCAACAAAGAGAAAGACAAACTTATAGAAAAGTATGAGTGGGAATTTCAAGATATTCAGGACACTATGAAAAGATCCAATATAAGAATTCAGGGCATAGTAGAAGGAGAAGAACTCCACTCCAGAGGCATAGTAGGCGTCTTCAACAAAATCATAGAGGAAAATTTCCCCCAAATTGGGAAAGAGGTGCCAATACAGATACAGGAAGCCTTTAGAACCCCAGCCAGACAAAACCCAGAAAGAACCTCTCCTTGCCATATTATAATCAAACTTCCAAACCCACACACCACAGAAAAAATATTGAAAGCAGTTAGAGAGAAAAATCAAGTTACCTACAAAAGCAAGCCCATCAGGATTACAGCAGATTATTCAACACAAACTTTTAAAGCCAGACGGGCTTGGAGTGATATATTCCAAGTTCTGAAAGATAACAACTGTCAACCAAGGTTACTTTATCCTGCAAAGTTATCCATTCAAATAGATGGAGAAATAAAGACATTCCATGACAAAAGCAGGTTAAAGGAGTATTTGAAGACAAAACCAGCTCTACAGAAAATACTTGATAGAATCCTCCATGCTGAACAAAAGGAAAAGCACACATATAAGGAACCTAGAAAAAAACAAGCTATACTCAAGTACCAGTTAACAGAAGTGAGCACAGGTAGAACCAGAAACACATACACACAAAAAAATGGCAAACATAAATATACACCTTTCAATAATATCTCTTAATATCAACGGCCTCAATGCCCCAACGAAAAGACATAGATTTGCAGACTGGGTTAAAAAGCAGGATCCTACAATTTGTTGTCTCCAAGAAACTCACCTTTCTACAAAGGATAGACATTATCTTAGGGTGAAAGGTTGGAAGACGGTGTTTCAAGCAAATGGGCCTAGAAAACAAGCAGGGGTTGCTATCCTAATATCAGACAGGGTAGACTTTAGTCCGACGTTAGTCAAGAAAGATAAGGAAGGTCACTTTATATTGATTAAGGGCACACTCCAACAGGAGGACATTACAATCCTAAACATATATGCACCTAACATGGGGGCTCCCAAATTCGTCAAACAAACACTATTAGAACTAAGGTCACAGATAACACCAAACACAGTGGTGGTGGGTGACTTTAACACCCCACTCTCATCAATTGACAGGTCATCCAGGGAAAGAATAAACAGAGAGGCATCTGGACTAAATGAGGTCATAGAAGGAATGGACCTAACAGATATATACAGGACATTTCATCCAAAGGCTGCAGAATATACATTCTTTTCAGCAGCACATGGAACATTCTCTAAAATAGACCATATATTAGGACACAAAGCAAATCTTAACAAATTCAGGAAAATTGAAATAATTCCTTGCATTCTATCTGACCACAATGGAATTAAACTACAAATCAGTAGCAAGAAAGCCTATAGAGCATACACAAAATCATGGAAACTAAACAATACACTACTAAATGATGAGTGGGTCAATGAAGAAATCAAAAAGGAAATCAAAAAATTTATAGAGTCAAATGATAATGAGAACACAACATACCAAAATCTCTGGGACACAATGAAGGCAGTTCTAAGAGGTAAATTTATAGCCTTAAGTGCCTATATTAAGAAATTAGAAAGGTCGCAAGTAAACGACTTAATGCTTCGCCTTAAAGCCTTGGAAAAAGAAGAACAAGGCAAACCAAAAATCAGTAGACGGGAAGAAATAATAAAGATTAGGGCAGAAATTAATGAAATAGAAACAAAAAGAACAATCCAAAGAATTAATGAAACAAAGAGTTGGTTCTTTGAAAGGATAAACAAGATTGATAAACCCTTAGCAAATCTGACCAAAAGAAAGAGAGAAGAGACGCAAATTAATAAAATCAGAGATGAAGAAGGTAACATCACAACAGATTCCAGAGAAATTCAAAAAATCATAGGGACATACTATAAAAGCATATACTCCACAAAGTATGAAAATCTGAAAGAAATGGATGATTTCCTTGATCTATATGACCTACCTAAATTAAATCAAAATGAGATTAATCACTTAAATAGACCTATAACAAACATGGAGGTCCGAACAGTTATCAATAATCTCCCAACTAATAAAAGCCCAGGCCCGGATGGATTCACTGCTGAATTTTACCAGACTTTTAAGGAAGAGCTAACACCATTGCTTCTTAAGCTTTTCCAGGAAATAGAAAAAGAAGGAATTCTACCAAACTCCTTCTATGAGGCCAGCATCACCCTGATACCAAAACCAGGCAAAGATAGAACAAAAAAAAGAAAATTACAGACCAATCTCCCTCATGAACATAGATGCAAAAATTCTCAACAAAATATTGGCAAACAGAATACAAGAGTATATCAAAAAGATCATTCACCCTGACCAAGTAGGCTTTATCCCAGAGATGCAGGGATGGTTCAACATACGCAAATCTCTAAATGTAATACATTACATAAACGGGTTGAAGGACAAAAATCACATGATCATCTCATTAGACGCAGAGAAAGCATTTGACAAAATCCAACATCCCTTCATGATAAAAGTCCTACAGAGACTGGGAATAGAAGGAACATATCTCAATATAATAAAGGCTATTTATGACAAGCCTACAGCCAACATATTACTAAATGGGGAAAAACTGGAAGCTTTTCCACTAAAATCAGGAACAAGACAAGGGTGTCCACTGTCCTCACTTTTATTTAATATAGTTTTGGAAGTCTTAGCCTTAGCAATAAAGCAAGAGACACACATAAAAGGGATACAAATTGGAAAGGAAGAAATCAAGTTATCATTATTTGCAGATGACATGATTCTATACATAAAGGACCCTAAAGACTCTACTAGCAAGCTGTTAGAGCTGACCAAAACCTACAGCAATGTAGCAGGATACAAAATAAATACACAGAAATCAGTAGCCTTCATATATGCTAACAACAAACACACAGAGGATGAAATCAGAGAATCACTCCCATTCAAAATTGCATCAAAAAAAATAAAATACCTTGGAATAAACCTAACCAAGGAAGTAAAGAATCTATACAATGAGAACTTTAAAACACTCAAGCGAGAAATTGCAGAAGACACTAGAAAGTGGAGAAACATCCCTTGTTCCTGGATTGGAAGAATCAATATTGTGAAAATGGCAATCTTACCTAAAGCAATCTACACATTTAATGCAATCCCTATCAAAATTCCAAAGGCTTTCTTCATGGAAATAGAAAAAACAATCCAAAAATTCATTTGGAATCACAAAAAACCTTGAATATCTAAAATAATACTGAGCAACAAAAAAGAGGCTGGTGGTATCACCATACCTGATTTTAACCTATACTACAGAGCCATAGTAACAAAAACAGCATGGTACTGGCACAAAAACAGACATGTAGATCAGTGGAACAGAATAGAGGACCCAGATGTAAGCCCAAGTAGCTATAGCCACCTGATATTCGATAAAAATGCCAAAAATACTCATTGGAGAAGAGACAGCCTCTTCAGCAAATGCTGTTTTGAAAACTGGATATATATCTGCAGAAGGATGAAAATAGATTCTTCTCTCTCGCCATGCACAAGAATTAAGTCCAAATGGATTAAAGACCTTAACATCAGACCGGAAACTTTGAAACTGCTAGAGGAAAAAGTAGGGGAAACCCTTCAACATATTGGTCTTGGCAAAGACTTTCTGAATACAACCCCAATTGCTCAGGCAATAAAACCACAGATTAACCACTGGGACCTAATGAAATTACAAAGATTTTGTACTGCAAAGGACACAGTGAAAAAAGCAAAGAGGCAACCTACAGAATGGGAAAAAATCTTCGCCAGCTATATATCTGATAGAGGATTAATATCTAGGCTATACAAAGAACTCAAAAAGTTAAATAATAAGGAATCAAACAAGCCAATCAAAAACTGGGCTATGGAGCTAAATAGAGCATTCTCAAAGGAAGAAATACGAATGGCATATAAGCATCTAAAAAAATGTTCTATGTCACTAGTCATCAGGGAAATGCAGATTAAAACTACATTGAGATTCCATCTCACTCCTGTCAGATTGGCCACCATCATGAAAACAAATGATCATAAATGTTGGCGGGGATGTGGAAAAAAAGGAACTCTTCTGCACTGCTGGTGGGAATGCAATCTGGTCCAGCCATTGTGGAAAACAGTGTGGAGGTTCCTAAAACAGCTAGAGATTGATCTACCATATGACCCAGCTACAGCACTCCTAGGCATATATCCAAAGGACTCATCTCATTTCCTTAGAAGTACATGCTCAACCATGTTTATTGCTGCTCAATTTATAATAGCTGGGAAATGGAACCAGCCTAGATGTCCCTCAACAGATGAGTGGATAATGAAGATGTGGTACATTTATACAATGGAGTTCTACTCAGCGGTAAGGAAAAATGAAGTTATGAAATTTGCAGAAAAATGGATGGACCTGGAAAGTATTATACTAAGTCAGGTAACCCAGGCCCAGAAAGCCAAGCGCCACATGTTCTCTCTCATATGTGGATCCTAGCTACAGATGACTGGGCTTCTGCGTGAGAATGAAAATACTTAGTAGCAGAGGCCAGTAAGTTAAAAAGGAGACATAAAGGGTAGAGAGAGCATTAGTGTGCCAGGGCCTCCGGCCACTGTAAACAAACTCCAAACGCCGTAAATGAACTCCAGATGCATGCACCACCTTGTATATCTGGCTCATGTGGGTCCTACCTGGGTCCTTTGGCTTCTAGGAAGTGCCTTAACCACTAAACCACCTCTCCAGTCCTGTATTTACTTTTTAACCTTATAGTGTGCTGTACTGGGCACTTGAACTTTTTTTTTTTTTTTTTTTTTTTTTTTTTTTTTTTGAGAGCGACAGACACAGAGAGAAGTACAGATAGAGGGAGAGAGAGAGAATGGGCGCACCAGGGCTTCCAGCCACTGCAGACAAACTCCAGATGCGTGCGCCCCCTTGTGCATCTGGCTAACTTGGGACCTGGGGAACTGAGCCTCGAACGGGGGTCCTTAGGCTTCACAGGCAAGCGCTTAACCGCTAAGCCATCTCTCCAGCCCCACTTGAACTTTTGATCTCTCTTCCTTTAATATTAAGTATTGTTCTGCCTGTATTCCACAAACGTGCGTTAGTTTTGCTATGCCCTAGTCCTCCCGCCAGAGTTTCTCTGCTATGTTATTTGCCTTGACTTCTGTGTTCTTTTCTCTGAACAAATCTTTGTATTATGTTGTTGATGTTTTTAATTTCACCTAAGACTCTCTTTTAATTGATCAGTTCAATCATCTGTATGTATTGTGTATTGTTATTGATACATTTGAAATTTTACTGTCTTGTTTTGTACCTTCTCTTTACGCTAATTTTGCTTCTTTTTTTTTTTTTTCTCCACTCTATTGGAGTAAGATTCTTTCCCTTCCCTTTGAATCTTGCCATTGGTTTAAAAATTATACTTTCTAGGGCTGGGAGATGGCTCCACGGTTAAAGATGCTTGCTTGCAAAGCCTGCTATCCCAGGTTCAATTCCTCAGTACTCACATAAATCCAGAAGCACCAAGTGCCATAGGCATCTGCACTTTGTGCACTTTGTCTGCAGTGGCAAAATACCCTGGCATGTGCCCTTACTCTCTCTCTCTGTCTCCACTCACTCTCTCTCTCTTTCAAAGAAACAAGTTAAAAAAAAAATTTTTTTTTTTTTTTGGTTTTCCAAGGTAGGGTCTCACTCTAGCTCAGGCTGACCTGGAATTCACTATGTTATCTCAAAGTGACCTGAACTCAGGGCAATCCTCCTACCCCTGCCTCCTAAGTGCTGGGATTAAAAGGTGTACACCACCATATCCAGCAAGTAAAAATATTTTTAATGAAGAAATTATGTTCTCTTTCTCTATCTAATTGATTTCTCCTGAATTTTTAACTTAGCAAAGCTTGAGGAGTCACTAAATTCCCCCCACTACCAAATAGTACTCGGTGCATACATTACTAACCTGAATCTTAAGTATGGTTTGTTTCAATTACATATAATAAAAATAGTAGCTTAAACAAGGCAGAAGGTGATTTCCTACTCACTCAAAAGTAGACAGGAAGTAGCTGCCTGGCTCCCTCTGTCCTGTGAGCCCAGGCCGTTTGAGCTGCAGCCAATAGGAAAAGGATGGGGTTGGACACACTTTCCTCTTCCACTGAGGCTGAAATTACTAGGAAGTGGCTGGCAGTACATTGGCCAATATTAGCCACAGGGGAGGCTGGGAACCTCACCACTTTGCCTACCACAAAGGAGATAGGGAACAGACTTTGACAGGGCAGCCAGCCCCTCTCCACCACAGCCCCCAATCTGGACATAGAACATTCACAGTTTCCAGGCAGGGTTCACCTCACACTCACAGCCATCCTCCCAGCTCAGCATCGCGAATGTCGTCCCTGGTTGTTGGGTGATCAGAATCAGTGGTTGGTGTGGTTTGTATTGCTTGCACTCGCTTAGGTCTGCCCGTGCGGTTACCACTTCCTTTCTCCTGCTTGTGGCATCCTCCCTCCCTCCCTGCAGATGATTCTCTTTCTTCCTGAAGTATGGTGAGAGTGGCCAGTAAGGGCCCGTGGAGAGTAAAACTTTTTTTAATTTATTTTGGTTTGTTTTTATTTACTTATTTGAGAGTGACAGACAGAGAGAGAAAGAGGGAGATAAAGAGAATGGGCACACCAAGGCCTCCAGCCAATGCAAACAAACTCCAGACGCGTGCACTTCCTTGTGCATCTGGCTAATGTGGGTCCTGGGGAATTGAGCCTCGAACCGAGGTCCTTATGCTTCACAGGAAGCGCTTAACCGCTAAGCCATCTCTCCAGTTCAGCTGTCGGATTTCTTTCTAGAATTGTCTTTACTTTCCCTCCCCCTCCCCCACCCTTTTGTGTGTGTGTGTGTGTGATACTGAGAATCAAACCTAGGGTTTCACACATGCTACACAAGTGTTGTAATGCTGAACTACATCCCCAGGCCTCTTTTTACTTCTTATTTTGAGGCAGAGGCTAAGTTGCCCAGGCTGGCCTCGAACTTGCAGTCCTCCTGCCTCAGTGTCTCAAATAGCTGGGATTCCAAACCTGTGTCACCAGACCTGACCCTAAATCTTTTTTATGTTTTATCTTATTTTTTGTTTTTTCAAGCACAGAGAGAGGGAATGGGCATGCCAGGGCCTCCAGCCACTGAAACAAACTCCAGATGCATGCACCACCTTGTGCATCTGGCTTTACGTGGGTCTTGGGGAACCAAAACCAGGCTGTCACGCTGGGCATTCAAGCACCTTTTACCACTGAGCCATCTCTCCAGCCCACTGACCCTGACGCTGGATATCGGTTTAATCAAGTCAAGAAGTGTGCGTTGGCAGTTTTCCCCAGGACCTTTGTGACACCCTGTTCCTCTGGCTCCTGGCTTGCTGCTGCGAATCTGCTGACAACCAAAGGCTGCTTTGGCGGGCAGTGTGTCCTTCTCTCTGGTCGTAGGTATTTTGCAGTCTCACAGTTTTCATGGATTTCATTATATTTGCTGTACTTGGAAAGCATGGAGAGTTTTGAATCGGAGAGTTCATGTCTTTCATCAGCCCTCAAAACTTTCAGTTATTCGTGCGGTGACTGATTTCGCTCCATGATCATCA
The DNA here is from genome assembly GCF_020740685.1 of Jaculus jaculus. NCBI lineage: Eukaryota > Metazoa > Chordata > Mammalia > Rodentia > Dipodidae > Jaculus > Jaculus jaculus. The sequence goes on from NC_059111.1 coordinate 14,938,117, forward strand.
TCGCTTGCTTTAGGCCCAGAGCAACAGGGCTAATCCGTCATGGACTGAAACCTCAGGATGTGTGAGCCAGAGGAACCCTCTTCTTGTCAGGAGTTGACTGTCTCAGAAAACGGGCTGGTACACATGGCATGTCAGCACACACACACACACACACACACACACACACACACACACACACACGAGTCTCCGAGTTCAAGTATCTCTCCTCAAGAGGTCAGAGAAAAAGAGGACAGGAGACAATTGCTGCTTCGGAGTGTGTTTTGGAAGGAAGGAAGGGAGGGAGAAAGAGGAAGGAAGGAAGGAAGAAAGGGAGGGAGGGAGGGAGGGAGGGAGGGAGGGAGGGAGGGAGGGAGGGAAGGAGGGAAGGAAGGAAGGAAGGAAGGAAGGAAGGAAGGAAGGAAGGAAGGAAGGAAGGAAGGAAGGCTGGCTGGCTGGCTGTGGCATTGGTCAGCTAGGCTGGCCCAGGTCTCGCCAGCTGCCACACCTGTGTCCTTCTCTGACAGCTCCACCCCAAGTGCCCCCACGTTCTCTGTGAAGGAACAGGCCTCAAGAGTCTGGCAGTTTTCAGCAAGGGTGTGTAGTTCAGCCAACTGTTTCCCTGAGTTCAAACCTAGCTGAGGAACAAGACTCAGAAATTATCACCTTTGCTTCTATAAACATCCGAATTAGAGAGCAGATTTACATATCTGGCCTTGCTGAGCCCCTGCTCCCCTGAGCCCCAGCCAGAGGTCAGTCCCTGCGACTTCTACTAGAAGTCGGAGACCCGCCCCCCAAGCTCGCAGCTCAGTCCCATCTACCTGCAGCGCTGCTCATCCCTGGAGAGAGCGCGGGAGTGTTGTAACCACAGAGGCTTCCCGAGTGGGGGTGCCAGGGAGGGGAGGTCCCGTCAGTAATCTCTCAGCCCTGGCCTTCCACACAGACAGAGGATGTAGGCATCTTCGCCACTGGACCAGGGTTTCTTCTGTAACCCTCTCTGGGCCCCAGTGGAAGGATTTATTTTATTTTAATATTTTAATTAATTTACTTATTTGCAAGGAGGAAAAAGGAGAATGGGTGCACCAGGGCCTCTAGCCACTGCAAATGAACTCCAAATGCATGTGCCACCTTGTGCTTCTGGCTTTACATGGGTACTAGCGAATTAAACCCAGGTCATTAGGTTTTGCAAGCAAGTGCCTTAACCACTGAACCATCTCCCCAGCCCCCAGTGAAAGGATTTAATTATTTTTTTTATTTATTTGAGAGACAGAGAGAGAATGAGAATGGGCGTGCCAGGGCCTCCAGCCCCACTGCAAATGAACTCCAGACGCGTGTGCCCCCTTGTGTATCTGGCTTACATGGGTCCTGGGGAATCAAACCTGGGTCCTTTGGCTTTGTAAGCAAGCGCCTTAACCGCTAAGCCATCTCTCTGGCACGGGAAAGAGTTTTACTTGGAGATTCTTCTGCTCCTCCATGCTATGCCTCTCAGCAGCAGCCTTATGCCAGCCACCTTCTGACCAGCCTGGGCACGCCAACTCAAGGAAGAGGTGCCCCCAGGGGTGATGGTGATTGAGATCATGTAATTAATATCATAGAAGCTGGCCTGGAGAGATGGCTTAGAGGTTAAGGTGTTTGCCTGTGAAGCCTAAGGACCTAGGTTCAATTCCCTAGTAAGTCAGATGCACAAGATAACACACACATCTGGAGTTTGTTTCCAGTGGCTAGAGGCCCTGGAATGCCCATTCTGTCTGTCTCTCTGCCTCTTTCTCACTTTCTTTCTCTCAAATAAATAAAGCAAACAAAAATTTATGTATAGAAAAAAAAATTGCAACAGGAGCTAGAGTAATGGCTCGGTGGATAAAGCGCTGCATGGATCCCCAGTACCCGTGAAACAGCCAGGCACAGCAGTACCACGTGACCCCAGTGCTGGGGAACAGAAGAGTCTTGGGGCTCGCTGGCCAGCTGCACTGAACCAGTGAGAGCCCAAGGACCTAGGTTCAATTCCCCAGTATCCACATAAAGCCAGATGTACAAGGTTGTACATAATATTTGGAGTTCCTTTGCAGTGGCTAGAGGCCCTGGTTTTCTCCCTCTCTCTCTCTTTCTCTCTCTCTCTCTCTCTCTCCCCTCTTTCTCTCTCTCAAATAAACAAATAAATATAAATTTAAAAGAAAGAAAGAGGGCTGGAGAGATGGCTTAGCAGTTAAGGCACGAGCCTGTGAAGCCTAAGGACCCAGGTTTGATTCTCTACATCCCACGTAAGCCAGATGCACATGGTGGCACTTGTGTCTGGAGTTCATTTTCAGTGGCTAGAGGCCCTGGCATGCCCATTCTCTCTCTGTCTCTAATAAACAAACAAATAAAAATAAATCTTTAAAAAAAAGTGTTTGCAGTGGCTAGAGGCCCTGATGCACTCATATAAGAAGAAAGAAAGAGAGAGAGAGAGAGAGAGAGAGAGAGAGAAAGAAAGAAGAGAAAAGAAAAGAAAAGAAAGAAAAAATAAATAAATAAGATGGGGACTGGAGAGATCACCCAGTGGTTAGGGCACTTGACTACAACCTAACGACTTAGGTTTGAATCCCGGTAGCCATGTAAACAAATCGGTGCATACATCTGGAGTTCATTTGCAGCCTGGAACTACAGAGTGATGAACATTGAACATTCAGCATCAACCTCTGGCCCCCACATGCACACACACATACACATACACACATGTACAAATACACATATATACACATGTATACACGAGCGTGAATATAGTCACACCGCACACACAAAATGGTAACAATGGAATGCTTTGTTACGTAAAAATCAATGCCGGACCTCAATATGAATATAGAAAAGAAGTGATACTCTTTAAGTATGAATGTGTTAGTATCATCATAGACACACGCAATTAGCCAACAGCTTTCTCCTGAAGGACTCAAACCTCTGAGAACTGGATCACAGGAGAGTAGCCACCTTAAGTCTGCAGTAGCCTTCACTTTACCTCTGCATAGTTGCCCTCAGTGCAGTGTCCAGGAGGGCCTGATTCACCCAGCCAAGGCAACCATTGGGGATGATTTTAAAAGGAGGTTTCGCCATTGACAGTGTTTGCATTCATTGCCTGTGGTGAACGTAGTACTCAAGGCTTTGGACACTGACGCCGGCAGGCACTCAGCATGGCCTTGGCCACCCGTCACCTCCCTGCTATCACCTGACCAGCCAAGGCCAGGGGCAGGAAGAGGCAGTTATTGTGCCAGGCCCTTGGTGGTATGCACACACCATTTTATACAGAGCTGTGGACACCACCACCCTAAGTGTCTTCAAGCAGTCAGTGCCCTCTTCAATGCCAACCTGCGAATCGGAAGTTCATAATAGGCAGATTTAACAAGTTGACTGACTGCTCCAAGCCCTGTGAAAAATATAATGAAAGGCACTCATTGTAACACTTGGAATTGAGCATAGCTGAGTGTATTTTATTTTGATTACTTAAGGTTTTTTAAATTTTTATTTATTTATTTGAGAGCGACAGACAGAGAAAGAGGCAGACAGAGAGAGAGAGAGAGAATGGTTGCACCAGGGCCTCCAGCCACTGCAAACAAACTGCAGACGTGTGCACCCCCTTGTGCATCTGGTTAATGTGGGTCCTGGGGGAATCGAGCCTTGAACCGGGGTCCTTAGGCTTCACAAGCAAATGCTTAACCACTAAGCCATCTCTTGAGCCATATTACTCAAGTTTTTAAGAATACTGAGTAAAGCATGTCTTTACAGAATTGGAGTGAAACATCTGTCGAGGCCCAACAATGCCTCCCACCCAGTGGCTCCACAGGTTTCAGGTCTCCATTAGATCCTAACAGCTCACCATCAGTGGTGAGAAGGGAAGATGCATTGAGCCTTCAAGCAAGCCTCACAGGCTCTGTGAGGAAGGGAAAATGAGGGGCAGCTGACCTGGCCTGTCGCCTGCCCCCAGCATCTCATACCACCACTTATAGGCGTCCACCTGACTACTTAGCAGCCCCTGCAGGCTCACATCAGTGGCTTGTCAGCTGCCACGAGTTTGGGGTGTGGCTGGGGTACCTGGGCCAGGCTCACCTGCCCACACAGGGTCCTTAGCACCCTCCCCCACACCCACATAGTGTCCTTGATCAGTGCGATGGTTAACTTCTGATTACCAACTTGACAGGATGTAAAATCACCATGGAAACAAATGTCTAGGCATGTCTGTGAGGGATTTTCTAAATTAGGTTAATTGAGATGGGAGGAGCCAACTTAACTGTGGTTGGCATCATTCCATGGGCTGGGGTCCTGGACTGTATAAAAAGGAGAGAACAAGGGCTGGGCAGATGGCTTAGTGGTTGGGCACTTGCCTGTGAAACCTAAGGACTCTGGTTTGAGGCTCCATTCTCCAGGACCCACGTTAGCCAGATGCACAAGGGGGCGCACACATCTGAAGTTCGTTTGCAGTGGCTGGAGGCCCTGGCGCACCCATTCTCTCTCTGTGCCTGTCACTCTCAAATAAATAAATAAAAATTTAAAAAGGAGAGAACAAGCTGAGGACCAGCATCCATTGCTGTCTCCTTCCTGACTGTGGACGCTATGTGACCAGCTGCTTCATGCTGGGCCACCATGCCTTCCCCACCATGAGGACTTGTAGTAAGCCAAAATAAGCCCTTCCTCCTGATTTTTTGTCAGGGATTTTTTTTTCCCCCAGCAATAAAAAAAGAAGTAACTAGTAAGCTGGGCATGGTGGCTCACATATCCTCTACCCTACCCCACGCTGAGGAGAAAGGACAGTGTCATGTCTGGGGAGGTTGGGCTCTGCAGGGGCAATGGAGAGGTCTGGCTCGTGGCTTTGGACAGGCTCTTTGATTTCATGCCTCGATGTCCTCATCTGAAGTGGGAGTAGTGGGAATATGTGATCGAGTTGCTAGATGTTAAATAATTAACGGTGCCTGGCACATACAAACCTGACTAGGGAGGATACAGGTATGCCTTTTCTTCACCCTAACCTTACTGTCAGTTAAAAAACAGTAAAGGGGCTGGGCGTGGTGGCACACGCCTTTAATCCCAGCACTCAGGAGGCAGAGGTAGGAGGATCACCATGAGTTCAAGGCCACCCTGAGACTCCATAGTGAATTCCAGGTCAGCCTGGACTAGAGTGAGACCATACCTTGGAAAACAAAACAAACAAACAACAAAAAACAGTTAAGGGCTAAAGAGATGGCTCAGCAGTTAAGGCGCTTTCCTGCAAAGCCTAAGGACCCAAGTTCAATTCCCCAGTGCCCATGTAAGCCAGATGTACAAGGTGGCAGGCACATGCGCACAAAGTGGCGCATGCATCTAGAGAGTTTGATTCACAGTGGCTGGAAGCCATTCTCTCAAAAACAAAATAATAAATATAGCTGGAGAGGTGGCTTAGCACTTAAGGCACTTGCTGGCAAAGCCTAAGGACATAGGTTTGACTCCCTAGAACCTACGTAAGCCAGATGCACATGGTGGTGCATGTGTCTGGAGTTCATTTGCAGAAGCTGAGACCCTAGTGCGCCAATTCATTCTTTCCCTGTCTCCTTTCAATCTCCCCACCCCCGCTCTCAGATAAATCAATAAAAAATAAAAATCAGTTGAGCAGAGCTGGAGAGATGGGTCAGTGGTTAGCTTGCCCGCAAAGGCTAAGAACCTAGGTTTGATTCCCCAGTGCCCATGTAAAGCCAGATGCACAAAGTGGTGCGTAATCTGGAGTTCATTTGCAGTGGTCAGCAGCCCTGGCATGCCCATTCTCTCTCTTTGCCTGTCTCTCTCAAATAAAATATTTTTAAAAATCAGTTGAGGGGGCTGGAGAGATGGTTTAGCAGTTAAGGCGTTTGCCTACAAAGCCAAAGGATCTGGGTTCAATTTTCCAGGACCCACATAAGCCAGATGCACAAGGGGGGGGCACATGCTTCTGGAGTGTGTGGTGGCTGGAGATCCTGGTGTGCCCATTCTCTTTCTCTCCCTCCCTCCCTCCCCCCCCCTCAAATAAATAAATAAATAAATTTTTTAAAAAGATCAGTTGAGCCAGGCATGTGGCTCACACCTTTAATCCTAGCACTCGGGAGGCAGAGGTAGGAGGATCTCTGTGCGTTCAAGGCCACCTAAGAATACATAATGAATTCCAGGTCATCCTAGAGTGAGACCCTACCTCAAAAAACCAAAACAAACAAACAAAAAATCAGTTGCGTGCCTACAATGTACAGTGTACCCTATAAGGAGTAGGAAGGTCAGACCCGCCGTGCCTGACCTCGGGGAACACCAGCAGTCAGACTACAGGTGGCATGGTGTCTTCCACCGAGGAAGAGGGCCCTGGGTTCAAACCCTAACTCTGCCACCTTGCTCTGCCCTTGCCCACATCATCAGGTTTCCAGAGCCTTCGTTTCCTTTGTCTGAAAAGTGGGGTTCTGGGGGCTCAGGTTGGCCATGCGCAGTGTGGGGCATCCAGCCGGTGCAGTGAGTGCTTTGTACCCCTCCGTACAAAGTGTGTGCATTGCTTCCCCATGCCACCGGTTCTGCATGAAGGGCTGCCGTGTGCTAGGTATTGTATGAGGCCCTGAAGCCACAGCAACATGTTATCAAATGATCCAACTGTGTGTTGTTCGTGTGTGTGTGTGTGTGTGTGTGTGTGCTATTGCTTCTGGGGTGTATATACACATGTATATGGAAGCCAGAAGACAACCTCAGGTGCTGTTCCTCAAGTACTGTCCATCTTTTTTTTAGACAGGATCTCTCATTGATCTAGAACATGCCTAATTAGACTAAACTAACTGGCTAGCAAGCCCCAAGGATGTACCTGTCTGCGTCACCCCAGTACTGGAATTACAAACACAGTCCATCCACCGCACTATTTTTGTAAATATATTTTATTTATTTATTTATTTCAGAGAGAGAAAGAGAGAGAGAGAGGGAGAGAATGGGCGCATCAGGGCCTCCAGTCACTGCAAACGAACTCCAGATGCATGCACCCCCTTATGCATCTGGTTTATATGAGTCCTGGAGAGTTGAACCTGGATCCTTTGGCTTTGCAGGCAAACGCCTTAACCACTACGCTCCAGATCCCGCAATGAGATTTTTTTCATAGGTTCTGGGGATTGAACTCACGTCCTCATGCTTATAAGGCAAGCACCTCCCCAGCTGGGGCTGTCCTCCATCTCCAAATGCATGATGCTCTTCAGGGAGAAGAAAATGAGAGGACCCCAGAAGGAGAATTCCTGTGTAGGAAGAAACTCTGATCCCAAGCAGGGAGACTGGAGGTGTCACTAAGTGAGCATGGACTGGACAGCTGCTGAGCCTCAGCGGGCACTGACCCCCCACAGCAGGCAGGGTGGAGCCCCACAGACCTGCCATGCCACAGCCACACCACCCCTCCTCCTTTGCCGGTCATACTGGGGGGCTCAGGAGGGTCCCACTGAATTCTCTGCAGGAAGACATGTCATGGCGGTGGAGCGCTGGGTGAGAATTAGGGCCGTCAGCAGAACATTGGAGCGTTGAGGTCCAGGGGCAAGCTGGACATGGTGCCTAGGGGGCAAGAGAAGGTGGCTTAGACAACTACAGCCCCTCTTGATGGCAAAGTGCATGGGCACCAGCGCCCTCCTCCCCTGGAGTGGGTGTGTGCACCAGGTACACTGCCCTGGTGTCTCTGGTGGCTGTAACAGGCTCGTCTCTGGTCACTCCACTGGCCGCACTTTTGGACTCACCCGACCTCTTGCAGCTCCATCCTCGAGCCTCCATGGCATCTCCATCTCTGGTGAAGCGTGTGCCTCACGGCACTTGAGCCCCTGCGAGCTTAACTGTTGCAGCTGATCCTGCAAGAAGGCAGGAAATGGGCCGGAGAGATGGCTTAGCAGTTAAGGCGTCTGCCTGCGAAGCCTAAAGACTCCAGGTCCCACATAAGCCAGATGCACATGGTGGTGCGTGCGTCTGGAGTTCTTTTCAGTGGCTAAAGGCCCTGGCATGCCCATTCTGTCTGTCTGTCCATCTCTCTCTATCTATCTCTATCTCTCTCTCTCATTATCTCTATCTCTTTCACACTGTCTCTCAAATAAATAACTAAAAATAAATCAGACAAAGAAGGCAGGAAATGAGAGCCTCCACTGACTGCTGAAGAGACCAGGAAGACACTGTGGAGCCCCAGCCTGGCCTCCACCCCACCAGCGCTGCTGTTTCACCGTCTCCTCCAGTGCTTCCTGCCTCACACTCCCCTCTCAGGCCTCCCCCTGAGGCCAGCCAGCACGTGCAAGGGCCTGGGGACAGAACCTGGTGCCTGGGTCACTCCCTTGAAGGGTAGCACATTCCTTCAGCCAAACCCAGGAGTTGGGGAGTCAGCGGGCAGACCAGGGCCAGTGTCTCCACAGAGCCAGGAGGCCAGCAGCCTGGTGGTCACTCTGCTCAACTACAGAACTACAGAGCACGCGGGGGTAGTGCTGCCCACAGAGCGGCCATCAGCCCTTCCTGTGACACAGAGGAATGTCTCCACTCCCCTCCTGCAGTTCTGCTTGGCTTATTCCTGAACAGATGATACCAGTGATGGAGCATATGGCCCCAAAGTCACCCAGCATTCTGGGAAAGTGACACTGTGTTACCCTGGGCTTGGGGGGAAGGGGCCATGGCTCCTGAGCACAGCTTCTCCCTTTGTTCTTCAGAAGGGCACAAGGTCACCTCTCCTGAGTCTCTGGAAGAGAAAGTATGTACACTTGGACTTCAGGAAGGATTTCTCTGTCTAGGCAGCCATTCGAGAAAGCACATGGAGGGTGGGCAGGGTACGGGGAAGAGAACATACGGAAGGCAATATGGAGTGGCTCTTGCCTCAGTCCCCCGCCCCCAGGTCTACCACCCACAGGAACCTACACAACATGGCCTCCAGTCTTCCTTCTCCAGGGGCTTCCCTCCTTTGTCAGGAACCCCTTGCACTTATGACAGGAGGCCCCAGAGTGCCATGAACAGTCATAGGGTACCAGCTAGGCTCTAGGCCTGGCTCTACCATGCTCTTGGAAACCCACTCCCTGGGCCAGGCACCCTCCAGACTGTCCACCCCTCTGCCAGTGGCGTGTGCCCCCGAGCTACAACTGTGCGGGACCACCCAGAGACAGTCTCCCTTACCTTAGTTGGGAAGGCCGCATACAGGAACATCAGCCCAGGAGGAGAGGTCCAGGCAGGCCTTCCTCCCACCCCCCACCTGGTCCTCCACAGATTTGGTTCAGGTGCTGAGGCAGGGGCACTTCTCTACGCGATGGAGAGAGGTGATGAAGCCTGACAGTCCAAGCGCATCCCCAGGTGCCAGGGCTACAGGTCACAGCCCCAAAGTCCTGCCAGCTAGCAGGTGGGGCAGAGGACCCCAGAGGGACTTAAAAAGCTGCAGGGCAAAGGAGGGCAGCAGAGAGCCTTCATCTCCCATCTTCCATGGAAGCTACAAAAGTTTCTGCTGCCAAGTTTTTGGTAGGTCACGAAGCCACCAGGTGCAAATTCCTGAGCCCAGAGGCCACTTCATAAGAACTATGGAAGAACGCATCCCTGTCTTCCTCCGTCTTTCCTTTGACCAGTGGCCTGGGCAGTCCTGTTGTCTACCCCTCCTTTCTTCTGGCCTTCCTTGGGAATGCCCAGGACACCCCCGAGATCGTGACTCTTGATCCTGGCGTTTCAGAACAGAGAGGAGAACGCTGGCTAAGTATAACCTGGCCTGTCTGGAGGCTAAGTAGGTTAGAACTGTGCAGGCAGAACTGGCCCCTCTAAGTCCAGCCCCGTCCCCTGAACCGTCACACCTCGCAGATTATTCCTCTTCTGTCTTCCCTCTCCTGGTGATGTTTCGCTTCCCTTCAATTGCACTGTGTTTTATTTGCAGAGAGCTGGAGACTAATGGGGATTGACAGTGCCGTGACAAGATGATTCTTTGGTCTCTGGGCAGCAACTGTACCGGAAAGCTGGCCACCCAGAGGCCTCGACTTTAGTAGCTAAGGCTGAGGAAAGGCCAGGCAGAGCCTAGACTTAAGAAAGGCTTAAAGGGCTGGAGAAATGGCTCAGTGGTTAAGGCTGTTACCTACAAAGCCTAAGGGCCCAAGTTCAACACCCCAGGACCCACATAAAGCCAGATGCACAAACTGGCACATGCATCTGGAGTTCATTTGCAGCAGCTGAAGGCCTTGCTGCACCCATTCTCTCTGTCTCTCTTCTCTCTATCTCCCTCTCTGCTTGTAAACAAATTAATTAAATATTTTTTAAAAAATGAAAGGCTTGGGCTGGAGGGATGGCTTAGTAGTTAAGGCGTTTGCCTGCAAAGCAAAAGGATCCAAGTTTTATTCCCCAGGACCCCCATTAGCCAAATGCACAAGGGGGCACATGCATCTGGAGTTCATCTGCAGTGGCTGGAGGCCCTGGTGCACCCTTTCTCTCTCTCCCTCTTCCCTCTTCTCTGTCAAATGAATAAATAAAATATTTTTTTTTAAAAAATGAAAGCCTTGCTGGGCGTGGTGGCACACGCCTTTAGTCCCAGCACTCGGGAGGCAGAGGTAGGAGGATCGCCATGAGTTCAAGGCCACCCTGATACTACTTAGGGAATTCAAGGTCTGCCTAGGCTAAAGTGAGACCCTACCCCGAAAAACCAAAAAAAAAAAAAAGGCTTAAGGAGCTTTCTGGAAAAGGTAGCAGAGATGCTAACCAGTGGACCAGACCACAGATAGATCATGGCCCACCTCAGACCTCAGCAACACAGGCTGGGGAATGGGGCTGAGGCTGCCTTCCCTACCACATAGAGTTACTAAGAAAGAGAAATCAATCGTGGAGAGATGGCCTAACGGTTGAGGCGCTTGCCTGCAAAGCCAAAGGACCCAGGTTCAATTCCCCAGGGCCCACGTAAACCAGATGCACACGGTGGCGCATGCGTCTGGAGTTGGTTTGCAGTGGCCAGGAGCCTGGCGCATCCTTTCTTTCTCTCTCCCTCTTGAATAAATAAATAAGTAAAAATAAATTTTGTTTAAAAAGGGAAAGAGGAAGGAGGGAAGGAAGAAAGGAAGGAGGGAAAGAAGGAAGAGCCAACTGGAAAGAGGCCTTGGAATGTGTAGAGATGCCTGGTCTCGGGACTGCTGTCACATCTGCTGCTCTCCCCCGCTCCAGGGTCACCCATTCATCATGCAGTTCAATGATGGCAACTCCACGGTGGTGTCCATGTGGGTGTGCAGGGAGCTGGAGGAGAGACGGAGCCAACAGGGGCCCTCATGAAGCATCAGCGGGACGTCAGGACCAACCTCCGACGTGGCAGCCTACCACTGGCCCATCTCTGTTTGCCACCTGCACCAGAAGAGCTTTGCTGGGCACAGCTTCCTGCCTTCACTGTCTCCCTGCCCGGGGAGCCCTCGGGGGGCCAATCTTTCACCCTCGGTCTGGGGGCACTGACTGTGGCGGGACAGACGGGCACTGAGAATGGAAGTTCCTCCGCCACCCTCCCCCGCCTTCCGTTTCCCGAATCTTGTCTGTAAAAGGTCAGGCCTGTCAGCTGCACTGTAGGGAATAAAAGTATTACTTCTTCGGACTGCATCTGTTCAGTGACTCTGACACACACCTGAGCGCAGGTCTGTACACGGGCAAGGACACATGTGACCAGGCCTGACCTTTTACAGACCTGCAAGGCCACATGTGTAGCTCGGTGAGGCGGTCCCTGACCCAGCCTAGCTGACATGTGAGACATCAAGGCTCAGAGGAGCCTAGAGCAAGCCTCCCACAGCAAGATGCTCGGGCGGGGGGGGGGGGGGAGGACTAGACCCGAGACCTTGGGGCCACTGGCAGCCAAGGAGGAGGCAGAAGTCCAAAATCCCCACCCTGCCACCAGCTCCTCCTCCACCACGGTCCCTCTGCCAGTGGCACGTGCCCACTACACTTCTCTCCCCACGCTGCCTCAGGTAATCCTGTGACTGCCCCTCTTCGCGGGGGAGAGATGGGGACTGAGAGGCCGATTTTCACCTGATCTAAGGGACAGGCCAGCACATCCGAAAGCAAGCTCCTGACCTCCCACCAAAACCCTCCTCACATTGCTTTTCTGGCTCAGCTGATGGTAGCCGTGTCCCAATGCCACGCAAGAACGTTGGTGAGAAATGCCTTTTATCCCAGCACTCGGGAGGCAGAGGTAGGAGGATCACTGTGAGTTCGAGACCAGCCTGGGACTACAGAGTAAACCTGGACTAGAGTGAGACCCTACCTTGAAACCTCCCACAAAAAGCAACAGTGCTAGTAAGACTTGCTTCCCACCCTCCCTCTCTCGTTTTCCTAGTTATTATTATTAGTTTTTCAAGGTAGGGTCTCACTGTAGCCCAGGCTGACCTGGAATTCACTATGGAGTCTCAGGGTGGCCTGGAACTCACGGCGATCCTCCTACCTCTGCCTCCCGAGTGCTGGGATTAAAGGCATGTGCCACCACGCTGGCTCCCCTTATTTTTTACTTAATTTATTTTTCCCCCTTTTATGTGGTGCTAGGGATGGAACCCAGGTCCTTGCGCATGCTAAGCAAGCCTCACCCCACTGTGACAGTAGCCTGCCACCAGACTCCTGCTCTCACCTCCCTGCAGACACTTGGAGGCTTCTATATCACAACAAACAAACAAACAAGCCAAAGACCCAGCAACAGCCTGCATGATCTATTCTGTCTGACCCCACCATCCCTGACTGTAGCCTCCGTTGCCCCCAGCTCTCCCTTTGCGGCAGCCAGCCCTCCTCCTTGGTGCTCAGTGAACCTCCAGGCACGATCCTACCTAAGGAGTACAACAAAGACATCTAACCACCAAGAGTGCCCTCCCTCCCTCCCTCCCTCCCTCCCTCCCTCCCTCTCTCTCTCTCTCTCTCTCTCTCTCTCTCATCTATCTTATCTAGGCACGACATCTCCCAGCACCTCCTGCACTAGACATAAGTCGTGGGACTAGATCCTCCACGGAACGAGAATGGCCGGGAGCTCCGGCTGTACATCCAGGCCATGTCCATCCCTCCCGCTAAAGGAAACAGACCAGCACAAGGGGAGGTGGGAAGCTGGGAGCCTGAATCCCTGAGTCACCACATGAGGGGCAGAGCCTCCTGAGGAGCGCCCGCAGCAGGGCACTAACACAGCTGGGGATAGTCTGTACTTTCTGGACTTCCTTGTTACTTTGGTTTTAAATGTCTTATTTATTCATTTATCTGAGAGAGAGAGAGAATGGGCACGCCAGAGCCTCCAGCCCTTGCAAACGAACTCCAGATGCACGCACCACCTCGTGCATCTGGCTCACGTGGGTCCCGGGGAATCCAGCCTGGGGCCTTAGACTTCACAGGCAAACGCCTTAACCACTAAGCCATCCCTCCAGCTCCTATCACGTCATCTAATGCAATGTTGTAGACCGCTACACGCTGCTGGGATCAACTTCCAAACAGACACAGTTTGTGGAGGAATGGGTTTATTGAAGCTTCCAGATCCAGGGGCAATTCCATAATGACAAAAGAGGCCGGGCCCCTTTCACAGACCCAAGCAGAGAGAAAGACCAACACAGCAGTCAGCCAGCCAGCGCCACAGAGAAGTCCGCAGCCTCAGCACACAGCAGGGACTCAGGCAGAGCTCAGCCTGCACATGCGCCTTTAGGCTGGAAGCAGATCTGCTCCCAGTAACACCATTGGGTTGGACCCCAAGATCTGCTGCCAGTGATACCTCCTCCAAGCGGGCAGCTGGAAATCCAAGTTTTAATTTAAAAAAAAAAAAAATGGGCTGAGAGATGGCTTAGCAGCTAAGTGCTTGCCTATGAAGCCTAAGAACCCCGGTTCGAGGCTCAATTCCCCAGGACCCATATAAGCCAGAAGATGCACAAGGGGGCGCACGCATCTGGAGTTCGTTTGCAGTGGCTGGAGGCCCTGGTGCACCCATTTTCTCTCTCTCCCTCTTTCTCTCTGCCTGTTGCTCTGAAATAAATAAAAATTTAAAAAAAAAACACTTGAGTCTATTGGGGGACATAACATTCAAGCTGCCACATGTAGTTCTTTGGCTTTTGCTGCCTAGTATACTCTTCCTCCCTCTTCCGTCCCCAATCACATGGCCTGCTTCACTCTGCAGATCGTCACGCGACTGGCCCCCACCAATGAAACGCATCCCTCCTCCCCGCCCCAACCCCAGCTGCCAGCCCTCAGGCGCGCCGTGTGCCTCCATCTCATTGGTAACTGACAAACCAGTTGCTCCGTTCATTTCCACCTGCCCCATCCTCCCTCAAAATGGAAGCTCCACCAGGGTTGAGACGCTCAGGCTGTCACACCATTTTGCTTGATGGGAAAAAAAAAGCAGCCTGGCCACAGAGATACATGATAAATGTTTGTCGGCCAGATGGCCACCATGGTGGAGGTATCACTTCCCAACCCATGCTGAGTCCAATGCCCTCATGAAATAGCCCATAGGTGAAGCTTCATCGGGTCCTCTAAGGCAAAACTGAGGGTCATTTTTTTTTAATTTTTTTTTTTGTTTTTATTTTTACTTATGTGAGAGTGACAGAAAGAAAAGAGGCAGAGAGAGAGAGAGAAAATGGGTGTGCCAGGGCTTCCAGCCACTGCAAATGAACTCCAGATGCATGCACCCCCTTGTGCATCTGGCTAACGTGGGTCCTGAGGAATCGAGTCTCAAACCAGGGTCCTTAGGCTTCACAGGCAAGTGCTTAACCGCTAAGCCATCTCTCCAGCCCAAGGGTTATTATTTTCGTAAGACGTCAAGGTACCAGCCTGCAGCTGCCCTGGGCCTCAGGCAGAGCTCATGTCACTAAGCACTTGCCATTTTCCAGGCTCTAAGGAGGTCAAAGAATTGGCTGGTGCTGAGACTATGAATACCATACTCCCAGGGCAAGGAGAGCTGCAAGCAGTGTGTGGAATGGGCTTTCCTGGAAAGAGCACCACAGGCCGGGTGCCCTGAGCCTGACCACCCCACCACCTTCACCAGCAAGCACCCACACTTAAAACTCATCCTTGGAGGGACTGGAGAGATGCCTCAGTAGGTAAGTCACTTGCCTACAAAACCTAACAACCCAAGTTTCGATTCCCTAATACCCACATAAAGCCAGATGGACAAAATGGCACATGTACCTGGAGTTAGTTCGCAGTAGCTGAAGGCCCTGGTGCACCTATTCTTTCTGTCTGCCTCTCTTCTATTTCTCTCTGTTTGCAAATAAATAAATAAATTTTTTTCAGGGCACAATGGCGCACACCTTTAATCCCAGCACTTGAGAGGCAGAGGTAAGAGGATCTCTGTGAGTTCAAGGCCACCCTGAGACTACAGAGTGAATTCCAGGTCAGCCTGGGCTAGAATAAAACCTTACCTTGAAAAACCAAACAAATTTTATATATATATGTATTTATATATATATACATATATATATATGTACATGTATTTATATATATATGTATTTATATATATATGTATGTATGTATGTATGTATACACACACACACACACACACACACACACACACACACATATATATAAACACAGGGCAGGAGAGATGGCCTAGCGGTTAAGGCACTTGCCTACAAAGCCTAAAGACCCAGATTTAATTCCCCAGTACCCATATAAGCCAGATACACATGGTGGCACATAGTTCTGGAGTTCATTTTCCATGACTAGAGACCCTGGCATGTCCATTCTCTATCTGCCTCTTTCAGTCCCTCTCTCAGATAAATAAATAAAAATAAATTTAAAAAACTCATCCTTGGGGCTGGAGAGATGGCTTAGCAGTTAAGTGCTTGCCTGTGAAGCCTAAGGACCCTAGTTCAAGGCTCGGTTCCCCAGGTCCCACGTTAGCCAGATGCACAAGGGGGCGCATGCGTCTGGAGTTCGTTTGCAGAGGCTGGAAGCCCTGGCGCACCCATTCTCTCTCTCTCCCTCTCTCTGTCTTTCTCTCTGTGTCTATCGCTCTCAAATAAATAAATAAATAAATAAAAACTCATCCTTGGAGCTAGAGAGATGGCTTAGCAGTTAGAGGTGCTTGTTTGCAAAGCCTGAAAGCCCAATAACATGGGTTTGATTCCCTACTAGCCACGCAAAGCCAGATGCACACAGTAACACTTGCATCTGGAGTTCACTTGCAGTGGCAGGAGGCCCTGGCATGTCCATATTCACTCTCTCCTTCTGCCTCTTTCTCTCTCAAATAAACAGATATTTTTGTTTGTTTGTTTTTATTTATTTATTTTAGAGTGACAGACAGAGAGAGAAAGAGGCAGAGAGAGAGAGAGAATGGGCGTATCAGGGCCTCCAGCAACTGCAGAGGAACTCCAGGCACATATGCCACCTTATGCATCTGGCTAACATGAGTCCTGGGGAACGGAGCCTCGAACCAGGATCCTTAGACTTCACAGGCAAGCGCTTAACCGCTAAGCCATCTCTCCAGCCCCAACAAATAAATTTTTAAAAAAAAACAAAACTTATCCTTGTTCTGAAAGATGCACCCAGTAACCGTCATCCTTGAGTCCCAATTTAGAAGAAGGAAGGAAGAGGAGCAAGCAGGGATTCCAAGCCAGGGGCTGTGCTCAGTGCCACCAACCTGCATGTTCCCCACTACAGTCCTAAGAGGTAGAAGGTTATGTCCTTGCTCTGCACGGCTTGCAGATGGAGATGCAGAGTGACCTGCCAAAGACCACCCAGCCAGTAAGCAGCAAACCACTGTCTGGCACTCAGATTCTCACTCTTTTTTAAAAAAGATAATTTTATAAACTGGGCATGGTGGCACACGCCTTTAATCCTAGCCCTTGGGAGGCAGAGGTAGGAGGATCACCATGAGTTCAAGGCCATCCTGAGACTACATAGTGAATTCCAGGTCAGCCTGGGCCAGAGTGAGACCCTACCTCAAAAAAAAACAAATATATATTTAAAGATATTTTATTTTTCTATTTATTTGAGGTGGGGAGAATGGGCGTGCCAGAGCCTTTAGCCACTGCAAATGAACTCCAGACGTGTGCACCACCTTGTGCATCTGCATTTATGTGGGTACTGGGGAATCAAATCTGATCCTTTGGCTTTGCAGGCAAACTCCTTAACCTCTAAGCCATCTCTCCAGCCCCAGAGTCACTTTTTTTTTTTTTAATTTTTATTTATTTATTTGAGAGCGACAGACACAGAGAGAAAGACAGATAGAGGGAGAGAGAGAGAATGGGTGCGCCAGGGCTTCCAGCCTCTGCAAACGAACTCCAGACGCGTGCGCCCCCTTGTGCATCTGGCTAACATGGGACCTGGGGAACCGAGCCTCGAACCGGGGTCCTTAGGCTTCACAGGCAAGCGCTTAACCGCTAAGCCATCTCTCCAGCCCCCCAGAGTCACTTTGAGCCAGTATTCCAAAAGCCCCTCACCCAGGAACACAAGGATGTGCCACATGCACCTGGCACTCCAAAGGGCCCCAAACTCTAGCATACTAAGATAGTGTATCAGTACTTTTAGCACTCTTCTAGGCCTAGGGCCCAGGTGCTAGGAAGAAGTGACAGAGGAGTGCTCAGCACTGAAACATCTCTATCACAACTTCCATGGCTCAGGGTCCAGTGCGGAAGAGGTGGCAGAAAGAATGTAAGGGCCAAAGGAAGAACAGAATTCCTTACAACGTGCTCCCCCAGACACAAAATGGCCTGGATATCCATGACCTCACAGAGCCTGACACTACCTACACAAGACCATCATAAGAGGAGGAAAAGATGATGACATCAAATTAAAAGAGACTGATTGAGAGGGGGTGGGGACATGATGGAGAATGGAGTTTCAAAGGAGAAAGTGGGGGGAGGGAGAGAATTATCGTGGGCTATTGTTTACAATTATGGAAGTTGTCAATTAAAAAATAAATAAATAATGGGCTGGAGAGATGGCTTAGTGGTTAAGCGCTGGCCTGTGAAGCCTAAGGACCCTGGTTCGAGGCTCGGTTCCCCAGGTCCCACGTTAGCCAGATGCACAAGGGGGCGCACGCGTCTGGAGTTCGTTTGCAGAGGCTGGAAGCCCTGGCGCGCCCATCCTCTCTCTCTCTCTACCTGTCTTTCTCTCTGTGTCTGTCGCTCTCAAATAAATAAATAATTAATTAAAAATAAATAAATAAAGTAGGTCACAGTAGGCACAGGCCTTGAGGCTTTAAAGCTCCATCCCACTGTTTGTACTCTCTCTTTCTCTCTCTCTCTCTTTCTCTCTCTCTCTCCTTCCTGCCTGCTGATGTAACAAGCCTCCTTCCCACTCCTGCCAACATGCCTTCACCACCATGAAACTTCCCCTTAAAATGATAAGGCAAAAATAAACCCTTCTCTCCCTTCCTTAAGTTGCGTGGGGCCTGGATTTGTTCACAGCAATGAGAAACTTATGCAGGGGGAGGAAGGGAAGAGGCTATTCACAGCAGCTGAGGTAAGGTTCTGCCCCCACTCTTGGGGCAGGTGGCCCCCAAGAACAGCCCTAGACCAGCCCCCAGCTTCTCCTTTGAAGGGATCAGGACCATTCACTTCATGCATCTGGAAATTTCCATCCAGCAGGTAGAAGACACACAGGAAGGAAACGGGCCAAACTAATTTGGCACCAGGTGCTGTGGCAAAGGGGGATCTGAATGGTGATGGGGTCAGGGATTCCTGGGAGGCAAGGAAGGTTGTGGGGATCCCAAGTGAGGAGCAGCAGTTAAACGGCTTAGGACACAGGCCGGGATCCTGGGTCTTTTGGGAACCTGGCTGCCAGATCATGGGACATGGGGCACAGTCAGTAACTCGTCATGGCAAGGTTGCATGATGATGGAAGTTGCTTTGTCAGCCTGTTGCCTTGTCAGGAGGTATCATACCATATATTGTACAATACCAAATCATCATCATCTACCATAGCGTAGCATAGCAAACCATACCACATCGTACCCTATCATACCATACCCATCATATTATATACCTACCATATCATATGATGGTATACCGTACCTCATCATATATCATACCATACCACACCATATCATATCATATCATATCATATCATATCATATCATATCATATACCTACCATATCATATGATAGCATACAATACCACATCATATATCATATCACACCATATCATATCACATTATATCATATACCTGCCATATCATATGATAGCATACAATACCACATCATATCTTATCATGCCATGTCGTACCACATTATGTCATATCATGATCCATAGAGTGCTTAGAAACCAAGCCAGATGCTGAAAGGAAAGGGAATGGGGGCGGCAGGGCACAGCGTGGCGTCCCGCACACAACCTGGGCCGGCAGGAATCACGGAGGGCGACGATAACATGGCACAGGGAAAAGAGCAGAGCGAACCCTCCTAATGACAAATTTTCTGCTGAACAGCCACAAATATCCGTGGTGACTTTGGACACAGTCTGAAAAAGACTTTGTCCCCTCCCTTGGCGGCACCATTTGTCTTGTTTTGAAGCCCGGAGATTGCAGGCAGGAACTTACCGGCGAAAGTTTGTCTTAATTGTTGTGGTGTCACCGCCTCTCTGGCAGATACCAGCACGATGAACGAGTCGATGGGGCTGAGCCCTCCAGCTCCTTCTTCTAAAGTGAGACAAATGTTCCTGCTTTGAGCCCAACACTCTATCGGCAGCTCTGTCATTTATTTACCTCCCTAACAGTTTGCATTAACTTGCAGGGGATAAAAAGTCTCTCCTGCCTGCAGACTTACTTAAAGGCAGCCAGTCACAAGAGGTTGCTGGGCCTTCCTAGGAATGCATGCTTTTGGTCTTTTCCCCTACTTTTCTGGGGAGGCAAAGAGGGCCGTGGGGAGAGCAGAAACCCACATTCCAAACAGAAATGCAGGCAGCCAGGTAGGACAGTCCTGAGAAATCCTATCTGCCTTGCAGTGTGTGGAGTGGTCATGACAAATGACCTGCGCCGTGGTCTCCTTTGGTCTTGTGTTTCTTTGTTGGTCATTTGTTTGTTGTTGAGGTAGGGTCTCGCTCTAGCCCACTCTGACCCGGAACTCACTCTGTAGCCCAGACTGGCCTCGAACACACAGTGAACCTCCTACCTCAGTCTTCCCAGGGCTGGGATTAAAAGGCTTGCACCCGTACATACAGCTTAACAGGTACTATTCTGTAACAAAATGAGTTTGGGTTTGTGGTAGTTTTAGTGTAATGCCTTCCATACACTCATGTGTTTGAACACGTGGTCCCCAGAAAAGTGGCGCTATTTGGGAAGGCTGTGGAACCTGTAGGAGGTAGAAGTGTGTCACTGGGGACGGGTCTTGAGGTGCTACAGCCTGGTGCCCCGCTTGTGCTTCTCCCTGTCTCCTGACTTCCTGCTGATGTGATGATGTGACACGGACTTCCTGCTCCTGCCCTGCTCCTCCTGCCACAATGGACTCCACCCTCTGGAACCACGTGCCAAAATAAACTCTTCCCTTCCCTAAGCTGCTCCTGGTCAGGTATTTTGCCCCAACAGCAGGTTTTAGGGGCTTTTATTATTTATACTTATTTTTTTATTTTTATTTTTTGGTTTTTTTGAGGTAGGGTCTCACTCTGGCCCAGGCTGACCTGGAATTCACTACGTAGTCTCAGGGTGACCTCAAACTCACGGCAATGCTCCTACCTCTGCCTCCTGAGGATTTCTTTTAAAAAATAGGTCTTGCTCTGTAGCTCTAGCTGGCCTTAAACTCTTTGTTCATCTCCTTCTGGCTCCTGTGAGTGTTGACATGACAGGATGCACCACCATTCCTGGCTTTGTTTGTTTTGGGTTTTTGGTTCTCCAAGGTAGGGTCCTGCTCTAGCCCAGGCTGACCTGGAATTCACTATGTAGTCTCAGGCTGGCCTCAAACTCACAGCAATGCTGCTACCTCTGCCTCCCAAGTGCTAGGATTAAAGGCGTGTGCCACTGTGTCCAGCCTCATAGCTAGCTTTTTTGTTTTAAAAATATTTGAAACCTCCTGGTCGAAATCACTCACCAAAGCAGGAGAGAGACAGATTCAGTGTGATCTGAGTTCTAGTCTTCCTTCTATACTGACTCACTGTGTGACCCTGGGTGGGATGCCTAACCCTCTCTGAGTCTCAATTTCCCACTGGTAAAATAGATAATGACAGTTGCATGAGGACCTGAGTTCAGATCCCCAGAACTCATGTAAATGCCAGTATGGCAGTGCATGCCTGATGAAAACAGAAGGACACCTGGCACTTTCTGGTTATCCAGCTGCATCAGTGAGCTCTGTGCTCAGTGAGAGAGCCTGCCTCAAAGTAAGATGGAGAATCATTGAAGAAGACATCTGAAGTCAATGTCTGGCCTCCACACACATGCACACACACATAAACATGTATACACATACACCACACACAAACACACTCCTATTTTTTTTTATTTGCATGCATAGAGAGACAGAGAGAAGAGAGAGAGAGAAAGGAAGAGAATGGGCATGTCAAGGCCTCCAGCTACTGCAAATGAACTCCAGATGCATGTGCCACATTGTGCATCTGGCTTTATGTAGGTACTGAGGAATTGAACCCCGGTCAATAGGTTTTGCAAGCAAGCACCTTAACTGCTGAGCTGTCTCTCCAGCCCTACACTTCTATCTTTTTTTAATTTTTATTTGTTTATTTGCAAGCAGAGAGAGAGAGAGAGAATGGGAACACCAGGGCCTCCAGTTGTTGCAAACTCCAGATGCATATGCCTCTTTGTGCACCTGGCTTTATGTGGGTCAAATCTAGTCGTTAGGATTTTGCAGGCAAGAACCTTAACCACTGAGCAATCTCTTCACCCCCATACTTCTTTTTTTGTTTTGTTTTGTTTTATTTTCTTGAGGTAGGGTCTCACTCTAGCCCAGGCTGACCTGGAATTCACTATGGAATCTCAGGGTGGCCTCGAACTCACAGCCATACTCCTACCTCTGCCTCCTGAGTGCTGGGATTAAAGGCATGTGCCACCACACCTGCCTTGGTTTTTTTTTTTTTTAATTTTTATTTATTTATTAATTTTTTTGAGAGAAGAAAAGAGGCAGAGAGAGAGAGAGAATAGGCACGCTTCCAGCCACTGCAAACAAACTCCAGATACATGTTCACCTAGCTTGCGTGGGTCCTGGGGAATTGAATCGAGGTCCTTTGGCTTTGCAGGCAAACGTCTTAACTGCTAAGCCATCTCTCCAGCCCCCACACTTCTATTTTTAATAATGTATTTATTTACATGTGTGTGTATGGGTGTTCCAGGGTCTCCTGTGGCTACAAATGGATGCCAAATGCACGTGCCTCTTTTGAATCTGACTTTATATGGTGCAGGGGAATTGACCCTAGTTTAGCAGGCTTTGCAAGCAAGCACCTTTAATCATGAACCATCTCTCCATCCCTTTCAAGCACACTTCTAAAGGCTGTTTTCCACCTCTTCCTCCTGCCAGTCACCCCTGCCCCAATACACTTCATACACAAAAACTGACACAGTATAGTTTGCACTGTGGACTAAAATTGGGGCGCTGAAACTATAAACCACAGAAGAAAGTAGGAATAAGTCTCATGTCAAATCCTTCTTCAGGGCTGGGGAAATGGCTTAGCAGTTAAGGCGTTTGCCTGCAAAGCCTAAGGACCCCACTCAATCCAGATGCATAAGGAAGCACATGCATCTGGAGTTTATTTCCAGTGGCTGGAGGCCCTGACACTCCCACTATCTCTTTCCCTCTGCCTCTTCCTCTCTCTCTCTCAAATAAATAAATAAAACAGTGTTTTTTTTTCAATCCTTCTTCAGAGGATGAGGAGATTACTTGGTGGGAAAGTGCTTGCTCTGCAAAGATGAGGACCTGAGTTCAGATTCCCAATACCCCTTAGGGCTTGCTGGCTAGCTAGTACAGCCAAATCAGTGAGCTCTGTGTTCAGTGAGAGACACTCTCAAAGAATAAGGTAGAGATTAAGGGCTAGAGAGATAGTTTAGCAGTTAAGCAGTTAAGGTGCTTTCCAGCAAAGCCAAAAGACCCGGGTTCGATTCCCCAGTACCCACCTAAAGCCAGATGCACAAGGTGGTACATGTGCCTAGAGTTCATTTCCAGTGGCTGGAGGCCCTGACATGCCCATTCTCTCTTTCTATGTACTTTCTTTCTTTCTCTCTCTCTCTGAAATAAATAAAATATTTTAAAAGAGAGATTAGTAAAGATACCTAATATAAACCTCTGACCTTCACACACATATTCACATGCATCTGCATACATAGACACCACACACATATGAACACATATGAACATATATGCATGCATGCACACCATGAACACACATGCACACATGCAAAAAGTCTTCATAGATATTGATACCAAAAGTAAAATTAGAAAAATCATAAAATAGGGCTGGAGACATGGATCAGTGGTTAAAAGGTACTTATTTGCAAAGCCTGACGACCTGGATTTGACTCCCCTGTACCCACATAAAGCCAAATGCACAAAGTGGCATAAGCATGCAGAGTTTGTTTGCAGCAGCAAGAGGCCCTGGTGTGCCCATTCTCCCTCCCTCCCTCTCTCTCTCTCTCTCTCTCTCTCTCTCTCTCTCTCTCTCTCTCTCTCTCTCTTTCTCCACCCCTCCCTATTCCCCTCTCTTAAATAAATAAATGATATAATATAAAGTGAACATCATCAAAATGAAAAATGCTAGTGCTTTAGGGGATACCATGATGAAAAATCCATGATCGCTCTCCAGCACCACAAAGAAAAAAATAAATGAGCAAAGGCTGTGAGTAAAAAGACAACTTACATAGAATGAGAGGTGTTTGCCAGTCGTATAGCTAATAAGAGACTTGTCTATAGAACACTTAAAGAGCCGTTGATGCCAAAGACCCAATGAGAAACAAGCTGAGGGTCTGAGTAGATGTCTCTCTAGATGAGATTTGCAAATTGCTTACAAGCCCATGACAAGATGTTCCCATCACTTCGTCAGGCAAATGCAAATGAAAGCCACAAGATACTACTTCACACCCTCTAAGATGACATTATTTTAAAAAAAAAGACAAATCAGGGCAGGAGAGACGGCTTAGTGGTTAAGGCATTTGCCTGCAAAGCCAAAGGACCCAGGTTCGATTCCCCAGGACCCACATAAGCCAGATGCAGAAGGGGGCTTATGAGTCTGGAGTTCATTTGCAGTGGCTAGAGGCCCTGGCACACCCATATTCTCTCTTTCTCTCTTTTAAATTTATTTTTTTAAAAAAGACAAATCATAACAAGTGTTGTTGAGAATGTGAAGAAATTAGAACCAGGCTGGGGAGATAGAGTGCTCGCTTGCAAAGCCTGCTGGACAGGGTTCAGTTCCCCCATACCCACGTAAAGCCAGATGCACAAAGTGGTGCATGCATCTGTAGACATGCTCATGCCCTCCCCACTCTCTCTCCTGGCAAATAAATAACATTGAAAATTACTTAAAAAAAAAAAAAGCTGGGCATGTGGCACATGCCTTTAATCCCAGCACTTGGGAGGCAGAGATCGGAGGATCGCCATGAGTTCAAAGCCACCTGAGAATACAGAGTGAATTCCAGGTCAGGGTCAGCCTGGACTAGAGAGAAATCCTACCTCGAAAAAACAAACAAACAACAACAAAAAAACACAAAACAAAAAAAAGAAAGAAATTAGAGGCCAGGCATGGTGGTGCATGCCTTTAAGCCTAACACTCAAGAGGCAGAGGTAGGAAAACCACCATGAGTTCGAGGCCACCCTGAGACTACATAGTGCATTCCAGGTCAACCTGGGCTACAGTGAGACCCTACCTCAGAAAAACAAAAGAAAAAGAAATTGGAACCCTTATATATTGCTGGTGGGGATGCGAAATGGCTCAGCTGTCTGGGAAAACAGTTTAGAGGTCCCTTAAAAGGTAAACCATACAGTTACACCATGACTCAGCAATTCTGCACTTAGTCATGTTCCCCAGAGAAATTCAAACAGGCAGTCACTCAACAGTTTGCACACGAATGGTCAGAATAGCCAAAAAGTGAAAATAATCCAAATGTTGATCAAAGTAAGCAAAGTGTGGGAAATCCATACGATGGAATATTATTTGGTAATAAAAAGGAATGGTTTGGATCTTTTTGTTTGTTTGTTTGTTTTTTGAGGTAGGGTTTCACTTTAGCTCAGGCTGACCTGGAATTCTCTATGGAGTCTCAGGGTGGCCTCGAACTCACTGTGATCCTCCTACCTCTGCCTCCCAAGTGCTGAGATTAAAGGCTTGCACCACCACGCCCGGCTAATAAAAAGGAATGGGATTATTGTGATCCTTGTGATCCACATTCTAGTGTGGATAACCTTGAAACCATCATGTTGAGCAAACAAAACCAGTCGTAAAAAAAAAAAAAAAAAAAAAAAAAAGACCGCACACAGTATAAGTCCATCTATATAAAATGTCCACACTCAGCAAATCTAGAGACAGTAGGTAGACTAATTAGTGGTTGCCTAGGACCAGAGGAGGGAAAGACATTGAAGTGTAAGTCCTGAAAGGTACAGGGTTTTTCTTTCAAGGTGATGAAAATATCCTAACATTATCAGGGGTGATGTTGCATGACTCTGAATATACGAAATCTCACTGAATTGGACTCCCTCCACCCCCAAGGTAAGATTTCACCCTAGCCCAGACTGACCTGGAATTCACTATGGAGTCTCAGGGTGGCCTTGAACTCATCATGGTGATCCTCCTACCTCTGCCTCCCGAGTGCTGGGATGAAAGGTGTGCACCACCACGCCCAGCTTGAATTCTACTTTTTTTTTTTTTTTTGGTTTTTTGAGGTAGGGTCTCACTCTAGCTCAGGATGACCTGGAATTCACTATGGAGCCTCAGGATGGCCTCGAACTCACGGCGATCCTTCTACCTCTGCCTCCCGAGGAGTGCTGGGATTAAAGGAGTGCACCACCATGCCCAGCGAATTCCACATTTTAAATGGATGAGTTTTACACATCTGAGAATGACATCTTGGCTTGGAATTTAGCACAGTGGGGTGAGGGAACCCACGCTGAGCTGATGACCTGGAATCCCAGCCCTCTCTCCAGCTAACATGGCACCCCATTTTTTTGCCTAGAGCCCCAAAATCTGGGCACAGGACTTCCCTCGACCTGTCCTGGGTATCTGGACTCCCCTAGCAATGTTCAGTACCTCTCCCAAAGTGAGCTGAGGCTCTCAAGAAAGAGGGCGCCCCCGTGTGCTGAGAAGCTGCCCTGTGTTCATGCAGGGTGGGAACCAGATGAGAGCTTTCAGACCCATGAGGGTGAATGCCTCCTTCGTTATGCACATAGGAACCTCACCCAAACCCCTGCCATGCTTTTGTGCCACGTAGCAGCACCTTAGTGACATTTGCACAAGGTCCATATAAAGATGCAGGATAGGTGACCAACAGAGAAGCTCTCTGATTTGTTTTGTTTGGATTTTTTGCCTTTGTATGCATGTGTATGGTGCATGCACGTGTGCATGTGGGTGCACGTGTAGGGATGTATGTGTGCATGTGTGTGTGGACATGTGGAGGCCAGAGGTTGATGTTGGGTATCTTCTTAGATGGCTCTTTTTTATTTTATTTTTTGTATTAACAACTTCCATGATTATAAAAAATACCCCATGGTAATACCCTCCCTCCCCCAACTTATCCCTGTGAAACTCCATTCTCCATCATACCCCCACCCCATCTCAATCAGTCTCTCTTTTACTTTTGATGTCATGATCTTTTCCTCCTCTTATGATGGTCTTCTGCAGGTAGTGTCAGGCACTGTGGGGTCATGGATTATCCAGGCCATTTTGTGTCTGCAGGGAGCATGTTGTATGGAGTCCTGCCCTTCCTTTGGCTCTTACATTCTTTCTGCCACCTCTTCCACATTAGACCCTGAGCCTTGGAAGGTGTGATTGAGATATTGCAGTACTGAACACTGCAGTCACTTCTTTCCATCACCATGATACCTTCTGGCACTGTTTTTTTTTTGGGGGGGGGTTGAGGTAGGGTCTCACTCTAATCCAAGCTGACCTGGAGTTCACTCTGTAGTTTCAGGGTGGCCTTGAACTCACAGCGATCCTCCTACCTCTGCCTCCCGAGTGCTGGGATTAAAGGCCCAGCTATTTTGTTTTTTAACTGAGTTTGGGTCTCTCACTTGAACCCAGAGCCTAGCACTTTGGTTAGTCTAGCTAGCCAGCTTGCTCCAGATCCTCTGCCTTTGCTTCTCAAGTGCTAAGGGGTAGGCTGCCACACCCACCCAGCGCTGACATGGGTGGTGAGGGTCTGAGCCTCACACTGTGCCACAAGCACTTTATCCACTGAGTCATCTCCCTAGGTAGAGTCTCCTAGCCCAGGCGGACCTGGAATTCACTGTGTAGTCTCAGGCTGGCCTTGAACTTACAGTGATCCTCTTACCGCTGCCTCACTAGTGCTGGGATTAAAGGTGGGCGCCACCAAGCCCACCTCTGGTATTTTGTTTGGTTGGTTGTTTGCTTGTTTGTTTTTTGAGATAGGATCTCACTCTAGCCCAGGCTGACCTGGAATTCACTGTGTAGTCTCAGGGTGGCCTTGAACTCACGGAGGTGCTCCTACCTTTGCCTCCCGAGTGCTGGGATTGTTCTATTTTTATTTATTTATTTATTTATTTATTTATTTATTTATTTATTTATTTATCTATTTATTTATTTATTTATTTGAGAGTGACAGACACAGAGAGATGGACAGATAGAGGTAGAGAGAATGGGCGCGCCAGGCAAACGAACTCCAGACGCATGCACCCCCTTGTGCATCTGGCTAACGTGGGACCTGGGGAACCGAGCCTCGAACCGGGGTCCTTAGGCTTCACAGGCAAGCGCTTAACCGCTAAGCCATCTCTCCAGCCCGATTGTTCTATTTTTTTAAGACAGGGTTTCACTCTGTAGCCCAAGCTGCCCTGGAACTCTCAGAGAACCTCCTGCCTCAGCCTCCAGAGTGTTGGAATTAGAGGTGTCATCAACTACACCCCACCAGGAGCAGGTCTTTCTGGCTTCAGTCTGTTCTCTTTCCAGTCGCTCCTTCACCAGGCTAAGTGGAGAAACAGATCCCATCCCCCTCCAAGACTCACCACAGGGCTCTAGAAGAAAGACATGTACAGAGAGGTGTTTGGGGTACTCCTCGTGCACCCCTCATTCCCATTAAGTTCTTGTTGGTGTGTCCATGCTGCAGATGCAACTACTGAGACCAAGTACAGATCTCTGGTACCTCGTGTAGTCAGTGAAAAAGTCCAATCTGGATCCATGTCCCTCCTCCTTTTGGTCTCCCCTCTGTTCCCAAAGAGCAGGGTCTGGCAGGGGAACCCCTAGACCTATATGTCTTGGAGCCTCAGTGGACACGGAGCGTGAACTGGACTGCGCAGAGCACCTGTACACCAGCTGAGTGGCCACCCCCCTCTCTCCACCTCACTTGTACTTTAGGGTTGGGGACCCAACTGACCCCACCTAGTGGCCTTCCCTTGCTGGGGACAAGGTTGAGGAGCTAGGGTAAGGTCTATGTGGTCGTTGGATTAATATCCAGATATTAAGTAAACAATAAATTAGCAAAACTACAAGAAAATTTTACAGCCCTTTGCATTTGGCAATCATTGAGTGTTAATTAGAAATTCATTACAATTAAAACCCTGCCTAAACAGGGCCTGCGCGCCTTAATTACATCTGATTTTTAATTCAGAATACGTGTTTACACAGTAAGCGCTACGTACCCCATGATTATCCCCAATCCTCTTTATACTGTACTAATTATGTAAATTAAACCTAATTAACTGACGAAAACTGCCGTTAATTCAACTGGTAAAAGATATGTGCTTGCGAAGGAGGCGCGGCCACCCAGCCCAGCCCAAGCCAGAGCTGGAATGTGGGTGCTAGAGGCTCCCCGACTCTGAGGCAGCGCTGGTTCATTGGGGGCTACAGGGGACCACAGCCGCGAGTGGGTAAAAGGAGACAAAAATCCGAATAACCGGGAAGCAGAGGGAGAGGCCAGAGGCAGCCACTTCCCTGTGGACCGCCCCTGCTCTGGACAGGTTTGCGGAGTCGTCGCTGAGAGAAAGGGGTGCCACATAGCTCCTGTCTGAGCCTGGGTTCAAGTCCCAAGTCCATTCACAGGCTTCCAGAACTTGAGCAGGTGACCTTGCTTGCTAAGCCTTTTTCCTCCACACGGAGGGTAATAAGGACATGTGTGAGGTGCCCACACTCCCCTTTCTGGGCATGCCGAGTCAAGATCAGCGAGTAGGTCTTGCTGAATGAGGGACCTGAATGGGCTGACTCTCACTGCCCGGCCCCCTCCGTTTCCCACCTGTGAAACGGAAATAAATCCTCTCAATCATGGTGTGAGACTGGGCTTGCAAAATGTGCACTTTTGGGTTGGAGAGATGGCTTAGCTGTTAAGTGCTTGCCTGTGAAGCCTAAAGGACCCTGGTTCGAGGCTCGATTCCCCAGGACCCACTTTAGCCAGATGCAGAAGGGAGCTCACGCGTCTGGAGTTCGTTTGCAGTGGCTGGAGGCCCTGCATGCCCATTCTCTCTCTCTCTCTCTGTCTTTCTCTCTGTCCATCGCTCTCAAATAAATAAATAAAAATAAGCAAAAATATCATTTTAAAATGTGCACTTTTAAAATGTAGCTCAGCCGGCATGGTGGCTCACACCTCTAATCCCAGCACTCGGGGAGGCAGAGGTAGGAGGATCGCTGTGAGTTCGAGACTAGCCTGAGACTACATAGTGAATTCCAGGTCAGCCTGGGCTAGAATGAGATCCTACCTCAAAAAAATAAATTTGGTTCACTGTTATGTTAATGGTCCCAGCAAGCTCAGACCAGATCTCGAAACAAAACCCCAAGCTTTCCAAGAGTCTTCAATCTCTCTGCAGCTCAGACCAACGAGCCAGAGCTCAGGTGGACCTGCCTGGGGTCGGCCTGGGCTGGGAGCTGTCCTTAGCTTGGTGCTGAACAAGGAGCGGCTTGACACTCCACCCCCTCTGGTGGATGGGACCCATTGTAGGAGAGGTCCCCAGGGGCCTGGCGGCCAGGCTGCAGGAAATGTCTGAGGCCAAGCCCGGAGGCGTTGTTGTCCTTTGAAGTACAATAGAGGCAGAACAGGCAGGCCCTCCTGGGCGGGGGGAGGGGGTTGAGGGGTGTCTTTCCAACCTAGCCTTCCCACCCCCCATCACCCTGGGGGCAGCCTGGCTGAGTGATCGTTGTCACCACCAGACCAAATTCAGAGGTTGCCCTTAAAAAAAAAATCATTAGGAGGCTAGGAATAATTATCAAGTGGGATTGTAATTATGGGATGGGGGAATGGGCCAAAGGAGAAGAGATAAGCAGGCTGGGGGCAGCCCTTTGGACAAGACTGAAACAGGCTCCCCGTTTTCCTCGCAGGGAATGCGGGGTGTGGATTGAGTGCCAGAGTTGGAGTGGGACAGAGGTAGCGTTGAATGGAGGGGTCAACCTCAGAGGAAGAGGAGCTGAGCAGGCTCCAGGGCTCTAGAGCAAAAAAAATAAAAAATAAAAAGTGAAAGGTGAGGGGTTGGGGAAAGAAAAAAAAATCGAAGGGGAAATAAGACAGAGCTTTCAGACTTGCCTGGATGTGGTTTTAGGGGCTCAGAGAAAAACTTAAGGGGAGATCTGGGTGTTCCTGACTCTGAAGCCTAGGCCTGGACTATCAGTTTTGCTCTCCAGACTTTGCATGGGGTCCCTGAAAAGCAGAAAAGAAAGGGGTGGGGGAGAAGACAGGACACGCGGAGAAGGGGAAGCGAACCCCTGAGGAGCTGAACCGCTGGCCAGAAGAGGGCTGGTAACCCAGGAAAGCAAGAGAAGGTGGGGGAAGGGGGCGAGGGCGACCCCGCGCCGCTACCCGCGGAAGATTTATGGCGCCGCCCGGGTTCCAAGGACAGGCTGCGCTCGCCGCTGCCTCCACCGCCAGTAGCCACGGTGGCCGCTGCGCCCCCTGCCCGGGCAGCCCGCCGCGCCCCGGGCCATCCCTGCCATTATTAACTTCTGTTTGATTAGGGTAATTGTTCAAACTTGGGTTGGACAGTATGATTAATTACAGTTTAATTAACGTGTCCATTAAGGACACTTAATGCCACGGGGCCAGGAAGGGGAGGTGGATGCGGCCAAGGGGGGTGCCCCGAAAACGGGCCAGGAGGGAGGAGTACGTTGGTAATTCAAATGAAATAGAGACCAAGATTAAAAGGAAAAAGACCCAGTGGAAGGAAAGCAAAGAAGGAGAGAGAGAACTCTGAGAGAGGAAGCAGCCCTGGCCTCCGGAAGCTGGCCCCTCACCACTGGAAAAGTGTTAGCATCCTTGACTGGACACTTGGTTCTGGCCCTGGGCGCGTTAGTGACAGTGAGAGATAATCGGGGTGCGGGGTGGGGGTACGAATCCAGCTCCCCCAGGCCCCTTCCCAGTGAAGGAAGCAGAAGGGCGTCTCTCGCCCAAGCTAACACTTTCTTCCCGGCACCTGCCCAGGTCCGGGGCAGTGGGGAGGCAGATCTGCCCTAGCGGGACTGAGCTCTCCGCCCAGTACCCTGGTCCTAATCTTAGCCGCTGGCGACCCGTGTCACTCTCAGGAGAATGAAGTGACCCTCCCTGGACCTCTTTCTTTGGAGTCAGCCTCAACTCCACCACCTGGCCATGGCCGGGTGATCCGCCTGTAGCCCCTTGGAGGAGAGCGCAGGGCCCTGCGCACTTTGTTCTTGGGGAACAAACTTTCAGGGTCCCCGGCCCTTCCTCCCATTTGGTCTCTCCCTCTCTCTTTCCCCCAATGCTGGGGGGAGGGGGGGCGCAGGTGCGAGCCGCGGGCCGCAGGTGTGCTTGCGACCGCTTACCTGGGGCGCACCAGGCCCTGGAGGTGCGGGGAGGCGTCGCGGGCGGGTGGACCCAGGGAGGGCGCGAGTGACTGAGCGGGTGGTGGGTGTGGCGCCCCGGCTCGCAGCTGTCAGGCGCGCCGGCCGGCTGTGTGACCGCGTCGTGGCCGCCGCCACCTCGCCATGCTCTCTAGGCTTCGGCCTCTTCTTCGGGCCGGTCCCCGGCGGCCTCCACGGGGACAGCGGCCTGGGACGCATACCCCGGAACCCAGGAAGACCCTAGCGACCCGTACGTGGTGAGAAGCGCGGGAGGGGCCTCGGGTGGGAGCCGGAGAGCGCGGCGGTGTGTGTGTGCGCGCGCGCGCGCGGGGAGGGGCCGCGCTGTCACCCGGAGAGCCCCGCGATCCCCGACTCCCGCCCGCCCGCCCGCCGCGCACCTCCGCTCTTCGCTCGCCCGGCTCCAGCCGCCGCCGCACGGTGAGTACCCGCGCCCCGAACCTGCCGCCCCCCGCGCCTGGCCACTCCAGGTTTTCTGTCGTTCACTTCTCATTTTCCACTCTGTGGCCGTTTTTTGTTTTTGTTTTTTTTCTTAATGAACGACTCCAGGGCGGCCACCAAGGCCCGTCTCCCTCCATAAGCTCGCTCTCCCCACCCCACCAAGACCCAGGAGCTGGTGGACGTTTGTTGAGCCACCCTGGCCTTTACTCCTGGTCACTGCGAAAGGGCCCTTCTTCACCTTGCGATCCGTTTTGCTCCCTTCAAAAATGTTGTTCCTCTTTCACGGCCCCCCTTTCTCCGGGTTTCAGGGCCCAGAGTCCCCTTCCTATACTTAAAGGATCTCCCCCCTGGGGGGACCCAGGACCCTCAGCTTCGGGTGGATGCGCTGGGCTCAGGGTGCTGTCTTCACTGTATGCGGGCCGGGCACACTTGCCGATTTAGGGACACAGAAACCATCATCCTTTCCCAGAGCTGCGCCCCCCCCCCACAACCAACACCACCACCTCTGCAGAGGGTCTGAAAACCCTCCCTGGGGCTGGTAAGCTTGTCTGGTTGACCTCTCATCAAGAGAGTTAGGACTGTTATTCTTTTTTGCCTCCTTAAAATGGTACAAAGGATTCAATGCGAAGGGAGGGTCAACTTGTTTCAGCTTGATGAAACGAGATAATAGATAAATTGCCTGATACTTGAAGAGGTACAAGACAGATGGGAGAAAGAGGAGTGAGCTGGCAGAGACAGACAGCTACGGAAAGATAAGATCGACACCTGACGAGACCTAAACAAATGCCAAGGGAAGGACAGGGACCAGCAGACCAAAGCGGCCAGTGCTCCGCTGAAAGCTTAGGAATGGGGACCCCCCCACACACACACACACATACACACCTCACCCCACCCCCCTTGGCGCTGAAGCTACCCTTCTGAGAAAAAGAAAAAAAGAAAAAAGAAACATGGACTTGCCTTTCCAGGCGAGTTTAGGGGAGGGGGGGGCCTCAGGATTGGGCTGAAGTGGAAGAGCACCTGCAGCCACGCACCACGCACAGGGTGTCTGAAGCCACGTGGCTGAGCTGGGCGTCCTAGAAGGCCACGGACAACAGTTCGCTGGTCCTTTCAGGCTGCTGAGGACGGCGCTTCCTTTCTCACTCCATCAGAGATCAAAGCAAGGGACCAGTGGCAACTTTTGTGTGTGTGTGCGCGCGCGCGCGTGCCTGCAGCTTTGCAGTGGCTTGCAAGACTGATTGAGATTCCTTCTAGTCCATATGGACTGGGACAGCAGGGCATGAAGGATGCCCAGAGAGGAGACGCTTCCCCCCCCCCACCCGCAAAAAATAAAAGAAACCCAGAGCCAGCTGGGGAAGACTGCGTTTGGCCTGAATAAAGAGAAAAGCTCAGAGCTGCAGGAACACAAGCTATGGAGTGGTTTCTGAGGAACTTCTCTGAGAATCTCGCTGTCCCAAGAGCTGACCCAGATGGCAGCCAACTTTAGTCTGGATTGAAGCTGAAAATGCAGAAAATGCTGCTAGGAACTGCGCGATCCTGGTCCCTCTGATGGCTGGAAAGCATACGGTTTACATATCCAGCCGGAATCTTTCTTCTGCTCCACGAACACGACACACGAGGCGTCAGAAGAGAAGGGGGTTGTGGAAAGCGGCAGGCAGGGTTCGGAAGCAGACCGTCGCCCCAGCTAAGGGCAGTAGGGGCCCGCCCGGGGTCTGGGCGCGCAGCTCTGGAAAGGGTAGGGTTCAGCACCGCGAACAGCGGTCGCCCGCGCCTCTCATCCTCCTCCCGCAACTCCCATCCCTCCCTCTCCTCCTCCTCCCTGCCCCCACGCCTACCAGCCTCAGTCTGGAGGTTGGGTAGTGACCGCCCCTCCTTTGCCTCCCCACCCCTCCCGGTACTGCCCCCCTCCCGCACGCGTGCATGCGCGACTGAGCAGAGGGGGCCCGCTGGTCCCCAAAGTCCCGGCTTCAGGACCCTGGCCGGCAGGGCAAGGCTGCGAGGTGGCTGAAGGCGAGCGAAACCGCACGCCCCCAGGAAAAAGCCTGGATTTCGCCATGGCATTGCTGTGTGGCCTTGGGCAAGTCGCTGTCCGCCTCTGGATCCCACTTCCTTCCCAATCCCAAAATGGGACCGGATTCCTGGCAGCTGAGCCTTTCCTTTCTCCTCTGTTAAACCCAGGGGATGATGGGGTTGTCTCAGCACAGACATGGGTGTGAATAACAAAAAGCACCCGTCCAGGGGGGGGGGGTTGACTGGGCTCGGACTCCCTACTGCCAAGTGCCCCCCCAACCCCCGCCTCATCCCCACGCAGTGGACTAGGTGCACCCCGCTGGGCGGGCCCGAGCCGGCGGAGGCGGCACTGAAAATGACTCATCTGGTCTCTGCTTTCTCTATTTCCGCAGGAGCGGCGGCATGGAGACCCTCACCGCTCAGCTGGGGCCGGGCCGCGAGGGCAGCTCCTCTCCCAACTCCAAGCAGGAGCTACAGCCCTACTCGGGCTCCAGCGCCCTCAAACCCAACCAGGTGGGCGAGACGTCACTGTACGGGGTGCCCATCGTGTCTCTGGTGATCGACGGCCAGGAGCGCCTGTGCCTGGCGCAGATCTCCAACACCCTGCTCAAAAACTACAGCTACAATGAGATCCACAACCGCCGCGTGGCCCTGGGCATCACGTGCGTGCAGTGCACGCCCGTCCAGTTGGAGATTTTACGCCGGGCCGGTGCCATGCCCATCTCCTCGCGCCGCTGCGGCATGATCACGAAGCGCGAGGCCGAGCGCCTGTGCAAGTCCTTCTTGGGCGAGCACAAGCCCCCCAAGCTGCCGGAGAACTTCGCCTTCGACGTGGTGCACGAGTGCGCGTGGGGGTCGCGCGGCAGCTTCATCCCCGCGCGCTACAACAGCTCGCGCGCCAAGTGCATCAAGTGCGGCTACTGCAGCCTGTACTTCTCGCCCAACAAGTTCATCTTCCACTCGCA
Source organism: Jaculus jaculus (assembly GCF_020740685.1). Taxonomy (NCBI): domain Eukaryota; kingdom Metazoa; phylum Chordata; class Mammalia; order Rodentia; family Dipodidae; genus Jaculus; species Jaculus jaculus. The sequence goes on from NC_059111.1 coordinate 14,973,273, forward strand.
CCGCACCCCCGACGCCAAGTACACGCAGCCCGACGCGGCCAACTTCAACTCCTGGCGCCGGCACCTCAAACTCAGCGACAAGTCGGCCACCGACGAGCTGAGCCACGCGTGGGAGGACGTCAAGGCCATGTTCAACGGCGGCACGCGCAAGCGGACCTTCTCGCTGCAAGGAGGCGGCGCCAACGGCGGGTCTGCTGGGCCTGGGAAGGGCGGCGCTGGCGGCGCTGGCGGTGGAGGTCCGGGGTGCGGCGCAGACATGGCCCCGGGCCCGCCACCCCACAAGAGCCTACGTTGCGGCGGCGAAGACGAAGCCACCGCCGGGCCTCCGGGGCCACCTCCACCCCATGCGCAACGCGGACTCGGCCTGGCCGGGGGAGCGAGCGGCCCGGCGGGGCCTGGAGGGCCTGGTGGCGGCGCGGGCGGCGTGCGGAGCTACCCGGTGATCCCGGTGCCCAGCAAAGGTTTTGGCCTCTTGCAGAAGCTGCCGCCGCCGCTTTTCCCGCATCCTTACGGTTTCCCCACGGCCTTCGGCCTGTGTCCCAAAAAGGACGACCCGGTGTTGGTGACCGGGGAACCCAAGGGTGGTGGCCCTGGCACCGGGAATGGCGGAGGTGCGGGCAGTGGCGCGGGTGCGGGTGGCCCCGGGGCCGGACACTTGCCCCCGGGAACGGGGACGGGTCCAGGCGGTGGAGCCATGTTCTGGGGACATCAACCCTCGGGAGCAGCCAAGGACGCGGCGGCCGTAGCGGCGGCTGCGGCGGCCGCCACGGTGTACCCGACGTTTCCCATGTTCTGGCCGGCGGCCGGGAGCCTGCCGGTGCCACCTTACCCCGCCGCGCAGAGCCAGGCCAAGGCCGTGGCGGCGGCGGTGGCCGCGGCGGCCGCGGCGGCGGCGGCGGCTGCAGGTGGCGGCGCAGTCCCCGAGCCCCTGGACGGTGGCGCCGAGCCAGCCAAGGACGGAAGCCTGGGCGCGGAGGAACGCTGCCCGAGCGCCCTGTCCCGCGGGCCCCTGGACGAGGACGGCTCGGACGAGGCGCTACCGCCACCACCCCTGGCCCCGCTGCCGCCTCCGCCGCCACCGCCCGCCCGCAAAGGCTCCTACGTGTCCGCCTTCCGCCCCGTGGTCAAGGACGCCGAAAGCATCGCCAAGCTCTACGGCAGCGCGCGCGAGGCCTACGGCGCGGGGCCTGCTCGCGGGCCGGTGCCAGGCGCGGGGACCGGAGGAGGCGGCGGCTATGTGAGCCCGGACTTTCTGAGCGAGGGCAGCTCCAGCTACCATTCGGCCTCGCCCGACGTGGACACCGCGGACGAGCCAGAGGTGGACGTCGAGTCCAACCGCTTCCCGGATGATGAGGGCGCCCAGGATGACACCGAGCCCAGCGTACCCAGCGCGGCCAGTGGCCCAGACGGTGACCAGCCCGCTGGGCCTCCATCTGTCACCTCCTCGGGCGCAGACGGTCCCACAGACTCTCCCGGTGCAGAGAGCCCTCGCCCCCGGCGCCGCCTCGGGCCACCACCACCCAGCAGCCGGTCAGCATTCGGGGACTTAGCAGCAGCAGCAGCAGCAGCGGACGACGTGGTGCGGAGACCTGAAATAAGCCCTTCGAGCGGTGGCTTCGAGCTTCGAGAGCCTTGCGGGCCCCTGGGAGGCCCCGCGACTGCCAAGGTGAGTCCCACGCGTGCGCCACTCACTCCAGCGCTCCGTGGGGCAAGCAAGGAAGCCCGGGCCTGGAGGGAAGGACAGAGAATTTCCCTCTGCGCAGGCGGCTGAGAAGCAGGCTGAGGCTGCTCTTGGGTAGGCCTGGGCTAGGGGAACCCGCGCTCGCTGCAACTGAGGGTTTTTGAAGAGGAGGAGGAGGAGGAGGAGGAGGCAGGCCTGAGGGACTTGGCTTGTGCTTTGTTTTTAGAAGATGGAAGTGGGGACGAGTCTGGTAGAAAGGGCCAGACGTTCAAAAAGAAACAAACCAACAAACACACAAAGGTCTGAGGGAAGAAAAGGACCCAGAAGCAGAGGAAGAAAACGCTCTGGAGTCTAGGTCCAGAGTGTACCCACCAGGCTGAGAATGAGATTTTCCCCTAAGGAAGACCAGGAGGTTGAGAGAGGACAGGGTGGCCCCTCCCTTGTCAAGTCAGTCCCTTGAATCCTCCACCAACTCAACCAGCAGCCCCCCCCCCCCCCGCGTCTTCAAATTCCAGTTTGGGGAATGCACCGAGTTTCTGAGGTCTTGCTGGGGCTGAGCAAGGGGGCGGGGGTGGCTCTCTGGTGGGCAGAGCAGGGCAGGGCAGGGGCTGGAGGAGCAGGTTGTGGCTAGGCCCGAATGGTTGCCCATTTTGAAAGCGAATGCGCACTCCCGTACGCGTCTACTCGGTTTATTAAAATAGGAATCATTAACCCCATACGAAAGACGTCGTTGTGTTTTGTTTTGGTCCTGCTTGGAACCCGGCAGGGCACTGGCTGGCAGAAGGGAAAGTATCAAAGAAGAGAAGAGCACAAAGTGGGAAGGGATTGGAACAGACAGTGGCTTGGGAGCCGCGTTGAGTTTCAATTTCCTCATGGGTGGCCATAATCATTCCCAGTTTACTGCGCGGAGACGAGCTCGTGAGCTCGCGGTGCATGAGTTACCGCAGACCTGGTGGGTGCCCAGGTCCCCGGGCCATGCCAACCTTTACCACTCCATCAGCCTTCCTGGTGGTTGAAGGTGGATACTGAGGAACAGCTTCGGGTAGAGACCAACTGGCCCCTCTAATCGCCTGTCGTTTCTCGGCCACCGCAGGTGTACCCACCCGAGAGGGACGACCATGCGAAGAGCGCAGCGGCAGCGGTGGTCCTGGGGCCCACGGCCTCCTCCTACCTCTGCGCGCCAGAGGCCCACGGTAACTCCTGAAGAGCCCACGGACCACTGTAAAGCAGGGCCCAGGGCCAAAGTAGGCCTTCAAAAGAGAGAGGGGCGCTGAGAAAGCAGCCAAAGGTGGGGGGGGGGGTGGAGAAAAAAATAATAAAAGGAAAAGAAAGCTAAGCGTGCATTCCCCAACTCCCACGACTTGGTTACTTTGAAACAAGGACAACCCTCTCTCTCCCCACTACAGCACTCCTCGCCTCATACATGCTTTTAAACCTTTCAAAAATATCACGCCTGGCTTCTTCAAGCCCTCTCATTTAGTGAGCAAGTGTGCTTGGCCTCAGGGTCCGCAGTGGCCAGGTCTGGTCCGGTCAGAGGACATGGACTTCGTGGCAATGCGCTACAATACCCCCTGACTTGTTAATAAAAGGTTACAAGCAGAGAAAGGGTCCCGGGGCGTTTTGGGGAAATCCAGGCAGGCCAAGGCAGCAGAGCTTGGGACAATGTCCCCCTTGCACTGCTGACTCCGGGAAGGTCGCGCGCCTGGGCTGCGAGCTCCGCGGGCCGACGCGGCGACCACGCGCGCGCCCTGCGCTCGTAGTGTCCCAGGATCTGCGCGCGCGAAGTAGGTCGCTCGTCCCCGGTGGGCTCAGCTGCTCATCTCGCTCTTTTCCGAGGGGCTGGGGCGGGAGGAGGGGATTTGCGAAGCCTGGAGTCGAGCTGACCTTGGGATGGGAGGGGAAAGGGGCCCAAAGCCTCGGGGGCGCGCGCCTGGGCTCACAGCCGGGGAACCAGAGGCGGCCACGAGGTTTTTAATTAGGGCTTGGGCGCCCCAACCGTGGCAGCTCTGGCTGTATCGGGGTCACGGTTTCTTTGCCTCTCCTTGAAACTCGGTCTGTTGCCTTTAAAAGAACCAGATAAGGAAGACAATCACTCGGATGATTTAGAAACGAGGAAATCCTACTCAGACCAAAGGAGTATCTCCCAGCCAAGCCCAGCAAATACAGACCGAGGTGAGCCCTAAGCAGCCCTCGTCCCGTCCCCCCCCCCCCTTCCCCCAACAACCACCACGACCAGCGACCTGGAGCTGGGACCCTGCTCATCCGGATCTCCTGAGGCTGGGGGAGGGTTAACCGAGACAGGGAGCAGATAATGAGATATCGAGGGGAGAGTGCAGGCTAGATTTTTGGACTTGCTACCTCTTTGATGGCTTAGGGACTGTTCTAAGGGGTGGAAGACATACTAAGAGGAAATAGACCACCTCATCCACCTAAAGCAGAACACTACCTGCTGCAAGAGAGTTTATCTTCTCTGGGCCCACTCTCCTACCCCCCCCCCATCACCAAAGATTGACTGGAAGGCGGGCTCTACTGTACGCCTGTAACTGTCTCGTCAAAAAGGCAGCCTGTCTGGAGAGGGTCCCTGACTTGGCAGAGTTTCCAGGAAGACTGCCCCTCCCCTCTGAAGCCCATTTCCTGGGACAAACCCCCCCCCTCTTACCCACCCTTGTACCCCAGGCGAAGATGGGCTCACCTTGGATGTCACGGGAACTCACCTGGTGGAGAAAGATATCGAAAACCTGGCTAGAGGTGAGGTTCGGTCTGTGAAATGGGTTTAAGGATATGGATAGACCCTTCCTGTAAGAGGCTGTCATTCAGTTAGTGGGTATGTAGGAAAGACAAGGCTTCGGGCAGAAGGGATAATAATCTAGACACTCGCGGGGCACAGAGGTGTCTATGAGGGTAGGGGGTGGGAGCGAGTGAACCAACCCCTCCCTGGACAAGGCTTGGGTCTGTCTTGAAGAGCTCCACGGCAAAGAGAACTGTGGACAACCACTCAGGACACTCTAGATCTCGCAAACACCATCCATGAAAAAAAAAAAAAAATCCGGGACATTTTTTTTTTCTGAAAAATCAAGACAGCTGGGAGGCATTTATTTCAGGAATGTGTGAGAGGGTGCTTCCCTTCCCCCCCCCCCCACTTGGAATTAACACATAAGCGTTAACACTTTAATGCACTAAGGACAGAGCTTGTGGGCAGAATGGGCCACCACTCCCTCCTGTTGCTGCTCGGTCTGAAAGGGGGGAGGAGGGATGGCTTTGAGATTCTGAGGACAGTGGTTTGGAACCCTACTTTGCTTCTGACCTTCCATTCCTGTGTGCCAGAGGAACCTGCCCAAGGATGGGGAGGAGGCCAATGTGAATGGCCTCAAGTAGGGGGCAGCCTCTCCACCACCACCCCCCCCCCCGTCCCCCAGGACTAGTTTCTGAGGGCACTGACCAGACCCTTCCACACACCTAGCCCATCTTAGAAACTGGCCGTCTTTCCACTCCTTCCACTTACAGATTTTGGTAGGATATATCACTGCAAAGCCACTGTGTGTGTGTGTCTGTGTGTGATCTGAGTGTCCTTGGCATGCATTCGGAGGACTGAGGATCTCCTGAAATTATAGGCAAACTGTCTTTTCTCAGAGATGCCAGTCCATGACTTTGGCCAGAATCTCTCTGATTTGTCTCAAAAGGAGAGATTAGCACTGTTAATCTGAGGTGGGAAATGGCATTTTGTGGGTCATCCTCTGAGATGTCAGTCTAGTTATTTCCTGCAACCAGAGCCCCCAAATCCAAAAACTGCTTTCCACTCTCTTGAATTGGATTGTCCCCCCGCCGCACCCTACTTCCTACTGGTGCATCTTTGCTCAAAGTCTTTGCACAAAATGGAAAAGCCAGAGGGCTGAAGACCTAGCACAATTCCCCAGGGGGGCAGAACCTTGGTACCTAACGGGTCCCTTGAATTCCCTCGTGCTCCCCCTTTTACAGAAGAATTGCAAAAATTGCTTCTGGAGCAAATGGAACTGAGAAAGAAACTGGAGAGAGAATTTCAGAGCCTCAAAGGTGTGTCCAGCCTTCCCTTCCTCCCGTCAACACCACATCTGGAACCTGCTCCCGGAGCTCAGGGCGGGCTGTGTCCATTGCTGGTCCCAACAGAGCCCAAGGACTCCCCTTTCTCACTTTTCTAGCCTGGTGAAGGACTGGGTGGGGGTGGGGGGCGGAGTATGGGTGAGGGTGGGAGGGAGTGGGAAGGGGAGCTGGTTGGGGGGAGGAGGCTGCGTGTAACAGCTCTCACTTAATCAATTTGCACAGATAATTTTCAGGATCAAATGAAGAGGGAATTGGCTTATCGAGAAGAAATGGTGCAACAGCTGCAAATTGTCAGAGGTAAGACGGGAGTCAGGTGAGCGCAAGCACAGGGCCGTAACTGCCTCTCGTCTGGCAGGAGCCGCGGTGTTGGCTCAGTCATTTGGATTTAAATTGAAGGTAATTTAACAATTATTTTTTTTATTTAATATCCTTTGTATACTCTGATTAGCCTCAGAATGGCAAGCGAGCCCAGCAAACGGCTTGCAGGCATCATTACATGGAGTGATTGAACTTCTTATCGCGGCAATTTCCATGGTTTCTAAATTAAAAATCGAGGCGTAAAATTACCTGGGAAGTAATGCCTAAGTTTGCTTTAATTTTGGTTAGATCCGTCTGCCTTTAAGCGCCATCCCAGGCCATTGCCTCCCTCTCCCAACTGCAGTTTGAAACGTTGGGGGGGGGGGCCCTCTCCCCAGTCTCAGGAGTTGTCTCTGCCAGGGCCTGAGTCTGGGGAGAGAGTGTAACCCCGGCAGGCTAGAGGGTGGTCTGCATTTCCTCACCAGGTCCTCTCGTGTCTTCCAGATACTCTGTGTAATGAACTGGACCAGGAGAGGAAGGCGCGCTATGCCATCCAACAGAAATTAAAAGGTGTGAACTGAGAAACGAGGATAGGAGGGGGTGCCAGGGACTGGTTGTGCTATGGGATAACGGAGCGATCAAATGGACAGGAGTGGGGGCGGGGGCCGGAATGAAGTAGTGGATGCATGAATGAGCGAGCGAGCGAGCGAGTGAGTGAGTGAGTGAATGAATGAATGGCAAGAGTAGTGAGGAAGGAAGCCATTATGTACCTGAATCACAAAGTGAGGGGAGGGACGGGGGAAATCTAATGTAATGGTGAAATTATTCTACAGCTGTAGGGTAGGGGCGCTCTGAGTTCTAGGCATCAGATAATCGGCCTTCTGATCCAACTCTGGCCTTGGGCAAGGCGACCTCAGTTTCCTCTTCTGTAAAATGGGACCACTGAACCAGACCGAGGGAGTTCTGGATGACCAGGGTCTTGCTTTTGCCCCCCACCCCCCGCCTCCTTTCTGAGAGCTGTTTCCAGTGAGACTTTCTGATTCCCAGAAGTGTTGGATGGGGTCGGGTAGGGACTTCCAGCACCGACCCAGGCAGGGGAGGCGGCCAACATTGGTCCCATGCTGCGACTCTCTCTTTCCCCCCAGAAGCCCACGACGCCCTACATCACTTCTCCTGCAAGATGCTAACGCCCCGCCACTGCACGGGCAACTGCTCCTTCAAGCCCCCGCTGTTGCCCTAGGGCCCGGCCTGGCCGCGCCCACCGCGCCCTTCAAGCCATGCTGCTCCTGTGTGTAAATAACCCGCCGTCCTGCGGCCTAGAGCCAGGAACAAGCCATTCGGACCCCTGTAAATACGGCCACCGCCGGTCCCGTCCCCTTCCCTCCGGGGGACCTGGCTGGGTTTCCAAGTGTAAATACCGCCTCGCCCCTCCTTTGAACTCCAGGGCATCAGACCTCAAGGGGTTAACTGGACCCACCAGGAGGGGTTGGAAATAAGAGATGAGATGGTGGGGGGAACCTCTCCACCCATGCCCTCCCCCCGCCCCCCACCCCCCGAGTCCAGTCCCGGACCCGGATTGTGACTATGGTTGTAGCAACTTCGGGCCCCCCCCCCCCCGCGCTCACAGTCCGGTCCACTTCGGACACTCTGTTCCTATCGACAACGTGGCTATGTGCAATGGATATGATATACACGTACCGTGAGTCCCAGCATCAGGTTCCCTTTATTTACGCTGCAAATTATTTTTTCTTCTCCTGGACACTCACTTCCGGTCCCCATTTCGCAATCCCCTTTGGATTTGGATTTTGTTGTTTTGTTGCTTTTTTGTCTTTTTTTGTTTGTTTGTTTGTTTGTTTGTTTGTTCTTGGTAACCTCTGGATGTAACAGCACTTTAAAAGGGCGACAACCGACTCACGAGATGGTGACCACCTTGAGCCAATTTGGGGAGACCTGTATCCGTGACTTTCGTTTTTAATTAAAAAAAAAAAATCTGTCATTGCCTTTGGGGCTGCGGAGGTGGGAATGCCGGTCCTGGGGGCTTCCTGCCCCTGGGATATTGAGAAGGGAAAACTCCAGAAAGGAGAGGAGGGGGATCGTGGCAATGAGGGCACGGGGCAAACTGTAAGGTGCCACACCTCGCGATCTCCTTGCTGGGACCTTCCAGGGACTCCCCCCCCCCCTCAGAACCCTTCGTGCGGTGTGGATGAGGCAGAAGGGGAGTGTTTGCTTAGGCGCCTCTCTGCTCCGCTTCTCCAGGCGAAAGTGAGCGCCTTGCGTCCCGGGGCGGAGTTGGGACTGGGGTCCCGGCCGCACGTTGGGGATTGCACGAGCGTTTCCCGCGGTCTAAAGGCACCTTGAGAAGCTGCACTTTCCTCCTCCGTTAAAATGGGCATGACAGGGCTGGAAGGACCCAGGTTCGAGTCCCCAGTGCCCATGTAAAGCCAGATGCACAAAGTGGCGCGTGTGTCTGCAGTTCGTTTGCAGTAACTGGAAACCCTTGCGTGCCATTCTCTCTCCCTCCCTCCCTCCCTCTCTCTCTCTCTCTCTCTCTCTCCCTCCCTCCCTCCCTCTTTCTAATAAATGAATGAAACTTTTTTGTTTTTGTTTTTTTCGAGGTAGGGTCTCACTCTAGCCCAGACTGACCTGGAACTCACTATGTAGTCTCAAGGTGGCCTTGAACTCACGGCGATCCTTCTATCTCTGCCCCCACCCCACCCCAGTGCTGGGATTCAACGCCTGTGGCACCACGCCAGGCTAAATTAAAAAAAAAAAATTAAATGGGCATAACATGACTACAAACCCACAGAGGAGCCTGGAAAATATTTCTTTCAACCCTTCTTTCTCCCGGTGGAGAAAAGGATGCACTTAATCGATATTCGTTAGAAAGGCCACCCCATCTCGGCCCCCGAATCTGGAGGAGTAGTGTGTAGACGAATTCGACCTAGAAAGTTTAGTCACAAAAAAAAAAAAACAAAAAACACCACAATAACCACCTCCTAGGCTCTGAATCCCTTCGAAAATGGCTTATTCCCTCCTCCCACCCGACAAAAATGTTAATAACCAAACGATTGGTATGGATGTAATTATCAATAATTATACGAATTATTGCTGATTGCGAGGCTCGTAGCTACTTTAATTAGCTTACCAGATTCTAATTAAGTTAAATGAAACAT